>NC_084812.1:6073458-6391667 GCF_963583255.1 Pyrus communis
TATAGAAAGATACAAAGCAAGGTTGGTAGCGAAAGGGTATACTCAAACATATGGTGTAGACTATCAGGAGACGTTCTCTCCGGTAGCCAAGATGAATACGGTACGTGTACTTATCTCTTTAGCTGCAAATATGGATTGGCCACTAAAACAGTTCGATGTGAAGAATGCTTTCCTTCATGGGAATTTGGAGGAAGAAGTATATATGGTTTTTCCTCCAGGATATGATGTGGGTAGGAAGACGGGGGTTTGTCGATTGCGTAAGTCACTTTATGGACTTAAGCAGTCACCTCGTGCATGGTTTGACAGGTTCATACAGGTCATGAAGAAGAATGGATATTGTCAGTGTCATTCCGACCATACGCTGTTTGTAAGGCGTAAATTGAATAAAGTAACTGCTTTGATTATCTATGTAGACGACATGATTATTACAGGGGATGACTCTGATGAAATATTAAGGTTGCAGATAAACCTTGCTGCAGAATTCGAAATGAAGAACTTGGGAGACTTAAAATATTTTCTGGGAGTTGAAGTTGCACGTTCATCCAGAGGTATTTTCTTGTCTCAGCGTAAATATGTGTTGGATTTGTTGAAGGAAACTGGTATGCTAGGGTGTAAACCGGTAGATACTCCTATAGTTGAGAAGCATCATTTGGGTATATATCCAGATCAGGTACCGGTTGATAAATGCAGATATCAGAGACTTGTAGGAAGACTGATTTATTTGGCTCATACTCGTCCAGACATTGCGTATGCCGTAAGTGTTGTGAGCCAGTTTATGCACTCACCAAGTGCAGATCATATGGCCGCAGTCATGCATATTTTAGCTTATTTGAAGTCTGCACCGGGAAAAGGAGTATTATATGGGAGACATGGACATCTGAGAATTGAAGGTTTTACTGATGCAGATTGGGCTGGTGATGTAACTGATAGGAGATCAACATCTGGATACTTTACCTTTGTGGGAGGTAATTTAGTTACATGGCGTAGTAAGAAACAGAAAGTGGTCTCACGATCATCAGCTGAAGCTGAGTACAGAGGTATGGCATAAGGATTGTGTGAGATTCTTTGGTTGAGGAAGCTTCTTTGGGAACTTGGGTTCAAGCCAAAGGATACTATGAGATTATATTGTGATAACAAGTCTGCAAGAGATATAGCAGACAACCCAGTGCAACATGATAGGACTAAGCACGTGGAGGTTGACAGACATTTTATTAAGGAAAAACTCGAAAGAAAAATTGTCTCTCTTCCATGTGTGACTTCCGAGGAGCAACTTGCAGATGTCCTCACTCATGGAGTATGTAGTAGAACATTTAATGACTCACTGGTCAAGTTGGGCATGTGTGATATCTATGCACCAACTTGAGGGGGAGTGTTAGCATGAGTCATTAAAAGCATATAAAGATCATGTAAATATTATAGGAGGTATCTTTTTTAGGAATGTAGATATTGTGTCCTATTATGTTTCCTTATGTAATTAGGGCTGTATATATATCTCTTTTTGGTGTGTGGAATAAAATAAGTTATTATTCCTGCCGTATATTTCAACTTAACGTTGGGTTGTCAGGGCATTTAGACATTTCCCGACCTTTGACTGGTCTCCTATGTATGGGTATTTATATCTCCAATAGGTTAACATTATTATCCTCAATCTTTCTATATTTTACTTTTTTTTTTTAACCCTTCGTCTTATTGATGAAGGAAAGTCCTATTCTTTACCACTTACGGACTCTCCTTTTGTGTATATATAAGATCAAGTTGATGATCCAGAATTCAGCCCTAGAAGATACATCACATCGGTCAGTCTTAATAATTAAACCACACTATCTGTAATTATCCTCTTATTATTTGTTCAGTTGACACACTGCTATCTTAGATTCTTAACCTCTGGAGAGAGAGAGAGAGATGGGCAACAAACTTTGCACAGGAGAAGAGTTTGGTAGCAAAATTTACACAGGAAAAAAACTGGGAGGCAAAGTTTTCACAGGAAAATACATAAAGGGTAAGCACATGTCCTCCGTGAAAAATAAGAAACTTGAACATGCTGTTGATATTGGTGATGACCCATCTTTTGTATGTGACTTGTGTGAGGCGAAATTCATCTCGGATATTGCGCCCATTTTTACTGTCAAGAGTGTGTTGTTCAATATGTAGTGTCCAATCTCCAAAACAATGTCACATCCACTATTATGTGCCCCGTACAAGGCTGCGCCGGCGTGCTAGACCCCAACTACTGCCGTCCAATTCTCCCAGATGACGTCTTTGATGGGTGGGGAAATGCTTTGTGTGAATCTGCACTCGTGGATGAGAGTGATGATATCGATTCAACTTTTGTATGTGACTTCTGTGTTGAGCGAGTTGATCTAAAAGACTCGTTTAAAATTAAGGGTTGCTCCCATTTTTACTGTCAAGACTGCATTGTCAAATTCGTAGCATCCAAGCTTGATGACAATGTATCTTCCATTATATGTGTTGTGCCTTGGCTGATTATCTTCACCAACATACAAACCTACAGTTGAATAGTTTAAAATACAAGAAATAAAGACATCGAGAAATTTACGAGGTTCGGCAAAAACCTGCCTACGTCATCGGAGAGATATTGCTCTTCACTATGAGAAAAAACAGTACAAGTAACACATGAGTTAAATCGACATAACCCAATCTCATATCCCTTGTGCACCCACTCACAAAATTTTCCCAAGAGCCTCACTCTACCCCAAGAGTTCTTTCACAAGAGACCTTTCACTCTAGCTCTCTTGATTTCTCTCTGCAACTCTCTCTTGCTCCCAAAACTGAAATGAGCTCCCTCACTTTTCTCTACTCTCGGTGCTCTCACAAAAAGAATGCTGAAAAAACAAATGGTGCCCTTCCTTCTTTTCCTCTACACTCGGCTGCACCCTTCATTCCCTTTTAAAAACCAACCAAATACAAATAAAATAATAAGGCTACTTGCTAGCCTTTTCCTTTTCTCCTCAAAACAAGGAAAGCAACAATGATTTTGTCCACCTTATTATTTTATTAGCCGAAAGTGGATGTGAGTTGGCCACTTGGCCACATATTCCAACAATCTCCACCTTGGCCAAATTCGAAAACATCACAGAGACTCGAATCAGCACTCACCATAAGCACCCAAAGTACAAACTAAGGACAACGGTAATTAAATCAAATTCCCCAAACTTTCTGGTACTCATAATGATCTCCACCTCGACTCAAACTGTACCAAAGTCCATTGGCCTTATGTACCAGCATGCACACTCTGAATCAACCTCGTTGGTCCTATTCCGATTCAGTCACTGCCAATGCATGTGCAGCTGCTGCAAGAAAAAAAAAACATTTAGCTTCAGACAGGATCTCGACACATCCTCATCTCCTCCAGCAGGTTTTCCTCCTCTTCATTGTCTGCAACTTGGAAACTTCTCAGTGCACCCATTTCCAGCAACACCCGTCGAGCCAGACAAACATTCCTCACACTTCTCATTCTTCAGGACCATATCATCACCTGTGAATCTCATAGCTCCACCTGCTGCAAAACCCCTGCAACACTTGAGACTATACATCACCAGGAGATGTGTTGCTTCGAGTACCTAGAGGGCATACTCGAAGTCTTCCGTCACAAAATTGCTGCTACCTGGACCAAGATCATCCTTTCTTTTTCTCAAAGGACAATTTATCTTTTTATGCCCGAATTCTTTGCAGTCATAGCATTGTGGTCCCTTGCCTTTGGAGCTTGATTTGAACCTGCTGTCTCTCTCAAATCCTCCTCCCAATTTTCTTCCATGATTCCAACCTTGAACAGCTAAAGCAGTCTCGTGCCCACCATCAATAATGGTCTTCCTCTTTTGTGTATCATAAGACACCAAAGAAGCCTGCACCTGCTCCAAACTTACTGTATCTTTTCCATGCAATAAGGTTGTCATAAGATTCTCATATGAATCTGGAAGTGAGGTAAGAAGTAAGAGGGCTTTATCTTCTTCCTCAACCTTAACATCAACTTTCCTCAATTGATCCAAGTATCCATTGAACACATTCATGTGGTCCATGAGATTCCCGCCTTCATCCATCTTCAGCTTGTACAGCTTCCTCTTCAGATGTAACTTGTTGGTCAAACTCTTAGCAATATAGAGTTTTTCCAACTTCTCCCACAGTGCAGGCGCAGAATCTTCATCCATAACATTGTTGATAATGTTATCAGCTATACAGTGTCGAATCGTGCTAACACAACGCGACTCCAGCTCCTCCCACTGGTCATCTGTCATTTCTTTAGGCTTCCCATCTTTTCCCTTCAAAGCTCTAACCAAGCCTTGTTGAGTCAAGACATCCTTTACTCTCATCTGCCAGAGAGTAAAACTGCCCTTCCCATTAAACTTCTCAACTGAAAACGACATGTTTGTAGTCATCATGGTGAATAATAAATCTGAACCTTCAATGAACCAAAGCTTCCAACAAAGCTCTTATACCAATTGTTGTGCCTTGGCTGATTATCTTCACCAACATACAAACCCACAGTTGAATAGTTTAAAATACAAGAAATAAAGACAACGAGAAATTTACGAGGTTCGGCAAAAACCTGCCTACGTCATCGGAGAGATATTACTCTTCACTATGAGAAAAAACAGTACAAGTTACACATGAGTTAAATCGACATAACCCAATCCCATATCCCTTGTACACCCACTCACAGAATTTTCCCAAGAGCCTCACTTTACCCCAAGAGTTCTTTCACAAGAGACCTTTCACTCTAGCTCTCTTGATTTCTCTCAGCAACTCTCTCTTGCTCCCAAAACTGAAATGAGCTCCCTCACTTTTCTCTACTCTCGGTGCTCTCACAAAAGGAATGCTGAAAAACAAATGGTGCCCTTCCTTCTTTTCCTCTACACTCGGCTGCACCCTTCATTCCCTTTTAAAAAACAACCAAATACAAATAAAATAATAAGGCTACTTGCTAGCCTTTTCCTTTTCTCCTCAAAACAAGGAAAGCAACAATGATTTTGTCCACCTTATTATTTTATTAGCCGAAAGTGGATGTGAGTTGGCCACTTGGCCACATATTCCAACAATATGCCCTGCACAAGGCTGCACCGGCTCATTAGACCTTGATTACTGTCGTCCTATCTTCCCAACCGATGTCTTTGATAGGTGGGGCAAGGCAATATGTGAATCTGTGGTTATTGGGCCTCAGAAGAATCACTTATACTGTCCCTTTGCCACGTGCTCAGCGCTGTTGATCCACGAGGGGCCAGAGGATACCAATCAGGCTCGGTGTCCTCATTGCAAGAGAGAGTTTTGTGCGAAGTGTAAGGTTCCTTGGCATACCGAATTCAATTGCACCATGTTTCAGAAACTGAGAGATAAGGGTGAAGACAAGATGCTGAAAGAGCTTGCCAAGAATAAGAACTGGAGGAGGTGCCCACGTTGCAATTACTATGTTGAAAGAATAGATGGGTGCAGCTACATGAAATGCGGGTTAATTTCATATAATTCCCCATCAGTTTCGGAATTAAATAACTTGAGTTAACTGTTATCCTTCAACTTATATAAATTTCATCTTTTGGTTCATATTTCTTTGCCCTAGTGTTCGTTGATCATCAAATTTGGTTACTATTATTGTTGCAGGTGCGGATTTGCTTTCTGTTACAGTAGTGGAATTCAAGCTGTCGAACATACCCGTTATTGTCAAAGCTGTAAGAAATAATCCTAATTCTTTTCTCAAGGGACGATCTTGCTGCAGTACTACAGAAGGTTGATGCAGGTGGTTGGATGCCCGAAATTAGATCATTGTTCAGTTTGTTTACTCTAATAAGATGTGTATTATCTATTGAATTCAATATTACGTACTTTTGAAATCGTAAACCTGCACGACGGGGGCCTAGCGAAGTTGGTAGGGCAGTGTCCTCTGCACCAAAGTTCAAATGTTCCTCTCTCTAGTTTAGATTAGACCAAAAAATCGCCCGAATATTATCTTTTCAATTTTGTCTTGGTCTGTATTATCATCTCTACTATCATACTTTTAATCAAAAGGGTTTATTCTGCTCTATAAAGAAAAATAAGAAATGATGGATGATGAAAAGGATAGAGGAAGAGTGGTGGGAAGGATGTCAAAAATGCTTTTATGGGTTCATTGTCTGTCCTCCCACGTAGCACGAGCAGTACATTTACTTGCCACAGCCCACAAGACAGACGCCGTTAGTGAGCCCTTCATCCAACTTATGATCATTTGGTCTCGCTGCATCCACATAGTGTAGGCTGTGTCGACAGCAGTGGTGCCAACAAGGTGTTTGGGAGGATAGACAACGGAATCAGATCAGGGCTTCTCAGTATTGGCAGGATTTGAGCCAACCACAGGGGGTTCGATGAAGCTGGGATTCATTTGAGGATTTTTTTTTTGTGGGGAGGGGGAGGGGGGGGGGGGGGGGGGGGGGGGTGTGGTTGTGGTTTGCGGGTGGAGTTGGCTGGTTGGCAAGAAGCTACGTTGTTGTTATAGGCCATGGGAAAAAGATTGCAGGATCTTGTCGTAGCTTTGAAACCCTATTTACAAGCTAGTAGGTAGAATCACGCACCCAACAAACTTGAGAGTTTGAATGTAAATGTGAAGCCTCAGCTCAAAACAGAGTTGAGTTTACACAATTTTCAATTATCTTTCATCCAGTTCTCTAAATATATAGAGAGAGGAGAAGATGGGCAACGAAATTTGTACTGGAAACAAAAGGAGCAGCAGCAACAGTAAGCAACTTTCCAAAGTGGTAAAAAATGCATGCTTCTTCTGTCTTCAGTCAGTTCATCTTAAAAACTCATTCAACTTCAAGGGGTGCACTCACTCTTACTATCAACAGTGCATTTTTAAATTCATAGTGTCCAACCTCCAATTAAAAGTCACTTCCGTCACGTGCCCTGTACCGGGCTGCACCGGTGTCGTAGACCCAGAGCACTGCCGTCAATTCATCCCATACGTCCTTGATTTGTGGGGCAATGCCTTATGCGAGTCTGTACTTTCCCCTGAGAGCGATTTTGATTCAACCTTCATATGTGATTTCTGTGTTGAGCCAGTTAACCTGAAATACTCATTTAACATACGCGGTTGCACTGAGTTTTACTGTCGAGACTGCATTGTTAAATTCAGTCTCCAACCTCCAAGACAATGTCACTCGCATTATCTGCCCGTACCAGAATGCACCGGCACTTTAGACCCAGAGTACTGCCTTGAAATTCTCCCAAAAGACATTTTTGATCGGTGGGGATAGGCCTTATGTGAATCTGTGGTCATGGCCCTTATGGCACCTCGAAAGACATACTTGTACTGTCCCTTCAATGCGTGCTCGGAACTGGTGATTCATGAGTATCCGGAGGGTACCACTCGGTCTGTGTGTCCTCATTGCAAAAGAAAGTTTTGCGCCAAGTGACCTTTCCTTGGCATACCGAATTTGGTTGTGCCAATTTTCAGGAACTGGGAAAGAAGGGTGAAGACAAGATGCTGGAAGAGCTTGCCAAGAAGAGGTGGAGGAGGTGTCCAAATTGCAATTACTATGTTGAAATAATATCTGGGTGCAACTACATCAAATGCAGGTCAGTTAATTTGCACTTCTCTGCTTCTTCTATTATTTTTTGCAGATTGGTTAATTTTCTAAGGGGCTGTTTTAATAGACAACCATTTTTTTTTATAATTATCAAACGGCCCCATTAGTAAAAAGAATGTTTGATTGATGCATACCTAGACATAGTTAAGTTGCCTAGATTAATGTTCTCCCCTCCCATTGATTTAGATTAAATTAGAATATTGCTCGAAAAATTGATTAGCTGATGGATTTCTATTTGAATTTGCTCTAGATTGAACTTAAATGGACTTTACATTTTGGTATAGATTTTTTTTCTGATTGATTTCTTGTTGAGTTTTTGTAGTGTCGATATAGGTTCTGTTACAAAGGTGGAGTGCAATGTTCAGGTTACTGTACTTGTTTCAACCAACGTAGGATGACAGCTCGAAAAATAATGAAACGATGGATGTACGTAGTTGCTGGTCATTTTTTTTTTGTGATGGATCTGGTCAAATTCTTTTGTAATTTCCTAGATTGATAATGCAAATGCTTAAAAAGCTCCCATTGCGTTTTGATTTTTGTTTGGAATATATTGAACGGCTGGCTGATGGATGTGACGGAATAGTAAAAAGGTTAGCACAATAACATGGGAACAGGATCTCCTCCAAATCCTTTAAAACTGAGTTCACTAATCAATGAATTCAAGTTGTTGAAATTTGATCAAACGATTATAAACAGAGGGCTTCCTAAAAGTTATAATAATTGTAACCATTGGATCAAATTTCAACGGTCCGGATTCATTGATTAATGGACTCAATTTTGGTGGATCCGGAGGGGATCCAGTTCCAATAACATGGAATGTAATTTTGTTGGAAGAGATTCTAAAAATTATATTAAACATGGGAGGATTAAGCGACAATCATGTAATTATTTTGAATTACAATAGTATTTGTAAAATTGTTTTGGTTGACTTTTTTATTCGTACCTAAACTAAAAGCATCCTCTAGATTAAGATATTATGGCATGGTTTGGTACGCCGTATAAAACACCGGATAATACTAATAATAGGAAATCCGATGTTTAATGCCTATACGTATTAAATAATCACCGAATTAACATTCCGAGCCCACTCATTTTATCCGGTTCACATCCGCTTAATTATACTCTCCCAGAACACGGTATTATTTAGTCGGATAAGGTAGAAAACACGCTTTGCTTTCTCTTTCTCACTTGTACCGCTCGCCCTCTCGTCTCCTCTCCTCCTATTCTTCTCGTCTCCTCTCCTCCCATTCTTCTTCTTCTTCTCTATCGGTTTCTGCCTTCCTCCATCTATTTTTCTTGCAATCTTTCTTCTTCTTTTCTATCAGTTTCTGCCCTCCTCCGTCTACTCTTCTCGCAATTTCCTTTCAATTAATTGAAATTGGTTATTGTTCTCTCTAATTTTGCAATTGATTATAATTTTTTGTATTAATTAAAATTTTAGGGTTTGTCAGTTTTCAGATCTGAAAAAAATTGACCTGTATATTTTTTTATTCATTTTGCGGCCATCTCCCTTGACAAAAGAACGCTACCCACTTGGTTTGTTTTCCTGATATGGATCGAATCATTGAAAAAAATCAATTTGGTTGGGTTTTTGGCAAGAATTGCAAGGATCCTGAGTTAGATATGTTGAAAATTCATACCTAGTTGAAGAAATGGATTGGGCAATTTTTCCCAACTTCTTCAGCTTTTTGGTGAATTGGGGTATTTATTATTTCCGTGTTAATCTGCTAAATGGGTTTAATTTTGGTTGGTGTGGGTTATAACCTTCTGAATTTCTCTCTTTTTTCTTTTGAGCTTTTTGATGAATTTGGTTATTATCTCGGTTGAAACTCTTTAGTATGAGTACGGCCTGCAGGGAGATGAATTCATTTGAAGTGGGCTTATTGATTTCTACTCTTCTTTGGGTTTATCAGATTATGTTTGGAAAAGAAAAACTAATGAAATTTTTTTGAAAACTTTGAGTTTTAACTATAAAGATAAAATAAATAATAAAGTAAATAGTATCAGGATTAACTTTTTAATGTAAAAAATGTGATTTTTCGTTAAAGTGAAGCTTTTCGTTAAAATCCCCTTAATTTAACTACTCCTAGGCATCCATGATTGCAGGTTATATCCCAAATGGGGAAATTGAAAGTGCATTTGATTTATTTTATAGAATCTTGGCATTTGTGATTACGCATGATGAATTCAATAATATGAGTATGCTAGGTGCCGTGTATAAAGAATATGGTCGATTGAAATAGTCAATAGAGTCCGAGTTGTCTCGATTTAGTCAGTATTAACCGAATGATTATTTATCATATTCAATTGAAATAGTCAATACAGTCCGAATTGCCAAACGAGGCATATCTGTTTGATGCACCTCTAGATTAAGATACTATATATTATCCTCATACAATTTATTTCGACTTTACATTTTGGTATAGATTTTGGGTTCATCGTCAAAGTTGATTATTTTCTTTTCCGATGGATTTCTTGTTTGAGTTCGTGTAGGTGTCAATATGCTTATTGTTTGAGTTCGTGTAGGTGTCAATTACACTTGTGGAGGGCAAAGAGGTTTCTTCATTTGTCAAAACTGTGCCCACCGGCGTACGATATTTAAATCTTTTTTTTTCTGCGGATGATGATCGATTTTGAAATTATGAAAGGGCCTGTTTAGTTGCTGGCCATGCTTTTTGTGAAAGGATTTGGTCATTGTTTTTGTAATTTCTTAAATTGATGAAAAAAAAAAAAACAATTGCGTTTCCAAAATTCAAGAACCCCTGAGATTTGTGGAATATTATTGTTAATCTGATTTTTGTTGGAAGAGGTTGAATATTAACAATTGTGTGAATTATTCAAAAGCACATATCTTTGTGGAGATTGGGGCACATCAACGGCAAGAAGGTGAAACTTAAGAGTGTATTTGAGGTTTTGAGGAATTTTAATGGATTTATAAATTCATATATTTAATAGAGTTTAATTGATTTTTAGGGATTTTATGTAAAAAATTTAGTGAATTGCCTCAAATTTCAGGGAGAGATATGAGATTTGAGAATGCTTAAAATACACTACGAAATCTCTCAAATTCCATCGATTCCCCAACTTTTTAAAATTCTTTAAAAAATCAATTCATAAGTGAGTACACTTATTAAAGCACATTTAAAATCCTGATTAAATACACTTTGACTTTTAGATAATCATTTAAACTTCTGATTGAATAACCCTAAATTTGTAAAAAAAAAAAAAAATTAAAATCTCTCAAATTCTAATTGAAAACACCCCCTTACATTGTAATTAGTTTGCCAAAAACCGCAACTACTATATATATGAAAACCCTTAGATATAAGCAAGCAGTGGCATAATGGTCATTCAAAATTGCCGAAAGGAAAATTTTGTGGAAGATAGTAAAAGGTTACCACTTACAATTGTGAACTATTCAACAACCTTTAAATACATTCACATGTTTTAGTCTATGCCAAACTATGAGTCATACACCTTAAGCTGTAGGTTCCACCAATGAAGAGATTTGGGTGGTTTTATTAATTATGATTAAACCCTTTGAAGAAATTGGAATCAGATCAAAATTCGGTTGTCTTCGGAATCCTTACTGACCAAGGAAGCTACAAGAGGTCCAAACTTATTTAACCCCTATATTGAAACACTAAAATTTACAAGAGTGAGCCGCCCTATCTTCCCCGGAATGAAGGCTTCTCCAGTGCCGTAGGTAGAGAGAACAGAAGAGAGATGGGCAATAAAGTTTCGAGCCGAAACAAAAGGGGCAGCAGCAGCAGCAAGAAATTGAGCAAGCACATTTCCGTCAGAACCAAACAGACAGGAGGATTACATACGAAGGAAATAAATTTGGGTTTCGCTCAGATCTTGGAGAAGAACCAACATGTTTATACTGATCCAACATTTGTATGTGACTTCTGTCTTCAGTTGATTCATCTGGAAAACTCATTCAACATCAAGGGTTGCACCCATTTTTACTGTCAAGAGTGCACTGTTAAATACGTAGACTCTAATCTCCGAATAAATGTCACATCCATTGTGTGCCCTGTACCGGACTGCCAGGGTGTCTTAGACCCAGATCACTGCCGTCAAATCCTTCCATCGGACGTCATTGTTTCGTGGGGCAATGCTTTATATGAGTCTGTACTTGCCCCTGAGAGCGATATTGATTCGACCTTCATATGTGATTTCTGTGTTGAGCCAGTTAACCTGAAAGACTCATTTAACATAAAGGGTTGCACCCATTTTTACTGTCAAGGCTGCATTGTTAAATTCATAGCATCCAAGCTGCAAGACAATGTCACTTGCATTACGTGCCCAGTACCGGACTGCAGCGGCGCATTAGACATCGAGTACTGCCGTCCAATTATCCCGGAAGACATCTTTGATCGGTGGGGAAAGGCCTTATGTGAATCTGTCGTTATGGACCCTCGGAGGAAGTACTTATACTGTCCATACAACTCGTGCTCGGCACTGTTGATTAATGAGGAACCAGAGGATACCAGTCAGTCTGTGTGTCCTCATTGCAATAGAGAATTTTGCGCCATGTGTAAGGTTCCTTGGCATACCGAATTTGATTGTGCCATGTTTCAGACGTTGAAAGAGAAGGGCGAAGACAAGATGTTGGAAGTGCTTGCCAAGAATAAGAACTGGAGGAGGTGTCCAAATTGCAATTATTACGTTGAAAGAAATGAGGGGTGTAGCTACATTTTATGCAGGTCAGTTGAAATTGTCCACTGCCTCTAGATTTTCTGTAGATTGGTTCAATTTTTCTATGCTTGGAATCAAAATCCTTAATTTGAGTTAACTGTTATTCTGATATTTTCGTTTCTTCTAGATTTTCTGCAGTTTAGTTAATTAATTTCGAGAATAATATATGACTATATTTTACTGTGGAACTTTATCATGTGGTCTTACGTTTTATTATAAACCCTACGTAAGTGGTGGATCCTCGTAGATTAAATAAATTTAATGTAAATTATACTATTATTTATAATAAGTCTGCAACGTTCCCTCCAATTATTTAGATGAATATTATCTTTTTGGTGTTTAGTTTTATTCTTTTTCACCAAAGTTGACATTATCTTTTTGGTGTTTTGTTTTATTCTTTCTCATAAAAGTTGATAACTATTGTTACAGGTGTCGACATGCTTTCTGTCACAATTGTGGAGTAGAAGCCTCCGTAACTTCTCATACCCGTCTTTGTCCAAGCTGTAATGAATAATGCGTTTTGCTCATCTTGCTGTAATACTACAGGTTAAATGCAGGATGCGGCATTACATAATAAGGAGGAACTCATCTATTCGCTGTCACTTTGCTTGTTAATTCCTTCATGATACTAGAATTATCATCATTAATGGTTCAGTTTGTTTACATGTTTATAATATTTAATGGGATTAATATCACTTTTGGATGTTTTTTCATATATGTAGAATTTGGATCTTCCTTGTCTTTTCTTATAATAATTAATAATCCAAAGAGTATATTTTACAAGTAGTGCTATCTATACATCCCATTTTATCGTTCACACATCTTTTTTAATTTTTAGTCGTCGAATTGAATGAATTGAAGAAGATCAAATGATAAAAATTGAAAAAGGTATGTGAAAAGGTAAAAAAAAGGTGTGTGAACCACCCTAATTTACTCTATCATTCAAGACTAGTGGTTGATTTATTTCTTATTCTGCCATTCCTAGATTCAAGAACCCTGAAATTTGTGAATTACGGTGAGTTTATTTGATGTTTGTGGAAGAAAATGGGGCGGTTGATGGGTATGAATGAAATATTTCTGAGATTTTGAAGTCCCCATGCGAGCAAGATTCAAACAAAGGACTTTGCATGGTCTAAAATTTTGATTGCTCTATTTTTATATATTTTTTTAATGTGTATAAATTGATATAACGCAAAAGAAACTAAATAAAAATGAAGCATGGTGTGGTAGTTATGTACCAATTTGTATCCCCTATGTTTTTGGGTTCGAAACTCTTTATTTTTTTTTAATACAAAAAACATGTTGTGGTGGTTATGTAACGATCATATCACTGTACAAATATTTAAATTAGAACCATTCTTGCTCATCCAGAGTTCGTCTCAAGAAATATTTATGTGTTAAAAAAATCACTGATTATGACCCGTACAAAATATTTCCCACACAACCACTACTTTCTTGTGTCAACGTGCCATCCATGGTGCCACTTTCCCCTAATTTTAGACTTGGGGACCATTGAAATTTCAATGATCAAGATGGGCAACCTTGACGCTTGATGAGCAAGTAACCTTGCTTTTAAGGTTATTGTTTCGTGCTTTGACCAAAAACATTATTCTCTTCGTATGTAACTTATGATCATGGCACTTGCTTATATTGCTACTTTTTTTTTTTAATCTATTAAGTTTGGAATATGTCAACAAAAAATTGATTGGAATAAGTTGGCAAATTTTATTTTATTTTTCAAAAAATCGGATCTGAAGTTTAGAATTTTTAATAATCTACATGCGCATTTCAATTTTCATTCAATTTTGGGCAGAAGTAGAATTTCGTCCAACATGATCGTGTATTGAAATTAATAAAGAAGGTAATTTTAACATACTTTCTTTGAACTTTTCACGCACTTTTTTTTTATTAGGAGTTTTAATGAAAAGTCTGCGGTACTATTCATTTTAACAAAAAACTACATTTTTACACCAAAAAATCAATCCTGATACTATTCACTTTACTCTTTATTTTGTCCTTATCATTAAAACTCAAAGTTTTCAAACCCTTTTCATTAGTTTTCCTTTTTTTATTTATAGCATCAGATTAAATAAATCAATCAAGATTAACGAACATGATTGTGTGAGGCTAAAAAATGTGTGCATTTCATAATGTCCCTTGATATAATTCGCATTCCTAACTTAACACATGAAGTCTTGGATAATCATTTTGGTTCCTCACTAATCATGTGTTTACTAATGCACACAATATCACACATATGTGACTTCCCCACTTAAAATCCATAATATTCGAACCCCCACCCCCCACCCCCCACAATAGAAATATATTGTATGCATCTTGGTTTGGTTGAGTCCTATGTTGTGCCTTGGCTGATTATCTTCACCAACATACAAACCCACAGTTGAATAGTTTAAAATACAAGAAATAAAGACACCGAGAAATTTACGAGGTTCGGCAAAAACCTGCCTACGTCCTCGGAGAGATATTGCTCTTCACTATGAGAAAAACAGTACAAGTTACACATGAGTTAAATCGACATAACCCAATCCCATATCCCTTGTACACCCACTCACAGAATTTTCCCAATAGCCTCACTCTACCCCAAGAGTTCTTTCACAAGAGACCTTTCACTCTAGCTCTCTTGATTTCTCTCACCCTCTCTTTGAATGCTTTTCCTTCAAACCTTGGCAAGCATTGAAATAAAAATCAGCCCCTTTTTTTCTCCTCCTTTCTTCCACCCGAAAGCCAATAATTATGGCTTTGAAAAAGCCACAAAACAAGGAACAAATCAAGCCACAAAATAAGGAACAAATCAAGCCACAAAACAAGGAAACATAATCCTCATCATGATGTTCCCTCATCAATATTGTTTTGTTTCCTAGCCTAATTTGGCCACTATCCAACATCCTAATGGACAAAGGGAGCTAACCGTTAGTGAAATTCTAATTAAACGCAAGTACATATTCTCCTGTCATCTCTAGTGAAATGATAAACACGCACTCCCTTAACTCTAATTAGGAATTTAGGAGTCTTATTCCTACTATTATACTATAAAGGAGTTCTCCATTCCTCCATCGTTATTGGATCATGAATGCTTCAAAGGGAGAGGCAAGAACATTTGAAGTTATGAAACGAAGCCGGCAGCCGGGTTTGGCTCATAACCGCAATCAAACTTTTACATGTGATTTATGTGTTGAGCAAATGCATAAGGTACTCTTATTCAAGATCAAGGGTTGCACCCATTTTTACTGTGAAAAATGTATTGCTAAAATTGTTGAGTCCAACCTCGAATACAATGTCACAAACATTATGTGCCCCTTACTGGGCTGCCACGGCATGTTAGACCTTGAGTATTGCCGTCCAATTCTCCCACGCGCCGTCATTGACCGGTGGTGCAATGCCTTGAGAAGAAAAAAGATTATTACAGGGACTGACTACAAGTTCTTGTACTGCCCCTAAGAGGATTGCTCAGCCCTGTCCTTGCTTCATAAGAATTATGATGGCACCAGATTGCCTTGTTATCTATGTTTTTATTGCAAGAGAGACTTCTGCGCTACTTGTAAGGTTGCTTGGCATACATGATTTCATTGTACCAATAGCTATATATGAAGAGTGGATGGTGGAGGAGCTTGGGAAGAAAAGTAACTGGAAGAGGCGCGCAAGTTGCAATTACTACGCGAAAAATCTGATGGGTGCGATAACATGAGATGCAGGTCAGCTATATATACACACTTCTGCTGTTAAATTAGTTTATAGAAAATTTGACATAGGTTGAACACTTAAATGATATAGGGGAGTGGTCAGTTAGTAACTTAAGACGGCTAACTAACCTGTGCAAAATTTCACTTAGTTCGAAAGGTTTAGTTATTTTACGTGATATGATATATAGATAAATAAGTGTTGGTGATAAACCATAAAATGTTCTTAATACTAATTTAAAGAATTGAAGGTTTTCCGATTTGAGTGAAAATTTGCAAGCATGACCTAAAACAATAAACGGATAGGATCATGAGATTACTTTGTGGAGCGAGTTCAAATGAATGATTAGCGTCACAATTAAAGACTAGTTTTGATTTTTAATTTTTATATTTGGTTAATTTAAAAATATTATGAATATTTTTTTTCTCCACGAGTATTAAAAATAATATCAATCTCACTTCCAGAAAAGAATGAATGTTTGATGTGCTTATAAGAAATAGACTTTTTCTCAGATTTTAAATTAATTTTATGATGTAAGTTCAACTTTTTTTCACAAACTTTAGAATCCTTTTTGACAAAAGAAGCTACCTATATGATAAATTCAACAATTAAATACCCAAATCTTATGTTATTTGCTTACATAAACGTCGCATGAGTCTAAGGTCTCACAAACTTCTCTTTATTCGTTCTCTTAGGTCACTAGAGGAGGATTTCATATACACTTATTATTTCTCTTTGATAATGGAATCTCCCAACCATGCATATGATCAGCTCTTCTTTTGTGTTTCATGACCTTAAGTTTTTGTTCTAGTTTTTGGCATCAACATGATCTTACATTTTTGGTCTAGTTTTTGGCAACAATACTAAGGGGCGATGATATGTGAAACAAAAACTCAGTCACTTACTAACACACTCTGTCACAACAGAATCATGAAAGAGAAAAAAGTTCGCATAGACTGGACGTCAGGTTGGGCTCCTAATTACCGACATGACGATATTAGTCAAAGTTCTTTTATATGTGATTTCTGTGTTGAGCCAACGGATGTGAAAGGGGTTGCAACCATTTTTACTGTCGTGAATGCGTTGTTAAATTCATAGTGTCCAAGCTCCAAGACAAAGTCACAAACGTTAAGTGCCCCGTACCAGGCTGCATGGGCATGCTAGACCTTGAGTACTGTCGGAAAATTCTGCCAAACAATGTCTTTGATCGGTGGCGCAATGCCGTGTATAGGAAAAGGATTATGGAATCTAAGACTCACAAGTACTTCTACTGTCCCTTCAAGGATTGCTCAGCCATGTTAATATATAAGAATGACATGAAACCGAGTTGGTGGCTGTGTTCTCGTTGCAAAGGAGAGATCTGCGCTAGTTGTAAGGTTCCTTTGTTGGAGTATGAGTATGAGTTTGACATATTGAACCGGTTATAGTGTCTGAATTCAATATGGAAAAGTTTTATTGATAAGCTTGAAGTAATCCTATTCTTTTTGGGATTCCTGGTATTGAGAATTATTGCACAATTCGGACTTAACCTTGTATTTGGTTTGGAGTCCTCGCTTGTGTTGATATCTTTTGGGAGGTTGTTTCCCATACTGATTCTAATAGGAGAAAAAGTTTGGAAGACATTCGATATGTGCGTGTGTGTATGAACATTGGCCACTGCTCTGGCAATCTATCTGCTTATTTTGTACCAAGGACCTATTATTTGGAGAACAATTGTGTTTTGCTAAAGAGGAGAAGGCTAATAGTTCCAAGGTTGCAATGGCTTCTTCTTCTGCATCGAGTTCTTCAGGTATGTTTCCTCTCTGTTCTTGTACTGTGATATTGTTCTTGTGTTTCGTGATTGAATAGCATATCTGTGATCTATGGACTGTGTGGAATATGTCTCACATCCTTGGCATACAGGATATGGTTGCGCCGAGTTTCAAAAACTAAGCAATACCAAGGGTGGCCGTGAATCTGGTGATGAGGATAAGAAGGTGGACGAGCTCGCCATGAAAAACAAGTGGAGGAGGTGTCCAGGTTGCAAATACTATGTTGAAAAATCTGGGGGGTGCGACGTCATAAACTGCTGGTCAGATGCAGAAGCAGTAGGAAAAAAAATTATATCACCTTTTTGTATAGGAAAAAAAAAAATTATTTTCCATGATTATATCTACAAGTCAGGAAAAAAAAAAATTATTTTCCATGATTATATCTACAAGTCATCGCAAGCCTAATTTAATTTGAGTTGAAGTACTAAGTTTGAAATTTGTTTCAGCTGTATATTAGGTTCATACTTTTTTTATTTTATTTTTATATTTAACTGATTTGGCTCAACTTATATGAATGCTGAATTGAAATATAGATAATTTGAATCGTTGAAAAAGTAGCCCAAAAAAAAAAAAAAAAAAAAAGTCCCTACAAAGTGTTTCAAAATGTGTCTCCCGATCCTAATTAACCCACACACACACATATATTAAATTATCATCCTTTAGCTAAGATGGTAGATTGAACTTTTATCATACTTTGTTTTTGTTTTTTGTTTTGTTTATTTTGTCAAAGACTCAACAGTTAAATGGGATTATGAATGGGAAGGGAGAAAGGGGAGTGAGGGAGCCTCAAACCCATGTAAGGAAGGCCGCAAATGTGCTTGATTTCCACTATAAAACTAGGCCGCCTCCTTTTATCTTTTGTTGATTAGGTACAAAATTGTAGCCTTTGTAACTCCGTCGGTATATTAATATGTCAATGTACCTAATTAGTCTGCCAGCATCATAATATGTCCCAAGGTTGAATTCTAGTGCTGATGTATATCATAAAAAACAAAAACAAAAAAAGAAAAAAAAAAAAGAAAGAGAAATAAATCCAACCTACCAAGGAATGACAAAATCTGAGGATTAAAAAAAACAAAATGCCCCTTGTTTTATTGATATTCATCACCAAAGTTGATAACTTATACTAACGCTTTGCAGTTTAAATTGTTGCATGCAGGTGTGGATGTCAGTTCTTCTATGGAGATCCCTGTGGTACTCCACTAGCACTACCCGTCGCTAGGATTGCTTTCTGTTTATCTTTCATTTTTATTTGTATTGGCATATATATGTTTTTAATGCTAGATAAACTAAAATTTTGAACTATATGATTGTCGCTATAAAAATTAAGTACATTAATCAATGTTTAAGTAATAATTTAATTATCAATAAAAATATCATATTATTTACAAAATTTGGTTTAGGTCTCCCTAACATTATCTAATAAGTGTAGATGAGAGCTTTAGATGCATGAAATAAACACTCGACACCAAATGAGTATTATTCTTATTTTTCTTAATTTTGTTATGGAGGGAGTTTTCCCTAGTGTCAAATTAAGAGGTCTTGCCCTCAAATCCACAAGCAGGTGAAAATTAATTTGGTCAAGTTTTTTTCTTTTTTTCTTTTTTCTTTTAAACAATTGATATTATCTAAACTAAAATAGTGAGAAAGTGACCAATAGTAGAGCCACACAGAGCTTAGGATTGGCCCAAGCCTAGCTATCCTGGAATCACAACCTTTTATACCTATTGTCTGCAAGGACTTACAAAAACCAGAGTGTGTCCCATTGGTTGGTGGTGTTTAACAAGTGTCCATTGTTCGATAATGTTTGGTATGCTAACATTTTTAGATTTTTTTTAACTGAAAGAGAAAAAAAAAAAAAAACCTTATAATTTATCTTATTTTTTACCATATTAAAACTAAGCCCTATTTTTATGTTATAATTGGCCTTATGTTTAAACAATAAAAACCATATAGTCGAGAGCAATGTCTTATTTTAAGTTATAACCTTAAATTTAATTCAAAGTTAATGTGTTAATTTTTTTTATATCAAAACTCTTAAACAAGTTTTGTTCTTATGATATATCATTTCAATACTAAGTTTTTCATACAAAGTAAGGCTCCACCATTCTCGTTTGATTAAACATTTTCATGCCAATACAAAAATAAAATAAAAAAACTTTAATTTTTCTCTCATTAATTTGTCTTCTTCTTCTTCTTTTTTTTTTTTTTTTTTTTTTTGTATGGCTTTAAAGGCCCCTTCTAATCTAATTTTCTGGCTCCAGCGTTGAGAGTGGTTGAGCCTCACAATGAGCTAGCAATAATGTGGTTCAATTTTACATTTAACAAGAATTAAATCTAAGACTTATCACTTACAAGTGAAGAGAAATACATTAAATCGTAATATTAAATGGTAATTTAGTCAAGTTGATCTTATCTTTTTTTTTTTTTTTTTTTGGTAAACATTGATCTTATATATTAAGTAGTAGTCTTTTGGATCAAGTTGGCCTTAAATATCATGTTAAAGTAATTCTGAGAAGATGACCTCTTGAATTTTATTCATAATGTCCTTTTTTTAATGTTTATATAATCTTAATATAATAATGAAACCACTACAACCTGAAAAAAACAAAAAGAATTCCTAAAAACGTTATATAATAACAAGCCTTAAAGCAACAAAAGTGGCTAATTACAAAACCAATTATACATATTAGTTTGACGATGATGCCAGACAATTGCTTTTCTTATATAACAAAGTATTCGTTAATTTTTTTTAAACTCAATTAGATGTCTTAAATATTTTTAATTTGGCTAATATTTTGTAAAGATGATTTATGAGGTACAACTTGAAAAATAGACGGTTCAGATCGTTAAAATTCGATGTCGTGTGGACCCCACAACTAATCCCTATGTTTAGAAAAAAATTGGAGATCCCTTTCCTGAAAAGCTTCCTCTATATATATATAACTACATTAATGAAATCGTATTTGTCAATTAAAAGATGGTGAAAATACATTTTTGTTGTCTACCACAATAAAAAGTCAAGGACAGTAACGTAATTTCATAAAACAAAATTTTGCTTTTTTTCTTAAACTTCACCTACAAGTGATTGTATCATGTCTAATTTTTTTTAATAAAAAAAAGATTAAAAAAAATCTCTCTCTCCATCTCTCTCCACTCTCATGTTCTCTCTCACTCTATTCCTCTCTCCTTCAATTTTAAAAACAAAAGTAAAATATTTCATACACATTTTGTGTGTGGACATGTACTCTAATATATTAATATAACAAACTTTGTGTCTGTTCAAATAGTTTACAGTTATCAGTTACAGTTGAGGGTTTTTTGGTCCTACAAAAGCTTGAGTAAAACATGAGATTCTCCTTCAACCATCAAGATTTTCTTAATTACAAACAATATTCTGTCATAAGATGGGATGGAGGAGTGTTTAGACTCAAACACAGTCAATTGAAAGAAAAACCTTAACTACCAAGACAAATCCACCGCTTGCAAAACAATCAAAGTATTTTTTTTTCGAACAAAAAAGTAATCAAAGTTTTAAAGCCAAACATTTTCACTTGAAAAAACTCATGCTTAAGACCTTTTACTCGTAGATAATATCATTTGTTAAAAAAAAAAATATATATATATATATATATATATATATATATATATCTTTCTTATCGGGAGACTCCTATTTATTGGGGGCACCATGATTCCAATACTCATACAATTGTGTTACAATTTATGAACATTCCAAAACACATACAATTTGTGTTATATTAAAATAAAAATAATAATAATATTTACAAAAAAAAAAAAAAAAAAAAAAAAAAAAAAAAAAAAAACCTTAACGGATTGTTGACAAATTGAAACAACAAGGTTTGTTTGGTTTGGTGTTTTTTTCTTTTTTTATTTTTTTATTTTTTTTATTTTTTTATATATATAAAGGAAAGGGACATGCAGACTTGAGAACCTAAATAAAACAATGTTTAGATTGGATTGGATGATTTTATAAATCTAATTTAAATCCCTATTTTAATTCTTAATTGCACATCATATTGATTAGCTTCACCAATTTCCTTATTTACAAATGTTCTCATAATAAAATTGAAACACACCCATAAGTAGCTTTATCAATTGGTATTTAAATTCAAATTGTTACCATAAGCAATCATCATTGGTGTAGAAAAATATATTATAATAAAAGTAGAAACATTTCATAAACACACAAAATAATCACTTACTATTTCGAGCCATTGAAATGTTAGTGATGATCTCAAAGAATGAGAAGAAGATGAAAATCACGTACAAAAACTCATAAGTAAAATATAGGCACATATGTACAAAAGATAAACTTATTGATTCATACATATGGGTACCATATCGTAGGTCTACACATGTAGATACCATAATTTAGGTCCATACGTAGTGGTACAAAAATATAGAAAACATAAGCCAAAACTCACATTATAAGAAAGTTTAAAATTTATTAAGCACCAATTAGGCTATTAATTGAAAATCACTTTTTATCGAAATAGAAATAAAAGTCAATAATTATCAGCTAAAACATAAGAAAAGAATATTTAATTCAAAAAGACTAAAGTCAATATTTAATCTTACGAAAAATGATGATCGCTAGATACTTTTTTTAGGAATCATAGAAATCTTGTAATCGTGTTCTTTTATCATATATTATGCAGTTAATTTTTGTTAAATATTATTTATATTTGAATTTTAAATTTTAAATAAGTATAATGGACGAACACAATTACAAAATTCTTTGGCTCCTCAGAAAAAGGATTCGACGAACCTTTTCCTCAATCTTACACCAGGATTTAATGAGACATTTATAATTTTAAGGATAATAATCTAAGTAATTATGCATAGAATAAATACGGGAAGCTCCGATCAGATAGAGAAGGAGACAGAGAGCATCCAAAAGCCTTACATTCTCTGTCAGTGGCAGCCGATGAGAAGAAGAAAGGAAGCTAAGATGGAGAACCCACTATCGTCTCACTCTCACTCTCGCATCAACTTTATCGACATTGAAGACGACACCTTCCGCTTCACACCCACTTCGCGGAATCCTTCAATCAACCCCATCAACGTCGACGACGAAGACCGAGACCTCCGATCGATCACGGCTTCTTTGCTCAAATCGGTGCCTACTCCCGCCGAAGCCGATAACTTTATCGACCTTTCTGAAGAAACCCTAGACTTCTACGACGGTGACGACGAGCTCAGAATTCTTAGGTTTAAACCCTCGAAAACTCCCTTCGGAAAGAGAGGAAAAGGGTTATTTTCGGATTTTTCCGTGACCGAATCAGGGCAATCTTCAAATTCCAAAAATGACCCGGATTTCCTTTGTGAAATCTGCGTCGAACCCAAGTCGGGAATCGAGTCGTTTCGGATCGAAAACTGCAGCCATGGTTATTGTACTGAGTGTATGGTTAAGTACGTGGCCTCCAAGCTTCAAGAGAACATTACCAGCATTAGGTGCCCTGTTCCTGATTGTATAGGGTTGCTGGAGCCGGAGTATTGCCGGCCGATTCTGCCTCCGGAGGTGTTTGACCAGTGGGGAACTGCATTGTGTGAGGCTGTGATTCTTGGGTCAGAGAAATTCTACTGCCCCTATAAGGATTGCTCTGCAATGTTGATTGATGATGGGAAAGAGGTTGTGAGGCAATCAGCGTGTCCAAATTGTTGATGAATGTTCTGTGCTCAGTGTAAGGCTCCTTGGCACGAGGGGATCGAATGCGAGGAGTTTCTATAATAAGCATCAACAATACAGAATGGATTCCTCACTTCGATCTCTCATTCAACCTCTAAAAACAGCAATTGCTGACTCCCCGAAAGTCACATGATTGGAAACCATCCACCCTCGAGTACCTTTACAATACAATAACGAAAAATCCCTAGTTGGAGGAATTGTTGGCTTTCTGGCACTTCCATTAAGGTTATGATCTCAAATAGGAAATGAGTATGAGCTAAATTTCCTATCTTTAGAATCCTTTGGCTTTGTTCTTCAAATTGGACGGCGAAATGAGGAGCAATCTGGAGTTCTGATGAGGGAGTATGTAGAAATACGGCTGCCATGCCTTGATGCATTTAACTAGATTTGTGATAATAGGGAACAGAACCGTGATGATAGATTGACATAATAACTGGCATAGGTGCTCCCCTCAGCTTCATTTATAGCGTGACTGTTTGACTACATTCGAAAGAAGGAGATAGGACATCAATCCTTTCTTAAATTCATATCAGAAATTCCCAGTTTTTTCAGGTGCAAAATTTAAACTTGAATTTTCTTCGTTTATGTGACCAGTCTATTAACTAAAATTTAAACTACTGCATATATACGGATGCTTTGCCAACATTTGACTTGTTATGTACAAATTACTCAACACTATTTCAGCCTGTTTTGTTCGGTAAATTCTTGAATGCTCTTTGAATTTCTGTTTATTTGCGTTGATTACAGGTGCAGAACTGCTTTCTGCTACAGATGTGGAGACGTTTTAGAGAACATTAGTAACCACTATTGTCCTAGTTGTGGGGGTAGATGAAGTGCTCTACATCTAGGTTAGGATGGTACTTCAAATATTGTAGTTTATCAATGAATGTCGAAGAAAGTTTTAGAGCGCCAAAAGGTGGTTTAAACCAGCACAAATCTGGATTGCAGGCATTTGTTGATAAATCAACAAGTGACTTGAAAGTACTTTACATATTTGCTTTCTTATTAGAATGCTTTTCAAGAAAATTTACCTTAAAATGTTTGGTTAGACATATTTTAAAATCATCAGATAACTAAAGTTCCACTTTGTGTATCTTCATTTTCTAGGATGGCCAAGGTTTTCCATGGAATAGAGATGGGATTATAATCGTCGATATCTCGATTTTCTTGTACTTCTCAATTCTCATAGTTCCAGTGAGTTTCCGATTCGGATGTATCGTGGATTCAATTTTGACTTCTAAGCAGTTGTAAGGTTTACTTTCAGGTGTTTCCAATGGCTTCCATCCTCTCCCCGTCACCTTATCAAGTCACACGAAGAGTGAAATAAGGTGATGAGGGATATTTCCTCGGTTGCATGTAAGAATGTCATGGTCACTAATCCTTCAGTAATCAACGACGATGGGAAACAAAACCAAATGCAGTCAACTCTCAAGGTAACCCTCCATTTGGTTTTGTTCCCCATCAAGATTCAATCTCATTTTCAACGGCAAATCATGCCAAAAACATACAAAATGATCAAAGATATTTCTACGAGACTACGTCTAGCCGTCTACTCATTGTGACACTCAGAAGTCTTCTCCAATTTTTTATTTTTATTGAAGCCCAACTAAATCGACCTCAACCAGCAATATATGTGCACAAACATTTTTAGCTACTAATTGAATTACTGAAATATCCTTGACCAACAATGGGGAAGGTTTGTTTTGGTCAACAAGGAAGTGGTGAAGGAAGAACCTCCCACTACAACCAGAGGAGCCGAAACCCCTCCGCTTTATCAGGGGCGGATAGTCACTTGTCACCGTCAAAATTACCAGAATGCCCTATATTTGCTGCACTGCATCTGCATGCATGCATCAGTTGGAGAGATTTCGGAGCTAACTTTGCGGCAATTTTGAAAGCTCATTGAAATATCTGTAACGTTCTACAGTCAACGGGATTTTTTTTGAAATCATGGACAAATCACTGGCTGACAGCAGTGCACAAAAAGGGTAATATACTCTTGATTTGTATAAGCCTACAAGGGCGGTTTCTGTTTAGTTTGTGAGTCTTAAAATTAATTTTCTTCTTTTGGTTGCACATTACTGCTTCTAACTGCTGGTTCTACTCTCTTGGCTTCTTTTCTATGTTCTTTTTTACATAAGCGATATTGGCGAAAGGGGATTTGAACACGGGACTTCGTTTAAGGTAAACACTTTTCATCATATGAGCTACAAGTTCCTTGCAACTTCTCTTATGCGGTAGTCTCTCTATTGAGTTGAGTGCCAATAAGGGATCACACTTCTGGTTACTGATTTTCTCTTGCGCGTGTGTGTTTGTATGTATGTATGCTCAACATTGACTTACATACTGAAAAAAACGAAACAGAAGGAGAAGATCCGTTCCTATTGACGATGGACAAGTACATTAATCAAATTTGCAGTTCCTCATCATGGTCAGATGCCGATGCGAAGGAAATACCATCTTGGGCATGTTGTGAATCTGAGCAACCGAATGAAGCGCTTCTTGGTTCAGTAGTTGTCGTGGATGAACATGAGAACAATAGTTCACCTACATATCTGACTTACTCGAACAGTTTGGAGAGCTTGGCTGCTCAAGATGTTTCATCTATTCTTCAAGATTTTGAACCAGATGCACAAGATGGTGGAAAAAATTGCGATGTTCAAAATATTGGCATGCACTATGGTGTGGATGGGAACATGGTGAGAATACCTCTTCGCTCCATTGCACCGGAAAATGTGGGATGCAATAGCTTCGAACCACTCCTCTACCGGGGATTCAATGGCGATTTTGAAACCCTTTCTCCAATTTCTCAACCGTGGCCTCTTCAATCTTATGAGGGTGTTTCTCCTGCTCCTGCTTCTGGCATGGTACAACGCAAAATGTGCAGCTTTGGAATAAATGGAGATTATGGGGATTATGTTGATTATGTCATGCCAAGCGATCCCAACAACCTGGCTGCTTTAGTCACCACAGAGGTATCGATCTGTGATTACCAACACGTTTAACGTTTATCACAAGGTTTAATGATAGTTAGCTCACTTATATCTTGTTGGATGAAATATCTAGCTATTTATATTTTTGGTAGTTGAAATGCTTTTCCTATTGTCGCTTGTGTAATATAGAAGGGGATGCAGGACGTACAAAATTATCCTTTGCCTTCCTTCTCTTCTGCTCCTCGGATGTCTGGTTTGCAGTCTTTACCACAGGTACCTATCCTAAATCCACTGTCCTCTGGGATTTTTATTGAAGGTAGGTGTTCATGATGATTGTTGAGTCGTAACAGAAAGCATTACAGAAACTTACAATTTTCACTTGCAGAATACGTCAACTAACCCTGTTGGTGAATGTAATGGAAATGGAAAGCCTCGTATGAGGGCACGTCGAGGCCAGGCTACTGATCCACACAGTATTGCTGAAAGGGTTAGTTGTGTAGTTCACTTAACGTTTTGATTCTTCAATGCATTATTTTTTGAACCATTAGATTTTTGAAGTCCACTTTGTTTGCAGCTTCGGAGGGAAAAAATTTCTGATAGGATGAAGAATCTGCAAGAACTTGTGCCAAAGTCTAACAGGGTAAGCTCTTCTGTTTCACGCTGAAATACATCCTGTGTAATCAGTTCCGGCTGGGTCTTAGAGAAGTACTGATATCATTCATGATTTTGCAGACCGACAAGGCATCTATGCTTGATGAAATCATTGAGTATGTCAGATTTCTTCAGCTCCAACTCAAGGTATGATGGAGAACTTTCACTCACAGTTTCGACCCCGTGCTTCATAAATAGGGTTGTCATAAAACACACTGTTCATCAGTTTTCCAAAGTATTTAATGCTAATGCTATACATTTTTTTACTTGAACAAGATAGCGATTTACTTAAATTTGGTGAGCAAATTTGCACGAATCACTGTAAGAAAAGCTGTAACATAATTTGGTGCTCGACATAACGATTTGCAGGAACTAAGCATGAGCAAAGTTGGGGCAGCCGGGGCAGTTGTCCCTCTCACCACAGACAGTCAAGCTAAGGTGCTAAGCCCTCTCTCTCTCTCTCTCTCTCTATGGACAAGGTGCTTAGGTCCAATTTACTACCTTGTTTCACAATCGAGAAATTCTATGGCTCGAGTCTTAATCTACTCTTAGGCAGAATAATATCGTCATCCATTATTACTAAGAAACTGAAAAAAGGCCTCATACATACTAGAAAAGAAATAGCCCCCATATTTTCTTGTGCGCTAAGAAATAAGAATACAAAAGTCGACTATTATTAATGACAAGTGAATCTATGACAGGTCGGGAATGCTTTGCCGCAGTTGCCATCAATCGGGCAAGCAGCTGACGTTTCTTTTGACGAAATTGCTTTAGAACAACTGGTGAGGCTGATGGAATCAGATGCGGACAAGGCACTGCAGCATCTCCAAAGCGAAGGTTTCTGCCTCGTGCCGGTTGCTCTTGCTGATGCCATTTCTGCAGCAAAGGAATCATCATCGTCGCGGCTGTCAGCTCCCATTCCTGATGATTGGAAGAAGAAGGAAACCAGTTTCGCTGATATCGGCGTTGTTCAGAATAACAGCCGCAGTAGCAGTAACAGCAGCAGCTCACCTGATCGGATAAAACGAGAAGTCAACAACAAATTGGATTAGTTACTACTTCATGAATTTAATTTAATTTTTCTGTTTCCATGACCTTTGTTTTTAAATTAAAAATAAAATAAAATAACCAATTTCTGAGGTTCTTGTTTTGTTTTGTGGGAACATGGTAGTTAGAGACTTGCATGTTACATCCATGAGATGAAGTGTCAAGTACTTTCATGGCAAGGAACTTCTTGGCTGGTAAACATGCAGTTGGATCAGTTCAATCACGTGCCCTTGCTCACGTGTGATTTGACCATTGTCACCTCTGACCTGTTACATTAAAATCTCTAACTAATATAATTGTAACAAAAACAAAAATTATCTAAAACTAACATTGTTTGTGAGATGGGTTTTGCGTCACGTCGTTATATAGTTAAGAGTTTTTCTACTTTTGTGATTTACATATTAATTCTAAACAAAGTATTTTTACAAGATGGTATATGTTTTGAACTAATTTATGTGGGGGTATTTGAATTTAATTGCAAAAACACGAGCTGATACACTATCTTAACCAACTGACTTAACTCACATCCGTAAGCTAATTTGTAAATAATTAGACCAACTGACCTAACGGAAATTTGACCTGTATGTATGGTTTCCAATCCTTAATTCTTTACTGTTCCATTTTCTTTTTTGGAAAAATCAAACTCTAATAATTGAAGCTATTCACATAAGTTTGAAAACTTATATGATTTGATATTTGAACTCAAATCTCCATTGGTTAAATCTTTCTTTGTTTCCTTTAAATTTAATTCGACATTATCCTTTTCTCTTCATATGCACTTCTACTACTAAATAATTTCCATGAATTATCATGACAAATGATAATTATTAAAAAAAAAAAAAAAACGTAGCCACTCAAAAATCAACATTGAGAGGAAAAATTACAAAAAAAAAAAAGAAAAAAAAAGACAATATTTATTTTACAAATTGTCATAGTGTTAATTGTTTTTCTCTTCAACCTATTGCGTTTTGAATTTAGAGTGGGTTTGAGATTGCTTAAATTATTAAAAAAAAAACAAGAATCTTAAAAAAGTAGCAGAAAATCAAAACAGCTTTCCACATACTTGTAAGAAAGATGGTTTTTTCACAACTGTTTATTCTTTACAACAGAACAGAAGCAGTTTAAAAATATATATATATATCAACCCCAAACTAGCCTTTATATTATGAATGATCTCGCTTATAATTAAAGTTCAAAAAAAAAATTGAGAAAGAAGGTAAAAAATTAAATTTTATAGAGTAACGTTAAATAGGAGAGTCAACATGCGGGAATTACAGTTACAAGTGGCGGTTGACATTTCACCTTTCTGTATCCTTCTTCCCCTCTTTTTTTTTTTTTTTTTTTTTTTGGTCAATATCTTTCTTCCTTTTTAATTTATATTTTTTCTGTGGCTTTTGTAATTTTGTTTTATATAATTTTATTGTTACAGATAATACAAAACAACAGGTTTGCTGTTGTATGAACGATTTTATCCCGAAAATAAAACCCATATAAAATTATAAATATTCTGCACATAAGACGGGCTTATAATTTCTGGTGGGGTCTATTGGAGATTTTGTGCCTTCTTGATTGATTGATTAGGGTTTTGGTTTTTGGGGTATTTTTGCAGAGACGTGTTGCAGTTGAAGCAGAAAGGAAAGCACTTTTGGGTCTCAGGATTGAGCTTTTGGAATTTCTGGTGATCTCTCAGAATCTCAGTTTGCAAAAGCACTTGAATTTGGGGACTTTAGCCAAATGGGGTTTCAAATTTGCTGCTTCCAACTACTGGTTCTGGTAAATTTTTGCTGCTTTTCTTTTATACCATGAGAAATGAAGCTTAAAAGTTATGCTTTTTTGCATGCAACCCTTTTGCTAGCTGCAAAGATTGATGCTTTTTTTTAACTCTCAGCTTAAATTTGTGTTTTGGATTGAATTCTGTGATTGTGATTGATATTATGATTTCAGATGGCGTTTTGTATATGTACATTTCAATTTCGATGAGCTCTTGAGTTCCGAATTCCTAAAGTTTTCAATTGTTATGCTTATTTGGATTCGATTTGTTATTCGGTGATTTAGTTGCAATTCTGTTTAGGGAGAGCTTACAATGATGATCCTGTCATCATGAGAGGGCTCGGGTGGTGTAGTTGCCGATGGGCACTCCCGACAACAAACTATCCGAGTTAGTTGACATATTCAAGTCTTGGATCCCCAGGAGGTCCGAGCCGCCCAATGTGTCCAGGGACTTTTGGATGCCTGATCAAAGCTGTAGGGTATGTTATGACTGTGACTCCCAGTTCACAATATTTAACCGAAGGCATCATTGTCGACTTTGTGGCCGAGTTTTCTGTGCTAAGTGTACTGCAAACTCTATTCCTGCGGCGTCTGATGAGCCAAGGGCTGGAAGAGAAGATTGGGAGCGGATTAGGGTCTGTTATTATTGCTTCAAGCAATGGGAGCAAGGGGTAGTGGCACCCAATAATGGGGCCGGCCCTGCAGCCAGCCCTGGTCTCAGTCCATCACCATCTGCGACAAGTTTGGCAAGCACCAAGTCCAGCTGCACCTGCCACAGCAGCAGCAGCACTATTGGTTCTACCCCTTATTCGACCGGACCTTACCAGCACGTGCCATATAGTTCTGGTCGTAGCCCTAGTCAATCATCTTCCCAAATTGATTCAGTTCCGGTACAGCAAGACAATGTGACATCGCAGACGAGCATTAGTTCTGATGTAGCCATGGCCGAGCCCTCTCTAAATCAATATGGCTTTTGCGTGAACAGGTATCTCCTGCTATCACTGAATACCTTTTCCTTGTACTTCACAAATTCATTAGTTTCAAATAAGTTTTCAAGTGTCCGTGTAAGGTCTTTGTTTATGTCTGAATAAAGAATACCAATCATGGATTGGAAAGTGAATAGAGTTTCTGTTTTCGTGAAATATCTTTCCAGTCATTCTGTCTTCATTTAATGTTAATGTGGCCTGCGAGTATGCGATACATGTATGTGTCAGGTCATATAAATGAATTTTACGTTTAAGTTTCTAACCATGATTATTCATTCTCGTCCTCATATCTCATATCCTTATATTTGGCTCTTTATAAGGTAATCCATTGCTTGTTTTTACTTTTTACTTATCGTCTGATACCAGGAGTGATGATGAGGATGATGACTATGGAGTTTATCGTTTAGATTCAGAACCAAGTCATCTCTCTCATGGCAATGACTATTATGGTGCAGTCACGATCGAGGAATTTGCTAGCGTCTATGGACCCCATAATGTGCATCTTGATGGAGATAACACAAGTTCCTTATTACCTGGGAGTTTTGATACACAGGATGCAGTAGGAATTCATAAAATTGAGGAAGAACCATACGAACACGATAATGGTGATCAATGTGGAACTTCTCCATATGACCTGCAAAGCACTAATACAGAACCTGTAGATTTTGAGAACAATGGGCTACTTTGGCTCCCTCCGGAGCCCGAGGACGAAGAAGATGAGAGAGAAGCTGTCTTGTTTGATGACGACGATTATGATGGTGGTGGTTCTGGTGGTGGTGCAGGGGAGTGGGGTTACCTGGGTTCTTCAAATAGCTTTGGTAATGGGGAGTGTCGTACGAGGGAGAAGTCAATTGAGGAGCACAGGAAGGCGATGAAGAATGTTGTGGAAGGTCATTTTAGAGCTTTAGTATCTCAGCTTTTGCAGGTTGAAAATCTACCACTGGGTGATGAAGGCAACAATGAGAGCTGGTTGGACATAATTACTTCATTGTCGTGGGAAGCTGCCACACTTCTCAAGCCAGATACGAGCAAGGGTGGAGGAATGGACCCTGGGGGATATGTGAAGGTTAAATGCATAGCTTGTGGGCGTCGAACTGATAGGTAAATCTTTTTGATCTAAAGTTTATTCTTTCACCATTTTGAGCAGTGTGAGGCATATTCCTGCGCAGTATTATTTCAGTACACCAAATTTATAATGGTTCCTAAACTTTTATATTATATCTATGTCCTGTTACATGCGAAAGTTATGCAATCCATTAGTTGTTGACGGGTTTTCATTTCATTTTGTTCAGTACGGTGGTTAAAGGAGTTGTTTGTAAGAAAAATGTGGCTCATCGGCGAATGACATCAAAAATAGAAAAACCGCGCTTTTTAATCCTTGGAGGAGCTTTGGAATATCAGCGTGTTTCAAACCTCTTGTCAAGTTTCGATACTTTGTTGCAGCAGGTTCTTTTTACCTTTTCCGTTTATTTGTGTTGTACGTTAAAACTTTGAATTTGTAGGATTTTGATTAGCGATCAAACCCTGCATATGTTTTCTATCACACACTTATCTTTCCTATTCATTTAGTAATCTTGTATGTTTCTCCTTCTGATGGAATATCCCTTTTTTAGGAAATGGATCATCTGAAGATGGCAGTTGCAAAGATAGATTCACATCACCCAAATGTTCTTTTGGTGGAGAAGTCTGTATCTCGGTATGCTCAAGATTACCTTCTTGCGAAAGACATCTCACTTGTTTTGAATATTAAGAGGCCACTTTTGGAGCGAATAGCCCGCTGCACTGGGGCACAAATAGTCCCTTCAATAGATCATCTCACATCACCAAAACTAGGGTTTTGTGACATGTTCCATGTGGAGAAGTTTCTTGAAGTGCATGGCAGTGCTGGGCAAGGTGGGAAGAAATTGACAAAGACTCTGATGTTCTTCGAAGGTTGCCCGAAGCCCTTGGGTGTTACTGTAAGTCCCGAATATATACACAGACTTTGTTGGGCATTAACTGGCACATTTTGGTGTCTTGTCAAATTTGCAGGCTAGGACCTATTGTTATTTGTATTGTCACTTGTTAACACAGTGAAAGAACAAAAGAAAATAGCAAAGATAATGGAATTGTAATCAGGTTACCAGACTGCCGATCAAGGATATCTTAATTCAGAGTTCTTCTTAGCTTTGACTGGTGGATTGGGAGCATTTGCATGACTGTTTTACCATTTTAACATTAACTATTTTAGTAATTCCTTTTACTATGTTTTTTGTTTACCAAAAAGTCAGAAGTTTTAAGATGGATTGAATTTGTTTCAGGTATTGCTCTATGGTGCCAATGGGGATGAGTTAAAGAAGGTGAAACATGTTGTCCAATATGGAGTTTTTGCCGCTTATCACTTGGCTCTGGAGACTTCATTTCTAGCTGATGAAGGTGCTTCACTTCCGGAACTTACGTTGAAGTCTGAGATTACTGTTGCATTACCCGATAAACCATCAAGTATTGACAGGTCTATTTCCACCATACCTGGTTTTAGTGTCCCACCGGCTGGCAAGCCTCAGGGTCCCGATGCTAGCAGGGAACTACAGAAATCTAATCAAGGGTTAATTTCAGATAACAATTCATCTACCACTAGTGGCCCCATTTTGAACATGCAAGGTGCCGATTCAATTTGCTCATCTAAAGCTTGTTCTCAAGCTTTTCTCATAGAACATGCTTTGAGCTCTAGATCTCCCTTTACTTCCTTGTCTCCACCAGAAGAGGATATCACAGAATGTTACCGTAAAGAGCTCCCCTCAATATGTGCCTCTGAAAATAAAATTGATGCAGGTTCTAAAGATTCTTGCCTGGACAATCCAGCTCAGGCTGGGGAAGCTTTGCTCAACAGTAGTTTGATCTCTAATTCTCTTGCCACCTCAGAGTCATTAGGACATGGTGGCGGTGCTTTAGCTGCAAATCATGGTGAGACTCCAGAGTTGACATCCATAAAACATCATAGTGATTATCAGAATGAGGAGGTAGGATCTTCAAAGGAAGAGTTTCCACCCTCACCTTCTGACCACCAAAGCATTTTGGTTTCCCTGTCAACACGTTGTGTGTGGAAGGGAACTGTGTGTGAACGGTCCCATCTGTTTCGAATCAAATACTACGGAAGTTTTGATAAGCCTTTGGGGAGGTTCTTACGAGATCATCTGTTTGATCAGGTATTTTTCATTTTCAATCATTACCTTTTGTTTTTGCTAATTTTGTGGACATATTTTTCATAAGCAATTTCATAAGATGAAGTTGTGTCATAATTCTCTATCAGAATTACCTTTGTCGTTCATGTGGGATGCCATCAGAAGCGCATGTTCATTGTTATACTCATAGACAAGGGAGCCTTACAATTTCTGTTAAGAAGCTCCCAGAGATTTTGCTACCTGGGGAAAGGGAAGGCAAAATTTGGATGTGGCACAGATGCTTGAAATGTCCTCGAGCCAATGGCTTCCCTCCTGCAACTCGAAGAGTAGTCATGTCCGATGCTGCTTGGGGTTTATCGTTTGGGAAGTTTTTAGAGTTAAGCTTTTCAAATCATGCAGCTGCGAACAGAGTTGCAACTTGTGGTCATTCCCTTCACAGAGATTGTCTTCGGTTTTATGGGTATGCATTTTCACTTATGACCCGCTAACTTTTGCACCATCCTCAGTTTACCTTCTTTCTTGTTTTTTAATTTCAGAGAAAAGTCTATGCCGTTTTATCACTATGTTTTTATCTTATGCTGTTGTTCTTACATGTACAGTTTTGGAAGAATGGTTGCTTGCTTCCGCTATGCCTCCATTCATGTTCATTCTGTTTATCTTCCTCCACAAAAACTCGAATTTAACTATGATAATCAGGAATGGATACAAAAAGAAGTGGAGGAGGTAAGTTTATTATCTTTTATTTTTAATCTTAGTTAATGTAGCAAATGATTCTAAATTTATCAATGCTTATGAGATTATTGATCTTGTTTTACTAGGTGGGTCATCGGGCAGAGCTTCTCTTTACTGAATTGCACAATGCTCTTAATCAGATTTTGGAGACGAGACCAATTTCAGGGACACCGGATGGTGGGAAGAAAGCACCTGAATCAAGTCATCAAATTGTAGAACTTGAAGAGATGCTTCAAAAGGAAAGAGAAGACTTTGAGGTAGTTTATGTGTATCACACCACCTTTCTACATGCATTGTTTATTTTATTTTTCATTTGTTGGAGAGGGAAGTTACATATTTTAATCCTTTGGTATCTCAATCGTGACATGACATTGTTTAGGAATCATTACAAAAAGCGATGCATAGGGAGGTGAAGTGTGGCCAGCCTGCAGTTGATATTCTCGAGATCAATAGATTAAGGAGGCAGTTGCTCTTTCATTCTTACATTTGGGATCAACGCCTAATTCAGGCTGCCAGTTTAAGTAAAAATAGTTTCCAGGAAGGCTTGAGAAGTTCCCTTCCAAAACTCAAGGAGAAACCTATCAGTTCTATGGAGAAGCTTGTCGAGACAAATATAAACTCCAAGCCAGGTAAAGGATTTAGTAGTTGTGATTCCTCTCTTCGGGAAACAAAGCCAGATGTAAGTATTTATCAAGGAGGAGATGTTGGCGGCTTTAGCCAGCCTGAAGGGGAGCAGAAGAACAATGAAATCGTTCAGAACCCGAATCATAGTAACGAGGCAAAAATTTCCACACGGTCCTCTGAAAATGCCATGGATAAATCTGATCCATTGGAGTCTGGCCTAAGTGTACGAAGGGCCCTCTCAGAAGGGAATGAGAGTCTAGTAGTGGCAAATTTATCTGATACCCTTGATGCGGCTTGGACTGGTGAAAGTCACCCAACTAGTATGATTCCTAAAGAGAATGGCTACTCTAAACCTGATTCAACCTTGGTAAATTCTCCGACTGTGATGAGAAAAGTTGCATCGAATTCAGATCTGCAAAATTGTGCTGTTGACCAAGCTGGGGTACAGACAACTGCTTCAACTCATTCTCTTAGCTCTACATCATCTCTCAAGGTATTTGACAAAAGTTATTCACTGAATGCACAAAAGATCAATATTGGTGAATACAATCCCGTCAATGTTCCAATGTTCCGCGAATCGGAAAGGCAAAGTGGTGCCAGGCTGTTACTGCCAATTGGTATTAATGACACTGTCATCCCTGTTTTTGACGATGAACCCACTAGTGTTATTGCCTATGCACTTGTCTCGCCAGATTATCATGTGCAGATTTCTGAGTCTGAGAGACCAAGAGATGCTATGGATGGTTCAGTCTCAGTACCTCTTTTTGATTCCGCAAATCTTCTCTCACTTAGCTCTTTTGATGAGTCGTTTTCTGAGACCTACAGAAATATTGGTTCTTCTGATGAGAGCATGTCATCTGTGTCACGGTCGCGGAGCTCTCAAGCTTTGGACTCACTTTTGTCAAAGGACGTTCATGCTAGAGTTTCTTTTACATATGATGGCCCCCTTGGTAAAGTGAAGTATACTGTGACTTGTTACTACGCAACGCAGTTTGAGGCTTTAAGGAGGACGTGTTGCCCTTCTGAAAGAGATTTCGTGCGATCTCTCAGCCGCTGTAAGAAGTGGGGCGCCCAGGGTGGCAAGAGCAACGTTTTCTTTGCAAAAACCTTGGATGATCGATTTATCATCAAACAAGTTACAAAGACAGAGCTGGAATCATTTATCAAGTTTGCACCATCTTATTTCAAGTATTTGTCCGAGTCAATCAGTACTCGAAGCCCGACTTGCCTGGCAAAGATCCTGGGTATTTATCAGGTATTCTTCGTTTCTCTTGCTCTCACTAAAATGCTTAACGTTTTTCTTTAGTGGCCTGATATACAACTTTTCACTTAAGTCTGACCCAATTTTTCGTTTCTCTTTTGTCTTGAAGGTTTCGTCAAAGCATGGTAAAGCAGGGAAAGAGTCCAAAATGGATGTTTTAGTAATGGAGAATTTATTATTTAGACGGAATGTCACGCGGCTTTATGATCTGAAAGGATCTTCTCGATCACGTTATAATCCAGATACAAGTGGGAGCAATAAAGTTCTACTCGACCAGAATCTGATTGAAGCAATGCCGACTTCTCCAATTTTTGTGGGGAGCAAGGCAAAGCGGCGACTAGAGAGAGCTGTCTGGAATGATACTGCGTTCCTTGCTGTAAGTTCGATTTTAACTCCCTGTTGCCGCATTAATGTTTCCTCAGTAACCCCATTGTTTTTCCAATCGGAAAATGCTCTGTGCACAAAGATTTTAACAAATACTATTCTCCGAATTGACGTGATTTCTTGAATGGCATGACACATATACTACCCCACGCCACCCAATGCAGTGTGCAGAGAAGAATGCATGTATTCTTTTCATCGGCGCCTCCCTCCAAATCCTGTGATTGTTTTCGAGGCGTAGTGATTAGATTTTGGTGTTTGATTGCCCTGGCATCCGTTGTTTGCTAACATCTTGTCATCTATTTTGCCACAGTCGATTGATGTCATGGACTACTCGTTACTGGTCGGTGTGGACGAGGAAAAGGATGAGCTGGTTGTGGGGATCATTGATTTTATGAGACAGTACACATGGGACAAGCACCTTGAAACTTGGGTGAAGACCTCCGGGATTCTCGGTGGACCCAAGAACACGTCTCCAACCGTGATTTCACCCCAGCAATACAAGAAACGATTCAGGAAAGCTATGACAACCTACTTCCTCATGGTGCCCGATCAGTGGTCTCCCCTAATGATCGTTCCGAGCGGGTCGCAATCTGACCTTGGTGAAGAAACTGCGCAAGATCCGAGCTGAATTAATGTCTTCTAGCCTGTATATATGTGAAAATAATCCTTACAACTTTTACTTGTATATTTGAAGATGTGAGCTCAGTAGAATAATGTCCAATGCAAAGCTACAAAGCAGCAAGCCTCTCCCTTTTTTCACATTTTCTTTATTCATAAGAGGTAAATAGCGTTTCGATTATTACCTAAGTGAAAATTAGTTTTTTTCCAGATTATTCTATTGGAAAAATAAATCCTTAAACTATTAAAGTTAGTTTCAAAGCTGTTACATCCAACGGTCCGTCAAATGATGCGACTTGCACTTTAAAAGAACTACTGTCATCTTCTCGCCCATAAAACTTGCTTATAGGCTTTGAATTTAGTTGTCAATATATATATATATATTTTTTTTTTTAACAAACGATATTATCTACATTAAGGGAAAAAGGAGTACGCTAAGCCTCACAATAAACTAGCAATTGGTTCAAATTCGCTTTTAGCGAAAATCGAACCTAAGTTACCTCTCTAGACTTTTTATTTTGGGGAAAACAAATCTTTAAACTCCTTATAAACTGCCAATTTACACTCACAAGTATCGCCTACAAGTCGCATAACTTAAGTTGACTGGAAATTGGGTAAAACCACATTGAATTTTTATAGTCGGATGGAAATGGGCAGTTTAATAAATTTATGGACTATATTTCCAAAAATAACAAAAGGTTAGGAGCTTATTTGCACTTGAATAATAATCCAACCACTAATTCGACATAATTACTCGTTTATAGTTTATACAGTCAAACTAACAAGTAACATTTATTTCACAGTTGCAAATAGCACATATTCTGATACAGATTATGACCGTTTTCAAAATACAAATTGTGCTTCATTGAACCAAAACTTGGAAATTGAAATCGAACAAAAACAGCTCATGAGCAGTTCTACACAAAACCTATAAGACTGCCCACCGGCGCTTTATACGTTACAAAAAATGATACATATTTTCGTCGTATCGTAAAACTGGTTCAACATTGCAGGATTTCTCTTCTCTACGAAAAAATAACCTTTAAATCGCGCGGCTAAAAGAACAATTTAGATGGTGCACACTAAAGGAGATTATCAAGTTGTGCATGTAGTTCTTGTATGGAAGGCATGTGTATGATGCCTTGTACCTCTTCCGCTGAATACTCGTCCTTCAGCAGGGTCTGTACACGAACATGTGCTTCGACAATATTTGTCCTGCAGAAAAAAAGGAGAAAAGAAGAAGGCTTGTCAGGACCAAGTTAGGAAAGGAAGATAAACTGATCCGTCAGCAAGTGAAAATACCAGCTTAATCTGTCGAGGACCTTAAATTTTCACATTGTACGAGTGAATTCTGTACTTACTTTATAGCTTTGAATAGTATAGTTCGTGTTGATGGGTTCTGCAAATAAAGCTTCATTTTCGTCATTACCATTGGCAACTCTTGCTGAATTGCAGCAGCTACCTGTTCCAGAGTACATTATGAGACTTAGCTGTTGTTATCAAATATGTAGACCGCAAAACAAGAACCCTAGCAGTCAAATTTATGATGGCCCTCCCTAACACGGCTCTCCACTGCAGTCAAAGAAAATGAGCAATTATGCATACCTTTTGAACAAGTTCGGCCACCTTATCCGGGGTTGCAAAAGCTTGATCTTTTATTGGTTTGGACATAACCGACTCTACCTTTTGATTCTGACTACCTTTCACAGCTGTGACCTAAACACAACCAAAACCTTTTAGACATGAACGAACTTTTGAAATACAGATGTAGAAAAACATGAGAAATCATATCTAAATGTGAACAAACTTAGTAAACGCAGGATGCCTAATGACATTGTGGATTTAAGTTATAACAAACAGTCGAGCACTCAGTTATGGATCCATCAATCCATCCAGGTACCTCAACAACATGCCATAGGAATCTACGGATAAAGATTGTGTTAGCATTTTTGAATGATATGGGTTTTAAGCTGTAACAAGCACTCAGATATGAGTTTATGAAGATGTAAAGTTAGAAAAGTTTCCAACGTATCTGCAAGTATATGAGCTATTCACATGTCTAATGTGGATTTCGGCAATGTATTTTAATGTTCTGTTTGATTTTTAGTTGTATACTTGTATCTATGCTGGTCTCTCATTTGCTCCATGTTGCAAATCCATATTACTAAAGGGGGGAATGACAAACACAAACCTTGGTAATAAATGAAAGCATAGGATCCACAACTAGCTTCGTCACAGACATAATGAACTCCTCACCAGTGGTTTTCAGGCTTTTCTCCAATTCCTGCAAGTACATTACATGAATGGATTACCGACAAATTATTTCGAATAATACAATGAAGAATCTCCAGAAAATGAACCAAAGTGAAAAGTATAAACGAAAGCTTGCTCTGCAATCCTATCTAATGGAGAAAAGGGAGGCAAACGGGGTTAGCAGAGAAACACACCGAGGTGAAAGAATAAGCGGAAAATAAAATGATCCAAAGCAGCTTAAGGCCACTTAATGATTAAAGTTATGCTCTAAAAGTAAACTAAGAAACCATTGATTGACAAACCTTTTTGGCATCTATTTGACTTTCTAAAACTCGGGGAGATAGTGTTCTTGCTAGTGAAGTTGACCTGGACCAATCAGATAGAGAGGCTTGACCTCTAAGAATTCGTCTTAGATGCTCCTGCCAGAAGATTAAAAAATATTAAGATTTTCATTCCATCAAAATTCAGGCATTTAATTAAATTTTAATACTTATTGCCCGAAACAAAACAACATTCTAGACATCTTCGTCAATGAAATACCGTCCATACTAGAGAACTGACTTAATTGAAAAGAAAACAAAAATTGGCTTTATTTCAAAATTCAAAATTTCCACGTATTGTAATCAAAATAATGACAAATTGTTGCATCATTCCAGTAAAGACCGAGAGGATATATCAAACATTAATAGAACTTTACTGAACACTATATAATACATTGAATAGGAGAACTTTAGAGTTAGAAAACTAACCAGCAAGTGCGAGAAATCAAGTTCCTTATGTGTGACAGAAAACTCAATATCGAAAGGCGCAATCTGGGAAGACAAAATAGATGCATTAACAAGTCATTTTTAAAGAACAATTACCCATGATATATACATCAAGAAAGAAGGAAAATCACCTGCTCCCTTAAGATAAGAAGATGCTTTAAGAGGAAAAGCTGACCGTCCATTGGGGATGATCTCTTTGTGATGAGTTTGCCCGCTTTCTGGCAGATAAAAGAAACAACAATCAAGATAGCACCAGAAAAGTATGTCACCATATTAAGCCCATGCTAAACAAATCCCATCATGTTAATAAACAGGGATAATATGACAGTAGAGGTAACACAAAAAAAATTAAGTGGAATTATGCACACAGAAATTCAAAATGCACTGCATAAGACAGTACATATTCAGTAGCTCACCTGGATAGATTCTGAACAAACTTCAACTACTTCCTGTATACCAAAAAAATAATTGTTTAACAAATTTATATGAAGGGCATTTATTCAAGACAAGTTTGAATGCTGTGCAAAGACTTAAATACCTGTGCTAAACCAGTAAAAACTTCTGGTTCTAAACAGCGATACAACTTTGAAAGGCAAGATATCGTTTTCTCTAGAGGTGGATACCATGTTTTAAAAACAAGGTTTTCATCAGCCTGTGTTTGACAAAGGATAAAGATAAGGAAAGATGAGAAAATCAATCCATATCTATATATAACAATCGGAGGTAAGGACATTAAATCAACCAGAAATGATGCAGAACTGGAGCCAACAGTAGTGTAACCACTTGCACCAACTACCATAAAAGATATATTCAATCGTGCATGAGTAATCCGAAATTACCAGCTTGGAAACCAGTTGCACCAACTACCATAAAAGATATATTAAATTGTGCATGAGTAATCTGAAATTACCAGCTTAGAAACATGTTACAAGGGCAAAGGCATACTAGTGTCCCTAGAGGTAGACTGCAAAATTAAAGGATATATTTGATACAAGAAGTGATCAATAAGTTCTAAGGTCACTAAATGTCACCTTAGGTCCTATGTTCCATTATCACCTCCCAAATATCACTTACAAAAAAAAAAAAAAAAAAGACACAGTTTGTTTCTGGGTTGTGGATATTCCATTAAGTGAACAATCAATCTCACCAGACTGAATGAATAATTCATCAAGGGCATGAAACACAATAGAAAATTAAAATTATTAAACCATGTGTGGATGTCCTATATGCCTATATGCATCAGGCAACGTAAACAAAAATTTATCTCAGAAATCCATAAAAGTTAAAAAAGGAAATGGGAAAAAAGTTACAGAAGTAGTTTCAAGTTGATCTGCCGCTGATCCTTCCAGCTTTGCAGGGTAATCCAAGTCTTCATCCAGAGGAAAATAATTTGCTATCTGGAAAAAAAGAAAGAGAGATTTTAAGAAATTTAAAAAGGAAAAGTGGTAGCTAGTCAAGAAAACAAGATTAACTGGAAAATTAAGAAACAAAGGTAACAACTCAACAAACAATGAGAACTCTCAGGAATAGAAGTCACCTCATCACGAATATGTGTTCGAGCACGGAAAGTTAACCGCTCATGAACATCGGCAAGAATTCTCTCTAATGTAGGACGTAGACCAGCTAATGATTCAGTCCTCCGACTTAACTGTTCACCTAGGACTTCAGCTTTCAATATATCAACAAGTTCACAAAGAAAATCAACATTTGTTTCATGAATAAGTTTTGGCCGCAGTGTATCATATAAATATGTAGACCTGCATGAATTATCACCAAAAGGAGGTTATTATATGGTTTAAAGCGTGCATAAACCAATCAACCAGCCAACCTCCATACTACAATGTAACAGCTTAACAAGGAATGAAGTGGAAAGGACCAAACCAATCAAGCTTCATTCGCTTTTGCCACATGTAATTTAAAAGAGATTGCCTAACCCATTATTACATGTCAGCCTCTCAAGAAAGCAGAAAACGAGAGAAAAGAACTGAAAGCAAAAAATATAATGGGACCTACAGAGGATCTATCAATGGAGCCAAACTTGAAACGTCCTCTGCAGAAGATGGAAAAAAATGAACAAAAAGTTGGTGCTCTAGCTGGCAGACCTGCAATAAATAGTGGTTTCAATTACAATGGAAACTTTTCTGTCCTACAACATAAATGTTCACAACGTATGCGGCTCAAATTCATACATGAGAATAAGTTGCATATCACATTACATCAAATATCAAAGATACTGCCCACTATCATTAAAGAGGACAGGGTCAATCACCCCATCCTCACCTTATATTCAATGACAGACAAATCTTTCGCTTGTATTTCTTTTTAAGGAGTCTTTCCTCAATGAACGTCCTTGTAGCATTTATATCTTACCTGCATTAGATATGCACAGCCAGATCTAGTCAGTGATGGCAAGGCCTCTTTCTTCGCGAATTCGGATATTCGTTGATGTACTATACCTCTTACCTGAAAATGCATTAATACGGTAAACAACTAATGATCCTATTCAAAAAAAAAAAAAAAAAATCATCAGCTCACCAACGAAAGTCTCTGTTCACAGTAGAGTTTGTGGCATTCTGTAAGGATCTGAGTATATTCTTTCCTTGATGCTCTGCTTTCAATTTCCTCCAGCACTGGCTTAAGCTGCAAGGACTCTACTTGTTAGACATCAACACAAACAGGTGTGCAGTTAAAAACTAAAAGAACAGAGTTGCACACCCGCATTCAAAAAGTAGGGTAGAACTTAAAATGTTTTCCAGACACATCTTGCCTTCAACTTTTCACACCCTGGCTGGTTAAATGCATTAATCAAATTAATAGCATCATTAATGTTACCTCACTTGCTGCTGCCTTGAAACGGACATATATAACAGATGCTTCTACACCCTCAGAAACAGATGTGTTATTGCCACCACTGCCCCGGATAGCTGCTTGTACCTGATGCAAGACAGTGTCCATAATTCAAAGCCATGTAATATACATTAATGCATATTAAGACAGAAGTCTACTACGATGTGTTAATGGTAATTCAGTTCAATAAGTTAACATTACCTGAGAAGAAGCACCCTTGAGAACTGAAAGTACATGAGAACGAATCATTCCCAAGGCTCGAGACTGTCCAAAACAAGTAAATTATATATTATTGAAGGTCAAATTAATCTTACTGGAAGACAATCTCTGTTCTATACTAATCACCTAATCAACACTCTTGCAAATTATACCTGCAGTTGTCGAAATTTGAGCAGGTAAACACTGGATTCTGCATACTGTGGATTGCTTTCGACGTACCTAAAGTATGCACAAATTGTTTGAAACCAGTAAGTTCTAATCCAATAAATATATCTTTATCAAATGCTTAATGTTTCCTAGTATGAATTACAAACTTCCAAGGATTTTAACTGAATAGTGTCCGAAGCATAGAATTGCACACGGTTACTAACAAAGAAGGTAGCCCACTTACGATATGCACTCATCAAGGCGTTTGAGAAGAGGGAGAAAGTTCTCATGCAGAACATTCATGTTTGGAGAATAAAAATTGGTAGTAATCTGCACACAGATGAAAAATTAAACATGAATTATATATAACATACTAATAGAATGAATATATAAATATATTATGCAAAATTAAACATAAATTATATATAACATACTAATAGAATTATATATAACATACTAATATATTATGCAGTTTGTATTACATACACAATTTGTGCATCATGATATTTTCTCACACATCCGAACGATAAAAAAAAGAAGGTAATATCCTTGGCACAAAGCTTCAAAGTATATTAACTTCAATGTAACACTACAAAGTAATGCCTAATAAGGAGAATTCATACTAAGGAGAAACTGACTCGGGCGGATTTTTTAAAACTTAAAAGGCTTTGGAAAAAGAATCAATTAAATTGTTAGTTCAAAAATAAAAGTTTATCCATGCTGCTATGCATCACCACATATATTTAACAAAACCACAACGTCAGCAAACAAAATATCTCTAGGTAAGGTAGATTCAAACCTTACATTCTCCAATTCATCAAAGTAGTTGAGCTTACTACGGAGTGCTTCCGAAAACTCAATCAGCCGTTGTTTCTCTATTAACTGCAAATGAAAAATGAGGAGGCATCATGTTTTATATAAGTTTCCAGGCCCCCACAACCATGAATTAACCTGACACCAAGGAAGTGGATGAAATAAAAGGGGTAACATTAGAAAGAAAGTCCCACCAGTCTATCGCAAGCATCGTGAAGGGTTCTAGTCTTTGTTGCTACTGCTTGATGCTGGTTCTGTAGTTCATTAAACAACTCTAGGGTTTCATCCACCTGCACAGAACGGAACCAGCTATTTCAAACAAGCACAACAACTTCAAACAAAGATGCTTCAACGATACCGATAGATATATTGCCATTACCTGACCGAGTATGCCATCACATGTCTGAATGCGTTCTGTCAAAGTGTCTACATAGTGTCGATACTTCTCCTCTGTCTAAAATGTGAAAAATTTATGTGCAATGAGCTTAATTTACACTTAATTACAACATAAGTATGCTGCAAGAATCGATTACTAACCTCCGACTTCAATGCTGCTTCAAGATCTGTAAACCATTTGTAAAACTGCAAGTAGAAAAAGCTAATTTCAGTGTGAAAGCCTTTGAATTGTAATAGATAATGGAATGTGATGGCGAAAATGTACCTGATTCGTATTGACAAGAACAGCTTCAATGGCGGCGGAATGTTCCAAGCCAAAAGAGCTGTCCTTGGTGGAGACAGTTAGGCCATTCTGGTGGCCTGTGGTGCCGTCCTGAGCCAAATTGGGTGGGAACGGCCGCTCCGCAATGCAATGCGAGAGCGTTGTAATGGCCGCTTGCTGCTGCTCAGATAACGGAGTTTTCTGCAGAGGAAAGAAAGCAATACATCAAAATTCACATCGAGAGGATCCGATCCGATCCGATCCGATCTGAAGCAAGCTAATTGCAATAAAGCGGAGAAAATTGCACAAAACTCAGATGTAGACGAAAAAGGCGTTGTTTCAATGAAGAATTTTGAATTTATGGCAACGAGGAGGAGAGAGAAGAAGAAGAAGAAGCACCTGTTCCCAGTGAGATGCGAAGTTGTAGCCCTTGGAAATGGCTCCAGATTTCGGAACGCCGGGTTTGCTTGCCGCCATTTCTCAATCCTCTTCAACTCACAACAAAGTCGGTTCATACAACGGTCGCAGTCGCCGTCGCCGTCGCCGTCATCGTCATCCACAATTCGCCTCCTCTCCTCCGCCCTCTTTTCTCTCAGTCGAGTTTTTTCTCAGTCCTTCGCTCCCTCTTCCGACGATAAAGATTTAAACGCAAAGCTCTTATGTTGGGTAGAACAAGACGACGACGTCTTCGGCTTGGAAACAGTTGGTGCGAACTTGCTTTTTTTGTCCGTCTCTTCACTTTTATCCCCGTCATTATTTAACGATTAAATTATTTTACATGTCAGTATATCGTAACTTTAAAATTGAAAAACATGTTTTAATATATATTTTTCATATATTTTATTTTTAATTTGAGCACACACAAATTGTGTGAGAAAATTTTTTATTTTTGTTTTTGAAATAGGAGGAGAGAGGAAGAGAATGATAGAGAATGTGAGAGTAGAAATAGGTTTTTTTTTTTTAATTTATTATTATTTTTTTAATTAGAGATATGTTAGTATTACGTATAGATGTAAGGCTTTGAAAAAAATACAGCAAAATTTGGTTGTGTGAAATTACATTTCTACCCCATATTTCTTATTCATGTTTTTTTTAATTAGATGGTTAAACTGGTAATTTCATAGAGTTTCAGTTGATAATGAATGTTTTATTAATTAGCAGTGTCACATCCCGACCCGGGGAGGACCACTTCCTGGGCCCGACTCCACCGTAACACGATATTGTCCGCTTTGGGCCCCCAGCACACCCTCACGGTTTTGTTTCTAGGAACTCACACGAGAACTTTCCAGTGGGTCACCCATCCTAGGAGTGCTCTCACGCGCTACTCGCTTAACTTCGGAGTTCCCATGGAACCCGAAGCCAGTGAGCTCTCAAAAGGCCTCGTGCAAGGTAGAGATGAGAATATACATATAAGGATCACTTCCTTGGGCGATGTGAGATGTCACAATCTACCCCTCTTAGGGGCCCGACGTCCTCGTCGGCACACATGCGGCCAGGGTTAGGCTCTAATACCAAATTGTCACATCCCAGCCCGAGAGGGACCACTTTCCGGGCCTAACTCCACCGTAGCACGATATTGTCCGCTTTGGGCCCTCAGCACACCCTCATGGTTTTTTTTTCTGGGAACTCACACGAGAACTTCCCAGTGGGTCACTAATCTGGGAGTGTTATCGCGCGCTACTCGTTTAACTTTGGAGTTCCCATGGAACCCGAAGCCAGTGAGCTTCCAAAAGGCCTTGTGCTAGGTAGAGATGAGAATATACATATAAGGATCATTCCCCTGGGCGATGTGGGATGTTACAATCCACCCCCCTTAGCGGCTGACGTCCTCGTCGGCACACACGCGGCCAGGGTTAAGCTCTGATACCAAATTGTCACATCCCGGCCGGGGGCGGATCACTTTCCCGGCCCGCTCCACCACCGTAGCACGATATTGTCCGCTTTGGACTTACCATTCCCCCACGGTTTTGTTTTTGGGAACTCACGAGCAACTTCCCAGTTGGTCACCCATCATGGGAGTGCTCTCGTGCGCTACTCGCTTAACTTCGGAGTTCTCATGGAACCCGAAGCCAGTGAGCTCCCAAAAGGTCTCGTGCTAGGTAGAGATGAGAATATACATATAAGGATCACTCCCCTGGGCGATGTGGGATGTCACAAACAAGCAGAGATTTCAATAGTTATTTATTAAAATATATTAATAATAATAATGTAGGTACATTATTTTTTTGTTAGTTTTTTTTAATTATTATACCTTTATTTTAAAAACATTATTTGAATTTGTTTAAATATTGATCAATGCATAATGTGCAAAGTTTTTTTTTTTTTTTTTTTTTTAACAAACAATATTATCTAAATTGAGGGGGAAGGTGGGTTTAGTCTCGTAATTGACTAGTAATAATATGGTTTAAATTCACTATGGGATGAAACCTAAAACCTCTCATTTATATGTGAAGAGTAATACCATTAAACCATAGTATTAAATGACGCATAGATGCAGAAGTTAAATCTCTTACAGAACGCTAAGGACCTCGATCAAAATATTGAAACAAACAAAGTTTCAATCTAACGGTTAGGTTAAATAGAGATTGGAACCAAAATGACTCTTATATTTAACTCTTGAGATTTAACCAAAAAGAATTTGGAAAGTCCTGTATTTGTAAGCTTTGGGCAAATTGTCCAAAAATTAAATACAAACTGTAGAAAAGAAGTTACAAAGTTTTGCTGGGATCCTTGCAGACCTATTACAAGAGAGAAACCAAAACAATACATGAAAAATGTATTTGTCCTTGACGTCGGTGACACCTTCCGGGGAGATCTGAAACCGCGCTTCAGCTTCGGCCAAACAAGGAGAACTTATCACTTTACAGATGCGCTCTTCGCCGCTTCCTTTCCGGAAAGCAAGCCCGTCGTAAGAAGGAACAAATGATGAGTAACGCTCATTGCTGACGTGAGAATAGTTCCGTTTGGGAGGAAGGTGAAAGCATTTAGTATTACAAACCTTGTGGTGGAAGCATGAGCCATGATGTTACCACCGATAGGCTTAATTTGAGGACCGGCAAAGATTGCAGAACCATCCACTTGTGCAACCACTTGATTTGTGATCACAACGGCCACGCCAAACTGCGTTCACAGTACAGAGGGGAAATCCGGATCAATAACAATGCTAATCTAGGGGGTCCAAGTATGGTGTTGTGATTAGTGATGGTGTAACTATTTTTACCTCATCTGCCAACTTCTGAAGGCTCCGGAGAAACTTTGCAAGATGCATTTGCCGCGCTGAAAGTTCTCCTCTTCCTGAGAAATCTGTTCTGTAGAGGGCTGTCGCACTATCTACTATCATGAGAGCAAACCTATGGAACCAACGTTGTTTAGATAATTAGTCTTACCTAAAAATTTGTACACTTGACGAAACTCTAAACAAGCATATATCTTGGACAAAGACGTTTGCAACAGGTCCTAAGTCATACAACTTACAAATCTCCTTACACGACAAAGAACGGAAAACATATAGTGGTGTCGCACCTTGTTTCTACCATCATGGAAGCTGCTTCGAGCAAGAGCCTTGATTGGTGATCCGTGTTATAAGCTCTAGCATACGCCACATTCTCCAAGATATCAACACCATTGAGTCCAAATAATTGAATTTTTCTTTAAGTATTTTTTTTTGTCAAATTTTCTTCAAGTATTTAAGCACTTGTATTATAATACTTAGTATACTAAGCCGTGTTCCCAGTACACTAGAAAATCTTTCCATCAAGAATCCAACCCTCACTCTCTAATTTTTTTTCACGCTCAACCATAAAAGATGAACAGTCCATAAACAAAAGAGGAACAGTGCTTTGATCTCTCAAGGTACTTCTTTTTTCTCTTCAAAATTTGAGCAGTCATGTTTCTCTTGAAGCATTCTTCTCCCATATTTTCATGGTGTTTATCCTTTGTGCCCTTGTCCATGATGTTGCCATGTTTCTAGTAACAACGATGCTTTTTGGATTCTTTTAATGTCGTTTGAACTCCAGGTACTTCTTTTTTTATCTTCAAAATTTGAGCAGTCATGTATCTCTTGAAGGATTCTTCTCCCTTATTTTCTTGGTGTTTATGCTTTGTGCCCTTGTCCATGATATTGCCATGTTTCTAGTAACAACGATGTTTTTTGAATTCTTTTTATGTCGTTTGAATTTCATGGTTTAGGCAGGCTTGTGTTGGAGTATGTGGTGTAGGTGGCTTAATATGAGAGAGGGTGGGGTGTGAGTTTCGTTTGTTTATTACAACAGAAATAATTAAACTTGCACGAGTGTTGTGACCAAGTTACTGGTAAGAGAGGTGTGGCAAAGAGAGAATAGAGAGAATATGACTTCGGAAAATAGTAGGATCTTTATGTTGGTACCTTTATTTATAGTAAACCACGAAAAGAGAGGAATTTTGTGACAATATGTCCTTAATTTTACAATTTTATAAATTTTAAAAGCATGATTTTACGAAAATGCCTTAGAGGCGAGGACGTTGACCTTAGTTGACCATCGGTTAGAAACACATGGGACTTATTCTTTTAGTATGTCCTTGTAGTACTCGTTGGTATGAACGCATAGGCGAAGCCATTTGCAAGTCCGGATTATAACGATATAGTTACAGACATTGAAATTGATTACTTGTTAGTTAAATAATTTTGAACTCCCACCATGTGGGAATAGTGGACCAATTAAATTAAAGGGACAAGGAACCATTTAGAAGAGAGGGAGAGGGCAGCGGCCAATAAAAAAAAAAATAAATAAATAAATAAATGAAGCTCAGCCTTCCCGTGGGTTCTTCCATCCGTGCACCTAGTTTGACCTCCCATTTTCCAAGGCTGATTCCGACCAACTCCGGTGGAGTTTTTCGACGTCACCACCACCATTTTGAAGCTCTCATTCCCCTCTACAAAACCCACCCAAGAACCACCTTGATTAACCACTGTATGAGACAGTTTGAGACCACGAAAGTCGACGGTTCTCGCAGTGCTCCGACCACCATTTTCACTTTTTCGGCTAATCGGCAAAGTGATGGCCGATGCCACCACTTGGGCTTTGTAGCCTATCATCCTAGGAGCAAATACCAACCAACCTTGACCCCGTTGGACCACCGTAGACGACGGGTCGACGTCGGGAAGTTTTAGGCACCGGCTGGCTTTGTGGGCAAAATTGACCATCTTCCGTCCACTTTTGGACTTCGTGGCAGGTATGAAAGTTGTTTCTCTCATTGAGATCTTCATTTTTGTGAAATTTGAGAATTTTTAGAAATAGTGAAATTCTCCAGCGAACCGTGGCGATCAGCCACCACTCGTGGCGGCGCGTGTGGCGGCGTGTGGGTTGAGACCCCATATGACCTTCCTAGGCTAATTTGGATACCCTGATTCCATATTTGGCATCCGTTTCATGAAATTACGATGTTTTAATGTAGTTTAGTAGTTGACCACCTTGTTGGCTGTCATGGGGTTCTTGTATGAATCGATGGTTCGATTGTTGCATTGTTATCAAACTTTGTTACATTGTAGTACGTGATATTTGAAGAATGTTGGAATTTACGGATTAGGAATCCGACATACGGATTTTCCTGAATTGGAATTGTTAGTTCATAAAATAAAACGTTAACCGCTAATTAGTTTTGAAAATTGGCGGAGATCCAACCGTTGGATCATAATGAAACTTAAGTATGTTGTTCTAGAAGCATATTGTGTATCATGAGAAGTTACAGATTGGAAATCTGAAATGCGGATCTTCCGGATCGAGTTTTGCAGGGTTGTGGACCCTATCGTCGATCTTCGATTAACGGTTGACTTTTGGTCAATGGGTCTCAAATTATTCTAGAAGGTCCTTGAGGATATGTTTTATGTACAATATGTATTCTACCGGTAAGAACTCTGAGACGTGATTTGATAATTGGTCATAGACAACGATAGTTCGTGATGTCTTAATCTTCGTGCGAGGGAGTCGTAGCGCGAACCTAAGCTGAGTGGGTCTTTTCCCTTCTATCATATGTGTGTGTGTGTGTGTGTGTGTGTGTGTGTGTGTGTATGATTGACATCTCCACAAACGTTTATAAATTGAATATTTCATATAATTTCTGTGAATGCTTTGGAGGACTAACGTGAACTACGAATGACTTGATCCCTGTTTATGGTAGGTAGGCAGTCTAACGAGACGTTAGATGAAGCCATACAAAAAGTGAGATTAAATAATTGAGACAATAGCTTTGTTTGGGGAATTGAACAATGTGAGGGACATTGGTGTAAAATGTGAGTTTAACCTTATGTGTTGGTGGTTAAATGTTGGTTATAAATCAATATGTAAAGAATCAAGAAATTAAAGTAAGGAAACGTAAGTAATGTTAGTTAATTAAACTAGTGTCTAGTTGGGCTTGTCACCGATGATTATCCCCGAAAATAAATAGTTCGGGAGTAGGGCGTTACAGCTTATGCATTTTATGCCATATTATATATATGTATATAATTGAAAATGCTATGACAAGGTTGAGTATTAGATTGCATCATGGTATATCCATATATATATTACCTGCACATAATTATTGTGAATGCTTTGAAGTGCAAAGGTGAACGCAGGACACCCAGATAAGTTCAGGTGAGTTTATGGTATTAGTTGAATCGATGGAGTTATAGCATGACTACATTTATGTGTCAGGCCACTCAGACACTGTTGTACTGGTTGCCCATAAGTTGTACATGTTATATTGAGATGCATTAAGAGCTCATAAACCTACACCCCAGTGTTAGTGCTCCCGTCCGTGGCCAGGGCATAGTCATTCACGTGATGTTCACCTCCTACACCTTACGCTCACCTTGGACTCAAGGTAGGTGCACATGCCTGTCGTACAAACCACTATAAGTGGTTCCGACTCGTAGGTGACCCGCGATTATTCGCATAGTCTTCACGTGATCGTAGCAATTGAGTGTACTTATTTACATCCAGTTCTGTCGTACAGACCATTAGAGGTGGTTCCGACTCGTGTGCAGGGACGTTTGATGAGCTACAGATTAAGTCATACAGGTCACTATTGGTGACTGCTGACTTATGTGTTAACATTGATTAATGAGATATGGTTAAGTCGTATAGGTCACTATAGGTGACTCCGACTTATATGCTAGCAATGATTAATGAGATATGTGATGAGATATGGATAAGTCGTACAGGTCACTATAGGTGACTCCGACTTATATGCTAGCATTGATTGATGAGATATTGATTCAGCCGTACAGGCCACGTGAGGTGACTTCGACTAACATGTTGATGAGATATATATGTTTATTGAGATCTATGGCATGATATTCATGTGGACTTTGTTATGCCGTGTATGGGATTGAGATGTATTCTATTTTCTGGGAAATATACACGTGTTACGGCGATGGGCTACTACCTTTGGTAATTGAATTTGGTTTGAAAAGTTTTGTTTCACTCACTCACATTTTCTATTTTTGCACCCCTCCGGGTTCTAACAGCAGAGTGTCCGTATAGACGAGGATTCTTGGCACTTTTCAGTTCAGGTGTCTTCTTATGATGGTATAATCATTACCTTACCTTACTGTACTTTTCTTATGCTCTGTATCACGTGAGTAATGAGTTCATTCTCACTCACAGCGCACTCTAATATCTAGACACTCGTAGGTTCAAATTTTTTTATATTTTTCCACATCATCACACTTTATGGATTCGTCACCTTTCAGGTGTCGGCCAACACAGCTCGATTTGGAGTCCTAGTGGATATTTTGGGTCGGGATGTGTCAAATTTTCTCTCTAAATAATACAAATCTTAATATAAAAGAGTTACTATCTTTTTTGAATAAATGATATTATCTATACTAAAAGGGAAGTGTGAACTTAGCCTCATAATGTGCTAGCAATAATGAGGTTCAAATTCTTCTCACTTACAAGTGAAGAGAAATATCACTAGACCATAGTACTAAGTGGCAAAAGAATTACTAAATTAAAGACGAATCCTAGACTAAATCTACAAAGATTTACACAATCACACAACATAAAATATTAATTAAAACATGGAGCATTTTGATATAGATGTCTCGTTTTTAAATGTCATAAGTTAAGCATTTTCATTTAGAAAATTTGATTAAACATTTTCTCTACAATTTTGATACTTAATATCATTTCATTTTATTTTGTTAGAAGTCTATTCACGTTATTTCTTTAGGCATTCCTTTTTTTCCTCCTATTTTTATGAATCTCTCAATATGATGATTTCAGTTTTTTTTTATTTTTATTGAAGTATTTATTTTAGTAAATTAAATAGAATGTTAAAAACCTCGTTGTTAGGTACGTTTGTACGTTTATACGTTTGATTATATCGGTACATTTGATTACTTATAAGATAAATTCATTTGGTTTATAATATATTTGAATTTTTGGTACATTTGGTTTCTTGGTTACGTTTGAATTTTTTGTACATTTAATTTCTTGGTACATTTGTCTTTATTATTATTATTATTATTATTATTTTTACTAATAGTGAGGAATTACTTTAATTAATTATTTTTTTAATAGAAAGAGTCATTAAAAATGTAGGAGTTTAAATTACTTAAATTACTTATTTTTTATAGAAAGAGTCATTAAAACGAAGGGGTTTAAAGGATTGGGGAAATTAATCTCCTAGAATGTAGGCAATTAGTTACAAGATGAAGTGCAGATGCCTTTAAATTAATTATATGTAATTTTCAAATAGAGAAATGTTGATGTGGCAATTAGTCAAAGCCTCTTAATCAAATCTTAAAAATCAACCAATGTTTGATCTAAAAAGTATTGAAAATATGTAGGGGATTCTAATTTCTCCTTGAGCACCCTTTTTCCTTTTTTTTTTTTTGGGTTGAACCTTTTTTGGGATAGATTTTTCAGTGTGACCGGTACACGGAGTGGTACACCACGTATCACTAAACAAATTGTGAGATATTTGTGCTAAAAAGTTAATAACTTAAAAAATAAAATTTCCCACCATTCCTATTAAAGCACGTGGTATAACACATGTGTTTCCGTCACAACTAAAAATTTCTTCTTTTTTTGGTGGGCGACTTGGGCACACTTGGAGGTGCCAACTTGTTTAATTGGCTAACAAACTGTTGGTGATATTGAGCAAGGGGCACCATAAGAAACTGTGCCTATAAGATGGGTGACTGATGCCTAGAATTCTGGTGGTGGTAACGATTAAAAATTTATAGTTTAAGTACCATGTTCACTTAATCAAGGCCTGTCTTCTTGCGAATTCGAGTTGCCACTCCACCTAAATTAAAATGATTCTTTTGTTGGTTTCTATCAATGGATTTCCCTTGGTCATCGCAGTTTTTTTTTTTTAATAGAATTATCAACAATTATATTAGTGTAGAGTTTGTATATCAGTGAGGTTGATATTGTTTTTGGTTGGAAAATGGCACTTCTAATGTTATTTCTCCTTTTCAATTATTTGATTTTGATCCTCCTTGGTCTCTTCATACGCAATAGTTTATTTGTTTGGGTCATATTCGGAAAATGACTTTCTATGCATCTCACATATATTTTGAAGGAAATTTTATTGCGGATAATTTTGCTAACATCGGCTTGTCTTCTCCAATTTTAACATGGCACGATTCTCGGCTTGCCTGGATACTGCTTCTCAAATTAATGTGCATCCCGGCATCCAAATGTATCTCACTTTCTTATTTTTTCCTAACTTTGTGGTGTTTTTCGACTTGTGTTGCAAGTTTAGACCTTTAGATTTGGTTTTAGGGTTAGGTTTCATGCCCCCCCCCCCCTTCTTTGTATCATTCTTGTTTTTGTTTCAAGAGGGATAATGTTTATGTCTTCCATTCTTTTTCATGTATTCTTTTTTGTTGTCTCTGTTTTATGAGAAATAAAATTATTGCCCATTGACTAGATGTAACCTTTTATTTTTTCGTTATCAATAAAATTTGTCTTGTACTGTCGAGATTTTCTAAAAAAAATTATTTAAATCATGTAAGCTTGTATTCAGAAAAAGTATCAATAATTTAAGTTTTAACCATATTTTGCTTGATGCAAAGTTCCAATGTTTGTCTTGACGTTGCTTAATTTTTGACCTTTTAGTCTTACTGTTATGCCCATAACAAAATCATATGAAATAGAGGGGAGAAGTGAAAGAACTTTCGTAATTGGACCAAAATGTCAAAACAACACCAAAAACAAGCAGAGGGTCCGTTTCCAGTACATCATTTCCATCACATTCACATCTACAATTTCAGGATTCCACCCCCACCAGAACACAACTTTCTCCACTTTTTGGAACCATGTTTTGAATAAAAAAACGAAATTTTGGAAACATGTAAACCTAAGCATTCGATTTTGGTACAACCTAGAATTCAATTGAATGAATTTTGCTACACAGTGAACCGTATGTTTTTTCGTACGTAATTCGATTTTTTTTCTTCGTTTAAGGCTAATATATATTAGTGTGTTGCAAATACAGTAGGATGTCAATTTCACTCCCTTGATGATCAATGCTAAAACAAAGAAACTGACACCATTACCATTTCCCTCTAGACACAGATGTTCCACTCTTCATGATCACATAACTTCAACACCACCATCGTCATCTCCGTGTCACGAACGGACTACGTTTAATTTTCAAATAGGCCGAAGCGAACAGGAACACCCTCAACCTTGAGCCAAGCGTGCCCCTTCAAGAAAGGCCCTACAGTATACTGCGTTGTCTCTTCCTTGTTAATTTTCTTGTATCCATCCCACTTCACTCTGTTGTCAGTTTTTGCGCCCGGTCCCTTATTGTTATACTCTGCGTAATACAGCGTTTTCAGCGCGAAATCTCCTTCCCACGATGTCCATCCATCCGGGTGAATCAGGTCCTCAATTGTTGACTCCATCACTATGGTTCTCGAAAATTCTTTCCATGGCCTTCCTAGGTAGGTCTTGAATTGGGACTTTACTGGCTCAAGATCTTTGTCGGGCATGATTTGGCAATTTTGCAACACTATTCCTGTGGTTTCCCGTTTGTCAGTCCTTCCCTGGGCTGTGACAGTGTTTTGTTGGTTTTCCAAAGGCTTACGAACGTAGATCAAGCAGTTCTGGAAGATGGCAGCAGCGTCGCCAAAGATGAAATCAACGGTGCCGGAAATGACACAGCTTTTATAGAACTGCCGATGAGTTTGTGCGTACAATGTCTCTTGGTACCCTTCAAACCGGCAGTTCAGAAAAATAGCGCGGTCTGCTTGAACTCTTACTGCCACTGCCTGACGCTTTTCAGGTCCAGCCGTGTTTCTGAATCCCATCGACTTTGCCATAAAACCTTCCCCTATGGCCGCTGCAATATAATCAAACCGAAAAAAAAGAGTAACTTTCACACTAGCTTAAATGGTGAGGTAGGCTTTGTACATTCTCCATGTTCTATTGCTATAAGATACATACATTACTTGTTTCCTAATTCGACTGTGAGGGTGTGAGGTAAAAGAGTCGCACATTGGTCAAAGGAGAAACCTTACAAGGGCTTATAAAAAGTTGGCTATTCTTTATATTGTCAATTGGTTTTATGGTGGAACCTCAACTTTCTTCATAGTATTAGAGCAAGTTACCCCACATGTGAAGCGGCCAAACGTGCTCTACATCACCAATTCGTATTGCCCATGTGTTAGGCTTAAAAATTCGTCACACGTAAGGGGGCGTGTGAAAGTGTGAACTAAAAGAGTCCCACACTGGCGAAGGAAGAAACCTTACAAGAGCTTATAAGAAGTTAGACTACTCCTCATATCGCCAATTGGTTTTATGGTGGAACCTCAACTTTTTTCATCAAGCACATGTATTGTAATACAAAAGGAAAGTGATTTTAGCACGTCCATTTTCTCGCTCTACACACTCATGTTTATGTATGGCACTGCGTTTTCGATTTATGTAAGTCAAAAGAAATGAAGAGGCAAAAATAAACAGGAGTATGTAGGAGCACGTACCGAAAGGTGCAGTTTGGAATGTCCTAACTCCATCGGCAAAGTTCTTATTTCCAGTGATGATGCTCTTCTGTGAACCATCGCCGTACATTGTAACGTTCGGCATCTTCTTTGTCACAGTCACAGTCTCCTCATAGACTCCTTCTTTAACAAAGATGACATACCTGAATTTTCATAAAGGTTAAAAAAAAACTGATAAATAAAGATAATATGATTATGAAAATCATTGTCTTTTGAACATAACACACACCGTCCTTCGTATTTTTGGGGCATTTTTTCCAAGGCTTCACTAATGGTTTTGTAGTTTCCACTGCCATCTTTTGCCACTGTCACGTTGGGGGTGAGCTTCTTGTCGTTTTTCTTCAACATCCTTCGGTCATCGCGATTCATCCAGGTAGGGAATCCGCTCTTGTCCTGCGATAGAAGGCGGCGATTTGATCCTGCAACTGCTCCTGTACCTGGTAGCTGCAATTGGTTAAGGAGTGAAAGCATGGCCAGGGAATTGCTCGTGAATTCCTTAGAGGTCTGCAACATCTTCTCCAAGTCGGACTTCAATTTTCCATCAGGAAACCCGTCGACGCATGTATGCTGGTAGGATATCACCGCACTCAGCCAGCTGTTCAAGACGCCGATGCGAACTTTCCCTGACTCAGTGTTGTTGCCAACCTGAGAAATAGCGTCCCCCAATTCCTCCATGGCGTCCTCGAACAGCCCTTTGCAATCCTCGAACGCTCCCTTTTCTTCCGGGCTGTTGAAAGTGAGCTCCGCGGTTTTGCTGTAGACACTCTTGGCCTCGTCCGAGGTGGCTGAGATAGCAGTCTTGATGAATGCCATGGGTTTCATTTCGCCATTTGACTTTTCAATGATGCCCTCGCACTTGTCCTTGTAATCTGTCGCACTGCACATCTCCTTCAGGATCTTCTTACTATTTGAAGGGGCTTTGTTCTTCGATGGTGCATTTTTCTGTTTTGGAGCCGCCGGTGCAGGTTTCCCTACTTTGCCTTGCTTAACATTTCCTTTCTTGTTATTAAGTTTGTTGACAATGAAATAGGCTCCGACGGCAATCAGAACAAGAAAGAGAATAACAACGACTGCGATGATAATTCTCTTCTTGACCTTACGTGCCTTCTCGGCCTTTCGGCGTTCTGAAATCTGGTCGAAATCCTGAAATGCCATTGCAAGAGGTGGCTATAAGGCAGAGGAGCCTCTGCCTTATTAATTCTGGGCCAAGGCACAGGGGGCGACGCCTATTCAAGCAAAAGACAGGAAAAAGATTGAAACACAATGGCGTTTTAGCTTTAATTGTTTTCACTTTTCGCCTCCTCTTCCTATCTTGTTGTTCTTCAGTTTCAGAATTTCGAATCTCCATTGTTATTTTGGCATTTGACAGAAGAGGTCTGGTCAGGAGAGTTTTCAGGTATTCTATTTTTCAAAAGTTAGTTGGAGAAGACAAGAAAGGGTCATTTCCTTTCCAACCGCATTTACCCCACGAATCCTTCCTGAAATTACCAGTATACCCCTTACTCTCAAACTACATATGAGCATATAGTGTTCAAATTTGTCAACGAATTCATGATTGTGTGCATTCTTTTGTGAGGTTATGATTGAAGTCATAACAAATTCATGACTCCAATTAATGGACTAAGCCAGTCAAGCATTAAATATATGGCTCGATGACACGAGCTTTTGATATACATTTTGACATTTACTTTTGTAGGGTTCACTCCTTAATATAATGTACTTTAACAATTCAATTATTTATATATAGTACATTATTCATAGATCATCCTTACAAACAATTAGACAAATCAATAAGCATTAAGACATTCATTTATAGTGAAGAAAATTGATGAATGCGGTTCTACAAAGAAACATTAAATTAATCCAATGGTCATATGGTTTCAGATTGGGGTTTTTTTTTTTTTTTTTGGTAAAACAGATTTGGGTATTTTTGGTAGACATGATCTTTGAGGTAAGACATAAAAGATAGAAAGTTTGATCGTTAAAATACATTATGAAGTTGACCCACAAAAACTATGTAAAAATGTGTGTTAAAAGCGTGTGTCCTAAAATCTTAACCCTAAGTATATTAATCAATTAGAAAATCACATGAATTTTAAAAAAAAATAGCCTCTCTTTGGTGTCTTCATAGAGTTATAACTAGTAAATATGTATTAGGCCGGTTGGTTAGTGTAGTTTGTCCATTATCTTGCATTTAAGTTCACATTTTTCTCTTTGTAAATTGTAGTAGTATTGTAAAAGAAAAACAGAATTTTGACTGATAAAAAAGGGTTTGATCTTGTGAGGGTTCAAAATGATCAAGGGGCCGTCGAGTTACTATATTTCTAAAACTTTCCAATTTCCATGGAATCATGAGGCAGTAGTCAAAATTGTTAGCGTTTTATTTGGGGTTCATATGGTTTGAATGTTGAAATGCTAAAAGTGTAGAACATCCCATCAGAAAATACCCCCTAACCCCCAAAAAATCAGAAATATTTCACCTCATTCACACAAACTTTCACCTTTAAATACATATTTGAAAATGTACGAAAAATTATTTCAAACATAGATCAGATGCCTTCATCGTAAGGAAATAAAGTGGACTGCAGCCATTCATCACCAGCAGTAAACTCTTGCACACTGAAATTGGATGCATCATAATAGTCCATAACATGATGTCTTGTCCAGTTCACTCTATTATCCGTCCCAGCGCCAGGACCATAATTCTTGTACTCTCCATAGTACAAAGTGTCCAACCCTAGGTCCCCAGACCAATTAGTCCACCCAGTCGGTGTTGAAAATCAATGTCAAAGTTAGGCAAGGAAAGTTAGGCAATGTTAGGTATGGTTGAATAAAAATTATTAGGTGCAATTAATGTGTTTTGTGTGGTAATAAATAATCTTAGTTTAATCATTTGGTTTGCTATAAATACCTAAGTTCTCAAGCATTGTAAATCATCCAAGGAAAAACAAAGCCTAGAGCTAAATAAGAAAAGCTTTGCTAATTAGTTTGTTTTGTGAGCTTTCTTTAAGAGTGTGTTCTATTTTCTTCTTCTTGGGATCATTAGAGTTATCTTGGATACTCTTCTTATTCAACAATTGGTAGTGCAACCGTTAGATTATCCAGTACCATTGTACTGTGATAACCAATCGGCCATTCGCTTGGCGGAAAATCCAGTCTTTCATGCAAGAACTAAACATGTGGAAGTGCACTACCACTTTATCAGAGAAAAGGTTCTACAAGAAGAGATTGAGATGAGACAAGTCAAGACGAATGATCAAGTTGCGGACTTGTTCACAAAAAGTTTAAGTACAGGCAAGCTCGAAAATTTTCGCTGTCTGCTCAGCACAGTGCAAAGAATGAGAGCTGACATTGAGGGGGAGTGTTGAAAATCAATGTCAAAGTTAGGCATGGAAAGTTAGGCAATGTTAGGTATGGTTGAATAAAAATTATTAGGTGCAATTAATGTGTTTTGTGTGGTAATAAATAATCTTAGTTTAATCATTTGGTTTGCTATAAATACCTAAGTTCTCAAGCATTGTAAATCATTCAAAGAAAAACAAAGCCTAGAGCTAAAGAAGAAAAGTTTTGCTAAAAAAAAAAAAAAAAAAATCAATCTCAACTCCGAAGGTCAACAAGAACACGAAGGCCAAATCCCAAATACACCAATGCAGCCATAATTGAAGAAACAACTGCAACAGGTAGATAAATTAAACACCAACAGTTTAACTTGATTCCCAATGAGAAAACTATTTTGGTTAATAGATGGATGCAAGTAATACTGTTGGTGTTTAATTTATCTACCTGTTGCAGTTGTTTCTTCAATTATGGCTGCATTGGCGTATTTGGGATTTGGCCTTCGTGTTCTTGTTGACCTTCGGAGTTGAGATTGATTTTTTTTTTTTTTTTTTTAGCAAAGCTTTTCTTCTTTAGCTCTAGGCTTTGTTTTTCTTTGAATGATTTACAATGCTTGAGAACTTAGGTATTTATAGCAAACCAAATGATTAAACTAAGATTATTTATTACCACACAAAACACATTAATTGCACCTAATAATTTTTATTCAACCATACCTAACATTGCCTAACTTTGTCATCAAGGAGGAGGGAGTTCTCGGCCAGGGGGAGCTCCGAAGTATCACGGCAACCGTGGTCAGTCCCAGAATAATAAAAGATTTGAGGGCAAATGTTACAATTGTGGAAAGAATGGCCACATGGCGAAGGATTGCTGGTTCAAAAAGCCTGCAGAAAGTAACGTCGCCAACTCAGAGAAGAAAATTGAAGATGATTGGGATGTCGTTGCGTCTCTAGCTGTGGAGGAAGAATGGGACGCAGAAGCATCAGCTTGTTGGTGCTCAGAAAATGAGGCGTCACTTGACCCAAAAGAGTTTGAAGATACGTTGCAAGGGAAACTGGGAGACCAAGCTGCCCAAATCCAATCAAGTCCAGATGAGCCTGAAGATTTGATTGTTGGAGACGATGTCGAGCAAGAAGTATCTAAGAGTCCTTGGCAAACATGTGTGTACCAACAACCACAAGAAGTTAGACCTAGTAGAGTAGAAGTATCAACTCCACAATCACAACTAAGAAGGTCAACAAGAGTACGAAAGCCAAGTCCTAAATATGCTAATGCTGCCATAACTGATGGAGCACCAAAAGAACCTGAGGTGTTTGAAGAAGCATCATAGAGTTTTGAATGGATAAGAGCTATGGAAGAAGAAATCACTGCGCTTAAGCAGAATCAGACTTGGGATTTGGTGCCAAAGCCAAGGGATGTGAAACCCATATCCTGCAAATGGGTGTACAAGATAAAGCGTCGTCCTGATGGTTCAGTTGAAAGGTACAAGGCTCGGTTGGTGGCTCTAGGCTTCTCTCAGCAATATGGACTAGACTATGATGAAACGTTTAGTCCAGTGGCGAAGCTTACAACAGTACGAGTCTTACTTGCACTTGCAGCCAACAAAGACTGGAATCTGTGGCAGATGGATGTAAAGAATGCTTTTCTTCATGGAGAGCTGGATCGGGAGATCTACATGATCCAACCAATGGGATTTCAGAACCAAGATCATCCTGAATATGTGTGTAAACTGCGGAAAGCACTTTACGGATTGAAACAAGCACCCAAGGCGTGGTATGGTAAGATTGCTGAATTTCTAACACAAAGTGGTTATTCAGTAACACCTGCAGATTCCAGCTTGTTTGTCAAAGCCAATGAAAAAAAGCTAGCTATTGTGCTAGTGTATGTGGATGACTTAATCATAACTGGTGATGATGAGGCAGAAATTCTTCGGACGAAGGAAAATTTATCAGTCCGTTTCCAGATGAAGGAACTTGGCCAACTCAAGCACTTCCTTGGTCTAGAGGTTGATCGCACACAAGAAAGAATATTTCTCTGTCAACAGAAGTATTCCAAAGATTTATTGAAGAGGTTCGGAATGCTCGAATGCAAGCTGATCTCTACGCCGATGGAGCCAAATGTCAAAATAAGTGCACATGAAGGAAAAGATTTGGAAGATGCGACGATGTATCGACAATTGGTAGGTAGTCTGATCTACTTAACCTTGACTCGACCTGACATTTCTTATGCAGTTGGTGTGATGAGTCGGTACATGCAAAATCCAAAGAAGCCTCACTTGGAAGCAGTTCGACGAATACTGAGATATGTGAAGAGTACAATTGACTATGGTCTTTTGTACAAGAAAGGTGAAGACTGCAAGTTAGTTGGTTACTGTGATGCTGACTATGCAGGAGATCATGACACCAGGAGATCAACAACTGGGTATGTGTTTAAGCTTGGTTCTGGAACCATCTCTTGGTGTAGCAAGAGACAGCCGACGGTATCATTGTCAACCACAGAAGCAGAGTATAGAGCAGCAGCAATGGCAGCTCAAGAGAATGCATGGCTGGTACAGCTGATGAGTGATCTACATCAACCAGTAGATTATCCAGTACCATTGTACTGTGATAACCAATCGGCCATTCGCTTGGCAGAAAATCCAGTCTTTCATGCAAGAACTAAACATGTGGAAGTGCACTACCACTTTATCAGAGAAAAGGTTCTACAAGAAGAGATTGAGATGAGACAAGTCAAGACGAATAATCAAGTTGCGGACTTGTTCACAAAAAGTTTAAGTACAGGCAAGCTCGAAAATTTTCGCTGTCTGCTCAGCACAGTGCAAAGAATGAGAGCTGACATTGAGGGGGAGTGTTGAAAATCAATGTCAAAGTTAGGCAAGGAAAGTTAGGCAATGTTAGGTATGGTTGAATAAAAATTATTAGGTGCAATTAATGTGTTTTGTGTGGTAATAAATAATCTTAGTTTAATCATTTGGTTTGCTATAAATACCTAAGTTCTCAAGCATTGTAAATCATCCAAGGAAAAACAAAGCCTAGAGCTAAATAAGAAAAGCTTTGCTAATTAGTTTGTTTTGTGAGCTTTCTTTAAGAGTGTGTTCTATTTTCTTCTTCTTGGGATCATTAGAGTTATCTTGGATACTCTTCTTATTCAACAATTGGTATCAGAGCCAAGTCGGTCAGGGATCGTTCTTGGTAGAGCATTGGTTGTAAAGTCTCTTGAAATTCCGAGTATGCTCTGTGGTTGCAGTTTTGACTGATCTTCCACATCAGAAAAGGTTTCTTGAGATTATTGCTGGGGTTATCACAAACCTTGAGAGGGAGCTTCTTTGTGTCAAGAGTAGTGTATTACTCTGCACGGTAGTCACTCAAGCTTGTTCGGTGTAGTCAAAGTCTTGCCAATACGATGGGTGATCTTCAAGTTGTTGGAGGAATCAAGAAGCTCAACAACCAAAACTATAACACGTGGGCAACGTGTATAGAGTCTTACCTTCAAGGCCAAGACTTGTGGGAGGTTGTCGGTGGTAGTGAAGTTACACAACCGGCAGCGGAAGATGCTAACGGCGTCTTGCGGAAGTGGAAAATTAAAGCAGGCAAAGCGATGTTTGCTTTAAAGACCACAATTGAAGAAGAAATGTTGGAGCACATTCGGGATGCCAAAACGCCAAAGGAAGCATGAGACATTTTTGTTACACTCTTTTCGAAGAGGAACGATACAAAATTGCAACTTCTCGAGAATGAGCTGCTATCGATGGTACAACGCGACATGACGATTGCCCAGTACTTTCACAAGGTGAAGTCGATATGCCGCGAAATTTCAGAATTAGATCCAACAGCTCCTATTGGGGAAACCAGGATGAAGAGAATAATTATCCATGGTTTGAGACCCGAATATCGAGGGTTCATTGCCGCTATACAAGGATGGCCGACACAACCATCGCTTGTTGAGTTTGAAAATTTGCTTGCAAGTCAAGAAGCTATGGCTAAGCAAATGGGAGGAGTCTCACTGAAGAGTGAAGAGGAAGCGCTCTACACCAACAAAAGTAAAGGCAGCTTTAAGCAGCGTGCTGGTGGTGGATCTAAAAGAAATGGTGACAAGGAAAAAGGTCATCAAGGAGGAGGGAGTTCTCGGCCAGGGGGAGCTCCGAAGTATCACGGCAACCGTGGTCAGTCCCAGAATAATAAAAGATTTGAGGGCAAATGTTACAATTGTGGAAAGAATGGCCACATGGCGAAGGATTGCTGGTTCAAAAGGCCTGCAGAAAGTAACGTCGCCAACTCAGAGAAGAAAATTGAAGATGATTGGGATGTCGTTGCGTCTCTAGCTGTGGAGGAAGAATGGGACGCAGAAGCATCAGCTTGTTGGTGCTCAGAAAATGAGGCGTCACTTGACCCAAAAGAGTTTGAAGATACGTTGCAAGGGAAACTGGGAGACCAAGCTGCCCAAATCCAATCAAGTCCAGATGAGCCTGAAGATTTGATTGTTGGAGACGATGTCGAGCAAGAAGTATCTAAGAGTCCTTGGCAAACATGTGTGTACCAACAACCACAAGAAGTTAGACCTAGTAGAGTAGAAGTATCAACTCCACAATCACAACTAAGAAGGTCAACAAGAGTACGAAAGCCAAGTCCTAAATATGCTAATGCTGCCATAACTGATGGAGCACCAAAAGAACCTGAGGTGTTTGAAGAAGCATCATAGAGTTTTGAATGGATAAGAGCTATGGAAGAAGAAATCACTGCGCTTAAGCAGAATCAGACTTGGGATTTGGTGCCAAAGCCAAGGGATGTGAAACCCATATCCTGCAAATGGGTGTACAAGATAAAGCGTCGTCCTGATGGTTCAGTTGAAAGGTACAAGGCTCGGTTGGTGGCTCTAGGCTTCTCTCAGCAATATGGACTAGACTATGATGAAACGTTTAGTCCAGTGGCGAAGCTTACAACAGTACGAGTCTTACTTGCACTTGCAGCCAACAAAGACTGGAATCTGTGGCAGATGGATGTAAAGAATGCTTTTCTTCATGGAGAGCTGGATCGGGAGATCTACATGATCCAACCAATGGGATTTCAGAACCAAGATCATCCTGAATATGTGTGTAAACTGCGGAAAGCACTTTACGGATTGAAACAAGCACCCAAGGCGTGGTATGGTAAGATTGCTGAATTTCTAACACAAAGTGGTTATTCAGTAACACCTGCAGATTCCAGCTTGTTTGTCAAAGCCAATGAAAAAAAGCTAGCTATTGTGCTAGTGTATGTGGATGACTTAATCATAACTGGTGATGATGAGGCAGAAATTCTTCGGACGAAGGAAAATTTATCAGTCCGTTTCCAGATGAAGGAACTTGGCCAACTCAAGCACTTCCTTGGTCTAGAGGTTGATCGCACACAAGAAAGAATATTTCTCTGTCAACAGAAGTATTCCAAAGATTTATTGAAGAGGTTCGGAATGCTCGAATGCAAGCTGATCTCTACGCCGATGGAGCCAAATGTCAAAATAAGTGCACATGAAGGAAAAGATTTGGAAGATGCGACGATGTATCGACAATTGGTAGGTAGTCTGATCTACTTAACCTTGACTCGACCTGACATTTCTTATGCAGTTGGTGTGATGAGTCGGTACATGCAAAATCCAAAGAAGCCTCACTTGGAAGCAGTTCGACGAATACTGAGATATGTGAAGAGTACAATTGACTATGGTCTTTTGTACAAGAAAGGTGAAGACTGCAAGTTAGTTGGTTACTGTGATGCTGACTATGCAGGAGATCATGACACCAGGAGATCAACAACTGGGTATGTGTTTAAGCTTGGTTCTGGAACCATCTCTTGGTGTAGCAAGAGACAGCCGACGGTATCATTGTCAACCACAGAAGCAGAGTATAGAGCAGCAGCAATGGCAGCTCAAGAGAATGCATGGCTGGTACAGCTGATGAGTGATCTACATCAACCAGTAGATTATCCAGTACCATTGTACTGTGATAACCAATCGGCCATTCGCTTGGCAGAAAATCCAGTCTTTCATGCAAGAACTAAACATGTGGAAGTGCACTACCACTTTATCAGAGAAAAGGTTCTACAAGAAGAGATTGAGATGAGACAAGTCAAGACGAATAATCAAGTTGCGGACTTGTTCACAAAAAGTTTAAGTACAGGCAAGCTCGAAAATTTTCGCTGTCTGCTCAGCACAGTGCAAAGAATGAGAGCTGACATTGAGGGGGAGTGTTGAAAATCAATGTCAAAGTTAGGCAAGGAAAGTTAGGCAATGTTAGGTATGGTTGAATAAAAATTATTAGGTGCAATTAATGTGTTTTGTGTGGTAATAAATAATCTTAGTTTAATCATTTGGTTTGCTATAAATACCTAAGTTCTCAAGCATTGTAAATCATCCAAGGAAAAACAAAGCCTAGAGCTAAATAAGAAAAGCTTTGCTAATTAGTTTGTTTTGTGAGCTTTCTTTAAGAGTGTGTTCTATTTTCTTCTTCTTGGGATCATTAGAGTTATCTTGGATACTCTTCTTATTCAACAGTCGGGTCAATAAAATCGTTAATGTAGGACTTCAGGACAACAGTCGTAGAGTAAATCATCCACGGCCGGCCTAAGTAGCTTTTGACAATGCTGGAATTAGAGTGCAACTCATCACTGGCTACAATGGAGCAGTTCTGCATGGAGATTCCTGTGTTCTGATCTAGTGTGTCCCTGGACTGCTCGGTGATGACTGTGATTTGTCCCGGCATTGGCATTTTGGACACGATGGTGCATGCTTGAAATACAACTGCGGCGTTACCACATATGTAGTCTATGGTTCCGAATATATCACACTCTCCGTAGAATTGTCTGACAGTGCACGTATAATGTGTCTTTGGTAGCCATCGATGGCGCATTTGTAAATTGCAGCCAGGCCTGCATTAATTCTCAGAGTAACTGCTTGGTGCTTTTCTGGCCCTGCCGTGTTCTTAATTGTTATGTCTCTTGCTTGAAAGCCCTCTCCGGACACAGCTGAAAAAAATTGAGTGTTCGGTTAAAACAAACAGGGAATGAAAGGGGTACCAAATGTAAACTTGATTTTTCAAAATCTGCAACAATAATTGAAGACAGTTGAGGTTCTACCATAAAATCAATTGGCAATATGGAGAGTAGCCAACTTATAAGCCCATGCAAAGTCTCCAGCTCCTCCCATCAATGTGGGATACATTCTCAAGAATCTTAACACGCCCCCTCTCATGTGTGGAGAATTTTCAATCCTAAAACTTAGACAACACAACGAGGGGGCGTGGAGCATGTGTGGCGTAAGACAACCTGCTCTGATACTATGATAAAATTCAAAGAAGCTTGAAGAAGTAAACTTGAGAGAGAGAAACTGATTTTTATATTTCTTCACTACTAAGAAGTAATATTGTAGAGCAGAGTATTTATACTCAGGGACATGTACATCTAGTTGCACTTAAGGATGGCAACGGTTCGGTTTGGGGACGGAAATGCTATATCCATCCCCATAACCATGAAAATTAACCATATCCATAACCGCAAATTAACCATTGGGGATTATCCATAACAAAATCCACCGGGTAACGGATTTTCAATCGGTTATCGGTCATATTCATCTTCGTCAAAAAACAAAAAAAAAATTATATTCATCTAATTGACGCATTATAAATTTGAGTAGATACTAATTCCGTCATTAAATAGCAACATCCAATTACAAAAAACATAACAATATATTTGAAGTTGTTTATGATAACATGCACCAATTTCTTGACAGTGAGACTCTTGAAGAGAGATGAATTTGATAAAGTTGTAACATGTGATAATTGATATATAAAATGATTCAATTAATTTGGTTGAGTATAACAATAAGAGTATTGAATTGATGAGGTTGTTGGTATGCCCCATGCATGATGTTTGGTGCATAATAAAGATAGTATAGGGTTTGATGCATGCATAATGAATTAATATAGGGAGGGTTCGGTAAATTGAATAAAATTATATTATATATCAAATATATATATATATATAATATTCGGGTCGGATTTGGGGACGGATATGGATTAGGGACCCCTATAACCATATCCAAAACCATAACCAAATAAAGTTCACAATTTTTCCCCATATCCATACTATACCCAAATTTTCATATCCAATTCCAATCTATTCGGACGGTTATCCACGGTTACCGGGTTTAACTACTAGAATTGTCATCCCTAGTTGCACTAATCTCATTAGCTAGAAACACATGGCACTAATGACAACTATACACAAGTTAATAAAACAGTACAACATTCCTAGCACCACACTCTCCATTCTATCAATTATCCCCTATGGTTAAGCATGTTATTGATCTCAGTCTAAATTAAATTTTTATCATAATCTTGTTTAACTTTTGTCATGTGTAGCAGGGGTGAAAAAGTAATTTAAAAACATTGAAGCTTGTTCAATCTTTAAATCAGGCTTAAAATGACTTTAACATGAAAATTAATCACACGCGAACAAAATTAATTACCTACGGTTGCAGACCTGAATGGAGTCCATCCATCATAATAACTGCGTTTACCAGTGATGAAAGTGATGTCACTTCCATCTCCAAAAAGAACAAGGTTGGTCTTGTAGCTCGGAATCTCCACATTTTCTTCATAAATCCCTTCTTTGACATATAATCGTCCTATCATAACTATTATTTGGAGAAAAAATAATAGCATCACTAATTGTGGTGAAGTTCCCCGATCCATCCGCAGCAACCGTTAGGACTTCACCAGGGTCATATTCATTGCCGGAGCTCTCCAATATCCGGCAGTCTCTCCTCGATAACCACCTTGGAAAGCAAGGGTGGAGCCAAGTACAAGGCTCCCCTAGGCTATAACATAGGAAGAGTTTGGTTCTTCAAGCTTAAAAATATTAATTTTTAGGTTAGTTTATGATTTTTAATTGTCATATTTCACATAAGAAATGAAATTTTTTACTAGTAAGCCTATTTTTAAGAATAATAAGAGGTAATAGATGTTAAATAAACTCATCACTTTAACCAATATTATATTTAATAATAATAAATTAAAACTTCCATATCACAAATGGTTCCTTATTTTATTCACTTGAAAGCTTTGAAGGCTAGAAACATAGAAAACATAGCATAAAATTCTTGCTTCAAATTACTACATTCAAGTTTTTACTATTATATAACTTTATGTAGGCAACATAGGATTAAAAACTTGATTTCGTAATAATAATTTTAGCTTAGCCCACCCACCGAATAATTTCTAACTACGCCATGGTTGGAAAGCTCATGAGACGGCGGTTTGTGCGCCCTTTATTCGCCCCTTGCTTTGTGATAACTGAGAGAGAATTGCTTACATATTTGTATGTACTAGTCAAGGAGTTGACTAGGGTTGACTTCATAGGGCCAGAAGCAGAAGCCAATCCTTCCATGCAAGTGTTCTTGTTTGTGAGAGCAGCGCTGAGGTAAGCCCTAGCATCGTTGAGTTTCTTGGCGTTTTGTGCCTGGACTCGAGACACGGATCTTTGTAAGGAAGAGAGAGTGATTTGGTGGAGCTCCTTGCAGTCCTGGACAGCTCCCTTTTGCTTCTCGACGATCTTCGAGTACTGTTCGGCCTTGTAGAAGAGATCGGTGAGCTTTCCAGCTTCGGAGATGGCAACGTTGAGGGATTGGAGGTAGTAGGAGAGGATGTTGGGAGTGATGTTTATGGAGACTCTGAGTTTTAGTGAGTCGAAGCAGATGTCCGGGTAGGGTGTGGACTTGCAGAATGATCTTATGGACGACAAATGGGGATTAAAAGTAGTCTTGTTCGAAGAAGAAGACGAAGAAGAAGACGAAGAAGAAGAGGAAGAAATGTGGAGAAGTAAGATTATGCAGAGGAGCTCCAGCAGTTTCGCAGTGGAGGAAGCCATGAAAGGACTCAGGGGAGGAGTTGGGAGAAAAGAAAATTGATATAAACATGCAAGAGTCAGAGTATATAAGAGCGTAAAAGTGCACAACTTATCGGTTTCTATAAAATTCAAAATTTGCTAATTGCTTTAAATCTGTTAATTTCTTGTGCAAATTTGATTTGGATTTGTCAGACTAATCAATTCATTTTTATTTTTTTCATCTCTTCAATTTTTTTTTCAACTTAATATTCTCTGATTGTTGAATGTTAACGCACAATGAAGATTTGTAATAAAATTTATTGCACATGTGGCATAATCTTATTGGGTGTTGGTCCCATATATGTTTTAAGAAGTGATCTATAAGTTTTAGGAAGAAAAAAGAGTCTACAAGTTAAAGTGAAATGAAATTTGAGTTTCAAGGATTAAAGTGGTGACTTTTGAGTTATAGGGATAAAGTAAGATCAAAATGGAGTTACATAAGTCGTAACTAAAAATATATAAGACTATAAATAATGTATTTTGAGCTTACAAACTTAATAATAGAAACAATTCAATTTTTAATCACTATTTGAAGATCACTTCTATAAATTCATTTGAATTGAAAATAGTTTAATCATTCAAATGTATAAAAAAAAAATGAATTGTTCATCATGTTACTTGATATCTATATTGTTGATTTTGTTTTACACATGTCAACTACTAAATGATCTCTAATTCAAAAATTTTATAGGAGTACGTAGTCTTTAAGGAAGACAAAGAAATTAAACAGTTTCAATTATAAAATTTGTACAATGAAAATACAGTATTTGCATGGAGGAATGAGCTCATCCCTTAAAGGAGGGGATATTGGAGTATAATGACAATGCTAATAGAATAATACATGCATTCCCCCTTGGGTGGGGTGAGCTTCTTCCTCCACTTGTAAATAATGTATTTTACTATAGAAATTTTATACTAGGAAATGCTCAATTTCTTAATCATTATTTGAAGATCATCCCGACAATAAAATCATTCAAATTAGAAATTGTTTAGTAATCCAAATATATCAGACATATTAACAGTGTAGGTACCAAATAGGCAAATACCATATTAATGATGAATCATTCATTTATTCGAAACATTTGGATGACTAAATAATCTTCAATTTGAATAATTTTTTTATAAGGATGATCTTCAAGTTAAGATTAAAAAATTCGAACGGTTTCAACCATAAATTTTTACGGTGATGATACGTTATTTGTAAATGTGGAAATGAGTTTATCCCCTCAAAAGAAGAATACAAGTATCATCCATGCTAATATATACAGGTACCATATTGTATTTCCGACCTCCATGCGGGGAAATCTTAATTCTCGGCTCTTTAACTTTTTTTTTTTTGCGCTTAATTCATTTCTTTCACAGGAAATATACTTTATGTTAGGTTTACTATATTATTGAAAGAGCAATAATTGACTACACAAAGATGAGTAGAAGATCTAACTCAAAATTCCTTGTGTTTGATTCACAGAATTTTGTACTTATAACCGGATCATTCATAATATAAATAACTTTATAAAGATCATCTCTGCTAAAAATGAATTAAAACTGAGGTCATTAAGTCGATCAACTGTATCAAATGGATAGACGGTTCATAATACTTTTACCATTTCCGTCCATATGTTCTTATATAATTCGATGATTAAACAACTTTAATTTTAATTGAATTTTTGCATACATGATCTTTATAGAGTGATTTATACTATAAACAGTTTTTATCATAAACACGAATACCTATAAATTAGAAACAAAGAATTTTGAGTAGGAACTTCTACTCATCATTTAAGTAACCAAGTATTATTCTTATTGAAAAGTTTCAAAATAGAACAGGGAAAGTGGACTGTATTATGAAAATCTTAACAATATTTTCTCTACGTATACTTATTGATTTTTTTTAATTAGCTTTACTACGTACCTTTGTTTTTGTTGGAGTTTCATGTTATGTGGTTTCAGAAAGGGTCGGGATAAGGAAGGTCCTCACTCTTCATGTTATGTGGTTTCTGTTGGAAGAGCACGTTTGAACAAATATGGACATGGGCCACAGGATACCTTGGCCTAGTGGGTGGACTATGGAGTCAGTCGGTCATCTTTTGGGAGTCTGTGAGTAGACTGCTGTTTAAGCTTTCACTGAAAATTAGAGAAAAATGCTATTTTACTTATCTGTTTTTATTTCTTATACATTTTGTTAATTTTTTATCGTTGATTTTTTTCAATTTAATTAATCCGACAATTAAAATTTAAAAAAATGTATGAGAAGTAAAAATAAATGTATGAATAATACTATTCAAATTTGATCGATGACAGCTCTAGCAACATTCTTGACTTAATTACAAATTTTAGAAAAAGTTTTAGGGGCCCATTACATGTTTAAATATATAGACTTTAGTCCAAGACGTCTCTTTTTATTATTAATATTGCCAATATAATTTGTCATTCATTGATAGTGATATTGACGCATCATCAAAAATATATTGACGTTACTCTCTTTACATAAAATAAAACTTCCGTGAATGAAGATTTTCTCCCAACCAAAACACACTCAATATACACACCTTATTGTAATTTTTGCACTTGACCTTTGTGTGCATTATTTATCTGTCCTATTATCTCCCAATATCTCACATGCACAGATTCTTCCTGTATCAACGTTTTTAGCCTTTCTTTGTCTGCATAGACCTCTGTCTTGTAAATTATTTATCCCACTTGCCTGACTTATGAGCATTGCCAATAATTACAATTGCTAATTAATTGGTACAAAAAAAAATTAAAAATGAAGGGAGAATTTTCAAGCTATTCCATTCAATTAAGAAACTAGGGTTCCGGTGTTTCAAGTCGATCACAAGCTATTATGTAAACATTTAAAATATATAATAATGTGCAATAAAATTAGATTACCATTGATGTGGTAATTGAAGTGTAGGTAAGTCTCCCCATAACAAACTTTATACCCATGACTTTTTTTCTTGTTCTGTTTTTCCATTCCTTGTTTTGTACAATGCCCAAGCTGGTTCCTAAAACCTATTTCAGTATTTTAATTGTATGCTAGAAAACTGAATGCGTAGGTTCGAACCTATTTGGATCATTCCGAGTTCTAACTTAAAAGAAAGAATTCAGGAAGAAAGAGTTCACTTTGATTGTTAAGAGTAGATAACTGGTTCATTTATGGTGCTTAAATTACTTTTTACTGCTCTAAATTTTGTTAACAAAAACAAAATTGATTGAAGAAGATATAATTAGATACAAGATTGAAATTACACATCAACTGCTTGAATCCTCAAGCCCCAAATCCTGCAGTTATTTGACATCAGTAGTGCGCAACCACAGGTTGCCTTCAATAAATTGAGCCACAGTATAGTTTTGGCCTGAGTGGACTCATTAAATACTCGGCAGCCCGGGCACGTACTCCTCCATAAGACAATGTGCTCAAAGCAAAATCCGCATTCCACTAAAGCCACCCCTCAGGCATCATGGCATTTCTCAAGAAAGACTGCATTATTACAATTCTTGAATACAGGCTATATAGCTTCCAAGTCCTACCAAGGTAAGTAAAAGTTGAGTTAACAAAGGGTAACATGTCTGCATCTGCAGTAATGTTTCAGAAATGGATTGAGATTCCGGTCGGCTCATTCGGGTCCTTCCGGCCTTGGGCTGTGACGCTGTTCTTCTGATTCCGTCGGCCTTTTTTGGCTAGGATCTGGCAGTTTTGGAACAAAACACTTGCATCACCAAAAATGAAGTCAACTGTACTACTTATTTTGCAATCTCTGTGGAACTGGCGCATCGTGTGTGCGTAGAGTGTGTCTTGGTACCCTCTTATTTGGCATCTGTTGAACACTGATAGTTCGGAATCCGATCTTGGGGCTACTGCCTGGTGCTTCTGTGGCCCTGCCGTGTTTTCGAATGTTATGTCTCTGGCTATGAAACCCTGACACTCACAGCTGAATTCATAGTTCAATGAAAACAGGATCAGTTTTCGTAATATAAAATATGAATGATGGAATACGATTTCCTAGTAGTGTAGAGAATATAACAAAAAGATTACATCACGACAATGGTCCTAAACTTATACACTCATGTTTCACTTTAGTCATTCAATTCAGTTTTTAAATTCTACGTCAAATATTTGAGGTAAGACATAAAAAATAGACAATTGAATCACTGAAATACATTATGAAGCGAATCCTTAAAAAATGTATGTGAAAATGTGTGTTCAAAACGTGTGTACTGAAATCTTAACCCTATATATGTGTTTGGCTATTTTCAACATTCTTCAACTAATTAAAGAACAAATAACATCTTGACTTGATTAGAAGCCCTTATGATGTTTTCTTGCAACACCGACTGTTATAATTTAGTGTTAATCGACATATCAACTATTAGGGGTGGGTTCGGTACAGTTACCATACCGAACTTTTGGTTTGACAAAATCTATTACCATTGCAGTACTAAACTTTCAATATACCGAAGTTTGGTTGGCATGGTATGTTAATGGTAATTGCCACTTTGCTTTTGGACAAAATCTGTTTTTGTTTTTTTAACCCAATTCAAGGACAAAACTTTTTTTTTTTTTTTGGTACCTTTATCTCATATATTGTAGCCTAAATTCATCTATTATTCATCATTCACAATTCACACACACACAATAATTCAAATGATGCATCAAGATTCATGATGAAAATTAAGTTTACAATTCAAATAGAACTTACGAACCAAAACAAATAGAAGTTAACAATCCCAATAGAAGTTAAAGTTTCAAACCAAATAAAAATTGGAACTAAACTTCAAAAAGTAAAATTCATTGATCAATTCTTCAAGCTTGAGATGTCGAAGCTTTTGGAGGAGACCTTGAACTTGTGTCAAGCCTACATTACAAACAAAGAAAACATATTAGTAGCAAGAAGAATTAAAGTTGAAAACCATTTAATAACAAATTTACTTAAAAAATTAAAGTATATCTTACTTGTTTCCACTTCTTCCATTTCCTTGTAAAATCAAAGCGTATATTCCATTGGTTCCTGGTAGAAGTTTACTTCATCCGCCCTAAGCTAATCACTAGTACACACTAGTGCCTCTAACATTTTAGGAGTCAAGAATGCCCTAAAAGGGTCCACAACCCTTCTCCCTAGGCCAAATGCATTTTCACTAGCAACAGTAGAAGTGAGGATTGCAAAGATATCCTTGGCTATTTGTGAAAGAATTGGGAACTCTTTTGTGTTTGATTTCCACCAACTCAAGAGATCAAAGTCACCAACAACACTGCTAATATAAGTAGGGTTTTATTTTCGAATTATTGAAATATTATAAATATGTGTCATATAATTATATATTATATAACATATAAAATATATTTTAGGTACGGTACGGTAATACCATGGTCAGGGCATCCATTACCAATACCGTACCATGAAATTTCGGGACGGTACAATACTGTACCATTACCGATTGGCACAAAAAATTTAACACAAAATCGGTATGGCACGGTTAGCAATTCAGTTGGCGCCGCAATTTGACAAAAAAATTCTACCCTTACCAATTATCATGTCACGAGGTAAGCTAACATGATCATTACTCTCAATTACGAATACAATTGAATGAGGACATGGACAGTACATTTGTCTACGACATTTTAATTACATTAATTGAGTGAAAATCACATGAAATTTTGTAAAATAGCCTCTCTTTTGTTGTCTTCACTCTTCATAGAGTTCACGAGGCAGTGGCCAAAATTGTTAGCGTTTTATTTGGGGTTCATGGTTTGAACTCTGAACTGCCCAAAGTGTTGAACCTCCTATCAGAAAATATCCCTTGTACCCAAAAAAAATTCAGAAACCTTTGATATACATATTTTGAAAATGTATGAAAAAACTATGTCAAACAAGAGTATTCTTACAGAGATCAGATGCCATCATCATAAGGAAATGAAGTGGACTGCAGCCATTCATCACCAGCAATAAACTCTTGCACCGTGAAATTGGATGCATCATAGTAGTCCATAACATGATACCCTCTCCAGTTCACTCTATTATCCGTCCCAGCGCCAGGACCATAATTCTCATACTCTCCATAGTACAAAGTGTCCAACCCTTGGTCCCCGGCCCAATTAGTCCACCCAGTCGGGTCAATAAAGTCGTCAATGTAGGACTTCAGGACAACAGTCGTAGAGTAATTCCTCCACGGCCGGCCTAAGTAGCTTTTGACAATGCTGGAATTGGAGTACAACTCATCACTGGCTACAATGGAGCAATTCTGCATGGAGATTCCTGTGTTCTGATCTAGTGTGTCCCTGGACTGCGCCGTGATGACTGTGAATTGTCCCGGCATTGGCATCTTGGACACGATGTTGCATGCTTGAAATACAACTGCGGCGTTACCACATATGTAGTCTATGGTTCCGAATATATTGCACTCTCTGTAGAATTGTCTGAAAGAGTGCACGTATAACGTGTCTTGGTAGCCATCGATAGTGCATTTGTAAATTGCAACCAAGTCTGCATTCATTCTCAGAGCAACTGCTTGGAGCTTTTCTGGCCCTGCCGTGTTCTGAATTGTTATGTCTCTTGCTAGAAAGCCCTCTCCGGACACAGCTGAAAAAATTGATTATGTTTGTTAAAACGAACTGGGAATGAAAGGGCTAGCAAATGTAAACATGATTTTTCAAAAACTGCACTAATCATCCCCTATGGTTAAGCATGTTATGTGTGTGTCATGTGACAGAGTGAAAAGATCATTTTAAGACATTAAAGTTTATTTAATCCTTCAATAAAACTTGAAATAATCTTTTCACCCTCTCACATGAGAGGCGTACGTAAGCGAATTGGACGAAATGCATATAGGAAGTTTGATTGGACTAACTAATAACAAGTTTAACCTCAATAGTATCTTTAAGAATTTTCTTATATTGTACTAGTCATCATTATGGTCGGGTCGGAAATGTCAGTATATCCAAATCAAACTTTTCGACCTAATTTTGACCCATTTTGCTCATATGACGGGTGAAAAAGTCATTGAAAAATTAGTCAGGCGTAAAATGACTTTTACATGAAAACTAATCACACATCATCAGGGGTGTATTCAATTGGAATTTAAGAGATTTTAATAGATTTATAAATTCATAGATTTTTATGAAGTTTATGAAGTTTAATTGATTTGTAAAGATTCTATGTAAAATTTTAATTTAATTCCTTTGAAATCTTATGAGGAGAGATGAGATTTGTGGATGCTTAAAATACACTACAAAATCTCTCCAATTCCCTCTAATATTTTTCCAAATTTTTCAAATTGTAATTCTAATTGAATACACCTGAATGTTATAAACTTCTTTAAAATTCTAATTGAATACACTCATATTTCTAAGGATTTTAATAAACTATCTTAAAATCCTAATTGAATACATATTGAATTTCAAAGAATTACTTAAAATCCTGATTGAATACCCCAAAATTCATTAAAAGAATTAAAATCCTTCAAAATCCCAAATTGAATACACCCCCCTTAATTACCTACGGTTGCAGATCCGAATGTAGTCCCTCCATCACCACGACTGCGGTTACCAGTGATGAAAGTGATGTCACTTCCATCTCCAAGAAGAACAATGTTGGTCTTGTAGCTCGGAATCTCCACATTTTCTTCATAAACCCCTTCTTTGACATATATAATCGTCCTATCATAACTATTATTTGGACAAAAAATAATAGCATCACTAATTGTGGTGAAGTTCCCCGATCCATCTGCGGCAACCGTTAGGACTTCACTGGGGTCATATTCATTGCCGGAGCTCTCCAATATCCGGCGGTCTCTCCTCGATAACCACCTCGGAACGCTCATAAGACGGCGGTTTGTGCGCCCTTTATTAGCCCCTTGCTTTGAGATAACTGAGAGAGAATTGCTTACATATTTGTATGTACTAGTCAAGGAGTTGACTAGGGTTGACTTCATAGGGCCAGAAGCAGAATCCAATCCTTCCATGCAAGTGTTCTTGTTTGTGAGAGCAGCGCTTAGGTAAGCCCTAGCATCGTTAAGATTCTTGGCATTTTGTGCCTGGACTCGAGACACGGATCTTTGTAAGGAAGAGAGAGTGATTTGGTGGAGCTCCTTGCAGTCCTGGACAGCTCCCTTTTGCTTCTCGACGATGTTCGAGTACTGTCCGGCCTTGTAGAAAAGATCGGTGAGCTTTGCGGCTTCGGAGATGGCGACGTTGAGGGATTGGAGGAGGTAGGAGAGGATGTTGGGAGTGATGTTTATGGAGACTGAGAGTTTTAGTGAGTCGAAGCAGATGTCTGGGTAGGGTGTGGACTTGCAGAATGATCTTATGGACGACAAATGGGGATTAAAAGTAGTCCTGTTCGAAGACGAAGACGAAGAAGAAGAGGAAGAAATGTGGAGAAATAAGATTATGCAGAGGAGCTGCGGCAGTTTTGCAGTGGAGGAAGCCATGAGACGTCAGAGGAGGAGTTGCGAGAAAAGAAAACTGATATAATAACATGTAAGGGTCCGAGTATAAGAGCATAAAAGTGCACAACTTGTGGGGTAGGGACATAAATGGATATTTGCTTAGCTTAATAAATTAAAATACGGATAAGGTCTTATTTTGCCAAAAAATAAAAAATAAAAAATAAAAAATAACTTTCATCCAGTGAGAGATACACATATCCCTCTATTTACATATAATGTATCTTTAACTTACAAACTCAATGATCGGAACAGTCCAATTTCTTAACCATCATTTGAAGATTATTTCTATAAAAAATCATTTGAATCAGAAATAGTTTCATTCAAACATATTAAATAAATGAACAGTTTATCATGAATACGTTACTTGGTATCTACACCATTAATTTGTTCTATACATTTCAACTACTAAATAATCTCCGATTCTAATTATTTTTTGTAAGAGTAATCTTTAGTGAAGATTAAGAAATTAAGTGAGTTCGATTATGAAATTTATATAGTGAATCTACATATTTGCATGGGAGAAATGAGCTCATTAGTTCAAGGATACAAGTATTATCAATAATAATAATTAGAGTTTAATGACAATGCTAATAAAATAATACTTGCATTCCCCTTTGAGTAGATGGAGCTCATTCCCTCACTTGCAAATAACGTATCTTCACGTAAAAAATTTATACTCAAAACCGGTCAATTTCTTAATCCTTATTTGAAGATTATCCCTAAAAAAAACATTCGAATCGGAGATCATTTAATAATCCAAATGTATCAAATAAATCGACGTGTAGGTACCAAATACCATACTAATGATGAACCGTCCATTTACTTGAGACATTTGAAAGACTAAATAATATATGATTCGAATGATTTTGATACCACTAAAATTGTCACACCCTGATCCCGAGATACCTCCAGGATTGACATGTGACGTCATAACATACCTCTCTAATTGTCATGCCTTGCTTTCGAGACATGACCAAAATCAAACCAACGTTCCATTAGCGTCGTAACTTTTCCTTTATATTATGACTGCATCTAACCTTTGTGTTTGGTTGATCTTCAAATTAAGATTAAAAAATTCGAACGATTTTGATTATAAATTTCTTATGTTGAATATACGTTATTTCAAATGGGGAAATGAGTTCGTCCCTTCAAAAGGAAAATACAAGTATTGTTCATGTTAATATATACAAGTACTATGTGACATCCCACATCGTCTAGGGGAGTGATCCTTAAATTTATATTCCCATCTCTACCTAGCACGAGGCCTTTTGGGAGCTCACTGACTTCGGATTTCATCAGAACTCCGAAGTTAAGCGAGTAGCGCGTGAGAGCACTCCCAGAATGGGTGACCCATTGGGAAGTTCTTATGTAAGTTCCCAGAAACAAAACCGTGAGGGTGTGCTAGGGGCCCAAAGCGGACAATATCGTGCTACAGTGGAGTCGGGCCCCGGAAGTGGTCCCGCCCGGCCCAGGATGTGACATACTATATTATATTTCCAACCTCCGTGCGGAGAAATCTTAATTCTTCGCGGTTGATCATATAATAGGAGTGACAAATACAATAAAATATAAGAAAAATGAATGAAAATGGCTTGAAAACTTTGAGTTTTAACGAAAAATACAAAATAAATGGTACAGTAAATAGTATCCGGATTGAACTTTTGATGTAAAAATATGATTTTTCATTAAAATAAATAGTATCATAAGCTTTTCGTTAAAGTTTCCTAATATATACTGTCGGTTGTAAAGTAGATTCTCAGCTCTATTTATTTTCTTTAATTCGTTTCTTTCACGGGAAATATACTTTATGTTAGGTATGTTGTCCTTTTGAAAAGTTTCAAAACAGATAAAGAGACTGTATTCTGAAAAGGAAGATGATCTCCTCCTCTCTGTGGGATCCTGAAGATCCTTGAATAATTCGTTGCTTTCACGGGAAATATACTTTATGTTAGGTTTGTTGTCCTATTGAAAAGTTCCAAAACAGATAAAGGGACTGTATTCTGTATTCCGAAAAGGAAGAGGATTTCCTCCGATCCTTTTTACGGAGATCCTGAAAATTCTTGAATTCTGTGTGTTTATCGTTAATTATATGGTCAGAAATCATTTTAAATATATTTATTTAATATTAAATATGAACAGTACCTGACAAAAACTAATCGTACGATAAATAATAGAGACACCAAATTCAAGAATCTTTAGAATTCCCGCAAAAAAATTCGGAAGCGATCTTCTTCCTTCTGAAAATCTTAATAACATTTTCTCTGCATATATTATTTACTTTCATATTATATGGTTCAAGGGGACAGGAGAAGGACGGTCCTCTCGTTCCTCCCCATTATGCGATATTCATGTTTGAAAAAATATGGACATATGCCACATGGTACCTCGGCGTAGTATGTGGAGTCTCTGGATTATGGAGTCAGTCAGTCGGTCATCTTTTGGGAGTTTGTGAATAGAATGCTGTTTGAGCCTCACACTGAAAATTAGAGAAAAACATTGTTGACACATTCTTTTTTTTTCTTTACATATTTCGATATTTTTTAATTATTAATATTTTTTTAAATTCATTTGATCCGACGTTTGAAAATTGAAAAGATGTATGAGAAGTAAAAAATAGTTTGTAAATAGCACTATCCAAATTAGATAGCAACATTCTTGACTTAATTACAAAAATTAAAAACAGTTTTAGGTGCCCATTTCAGGTCATCTCCAACCAACCCGACCAAAAGGTCATAGGCTAAAAATAGTCAGTTTTGACACGAAAATCGTCTCCAACTGAAGGCTAAGCCAAAAAGATTCGTGGGCCCCACCTGGCCAAAAATTAGAGATCCGGCCAACGGGCTAGCCAAGAGCAGTCGGCCCAATAGCCCAACCCAAACACATGCTACTTGACGTCATGCTGACATCAGATTATTGTTAGATTTGACTTTTTTTAGACAAAATTTTTTAAAATAAATTCTAATTTTTTTCCTACAAATACCTAAGTCATTTCTACTCCATTTCTAACATCATTTTTACCATTCCATACTATCTTATCTCTTTTTATTTCAATTCTTCACCAATTTTTCACATCATTTTCATTATATAAAGATAAGAAATCTGGAGGCTTATTAATTTAGTGACAAGTGACACTCAAAATATATCCAAAAACCTTATTTTAATATGGTAGTTTAATTTAATTAACCATATTAATTCAATCAAAATAATACATTATGGAGGGGGCTAAAAATAGCCCCTTTCGGTTGGAGATGGGTTTTTTGTCAAAGGGGTATGTTTTAGCCTATGGCCCTTTGACCCCCTCGATTAGAGATGATATAAAATATGACCTGATACTATTTATTAAAAAAATAATTTCTTGCAGGGCTAAACATGGTCCTTTTCGATTGGAGATGACCTCATGTTTAGATATATAAATATTTTGTTCACGACGTCTCTTTTTATTATTAATATTGTCAAAAACATCAATCATATGTCAGTATGATTCATTGATAATGATATTAACGGATCATCAAAAATATATCGGTATTATTCTCTTTATTAAAAAACGGATGTGCATTCCATGACCGGACAATATTTATGTAACATGAAACTTCCGTGAATAAAGGTTTTTTCCCAACCAAAACACACTCACAAAGCATTACAAATTGAAGGAAATCGCATTGGTTGAAATATGAGGTAATTGCATTTGCACGCCAACTGCTATACACACCTAATTGCAATTTGCAACTTGACCTTTGTATGTTGAAAAATCTCGGGAGACAGACAAATATGTGTGCATTATTTATCTCTCAATATCTGACATGCCTTGATTCTTTTTCTGTCAACTTTTAAAGTCTTTCTTTATCTGCGTAGACATCTGTCTTGTAAATGGACAAGGAATGTCAGCTCTTCCACTTCCTGTACTTCATGTTTATGTGATCACGGTTAAGTTACGTTAACATTTTATATTATTATTCTTTTTTGTATTATTACCTTTATAAAAAAAATAATATAAAATGTTGACGTGGTTTAACCGTGATCACAAAATAAGAAAACACAAAAGGATACCAAAAATGAGAAGGCAGACAATCCTTGTTATCTCACTTGCCCGACTAATGAGTTATGATGAGCATTGCCAATAATTACAATTGCTAATTAATTGGTAAAAAAATAAAAAAAAAGTAAAAATGCGGGGAGGACTTTCAAGTTTCCATTCAACACGTTATAATGTAAAAGGTTAAAACATAGAGTTATTATTTAAAATGAATTTTAACGAAAAACTCATGGTACTGTTTATTTTAATGAAAAATTACATTTTTACACTAAAAAGTTAATCATGGTAGTATTCATTTTACTTTTTATTTTATCTTTAAAGTTAAAACTCAAAGTTTTCAAATTTTTTTCATTAAATTTTTTTTATTTTTTAAAAGATTAAAACATATAATAATGCTTGATAAAATTAGAAAACTGTTGATGTGACACCTGAAGTGTATGTAAGTTTTTTTTTTGGTCAAGGGAAGTGTGTGTAAGTTTCTCCTCATAACAAGCTTATACCCATGACTTTTTTTCATGTTCTGTTTTTCCATTTCTTATTTTGTAGAACGCCCAAGCTGGTTCCCAAAAACCTATTTCAGTATTTTAATTGTATGGTAGAAAACTGACATAGGTTCGAACTTCGAACCCTAGTTGGGGAGTTTGGTTTCATTCCGAGTTCTGACTTAAGAGAACTCGGGACGAAAGGGATCACTTTGATTGTTAAGAGTAGAAAACCCATTCATCTATGATACTTAAATTACCAATTACTGCTCTAAATTTTCTTAACAAAACAAAATTGATTGAAGAAGATATAATTAAGTACAAGATTGAAATTACACATCAACTGCTTGAATTCTCAAGCCCCAAATCCTGCTGTATATTTGACACCAGTGGGGGGTAACCACAGGTTGCCTTCAATAAATTGGGCCACAGTATAGTTCTTTACCTGAGTAGATTCATTAAAGACTCGGTAGCCGGGCCACTTGACCCGGCTTCCGAGGCCCGCTCCAGGCCCATAATTCATGTACTCACCATAAGACAATGTGCTCAAAGCAAAATCTGCATTCCATTCAAGCCACCCCTCAGGCCTTATGGCATTGCTCAAGAAAGACTGCATTATTACAGTTCTTGAATACAGCTTCCAAGGCCTACCAAGGTAAGTAAAAGTGGAGTTGACAAAGGGTAACAAGTCTGCATCTGCAGTTATGTTGCAGAACTGGATGGAGATTCCGGTCGGCTCATTCGGGTCTTTCCGGCCTTGGGCTGTGACGCTGTTCTTCTGATTCGGTAGGCCTTTTTTGGCAAGGATCTGACAGTTTTGGAACACAACAGTTGCATCACCAAAAATAAAGTCAACTGTACCACTTATTTTGCAATCTCTGTAGAACTGGCGCATTGTGTGTGCGTAGAGTGTGTCTTGGTACCCTCTTATTTCGCATCTGTAGAACACCGATAGGTCGGAATCCGATCTTAGGGCTACTGCCTGGTGCTTCTGTGGCCCTGCCGTGTTTTCGAACGTTATGTCTCTTGCTATGAACCCTCTGCCACTCACAGCTGAATACATAGTTCAATGAAAACAGGATCAGTTTTCGTAATATGAACGGTTGAATACAAATTCCATGTAGTGTAGAGAATATAACCAAAAGACTAAATCACGATAATGGTCCTAAACTTATACTCGTGTTTCACTTTCATCGTTCTATTCAATTTTTAAATTCTATAGTCCATCAATTGCATCATTTATGTTACTCCAATATTGGTTGACTTAAAGGTAAAATGGTCCGCTTAGGTGTAGTAAAATGGTTAAAATAGACAAAAAAATTACAGTAATAGACGTACCACAATAGAAGAACTGTAAAATTAAAATACATATAAGTTAAGCAATTATGACATCAACCCTACAAAAATATATGCGTCGATCACATATAACTTCTTTGCCGTAGCCGATATTATTAAAGAAAGACTATGTACTAACCAATGCACACCAAATCTCATTGCAAAATAAGATGTACATGCCAAAATAATGAATTGTTTTGGTCTTGATGTAAGACTATTCAATGTGTTCTGCTAGGTGAGGCCAAGAAATTAAATATGCAACATGCTTGACGTTTTCTTCCAAGAAATAAAAAGTGAGTCTTTGCATGTGACACTAGACTAAATAACCCTAGCTTCTATCATGCATTGGGATCATGTACTTTGCTCTCATGCCTCCCATCTACCATTTTATTAAGGTGAACATAATTGAATTGGTTGGGATCTCATTAAGATTCCAATCTTAGACTAGGATACCGAATGTTGCATGGCCCCCAAATCCAAAGTTGATAGGATAAAGAAAGAAAGAAAAATCTACGATACTTTAGGTAAAAAGAAAAAGTTTCGGGTGAAAAATCCGGAAAATGCTCTGCTCCTTACAAACAAATTACACACATATACAAATAAGACTTTGACATTTGTGCACATTTTTGTATGTGTCAATCTGCGATTTGCATGTTTGGAGGAACTGATAGTGTGCGACAAATTATTAAGCATATGCTTACCAAATGTTGCCGATCGAAATGTGGTCCAACCATCGATATAGCTTCGATTTCCAGAGATTATGGTAGCATCCATACCATCTCCAATCATCATTAGGTTCCATTTTTTCTTCTTGATCTCCACATTCTCCTTGTATGTGCCTTTCTTGATGTATATAACGTAGCGGCTCATGCTGTAATCCGGGGCTGCTAACACGGCATCCATCGCATTTGTGAAATTCCCGGTACCATCTTGGGCAACAACTGCATCCACATTGACACCGTCGGCTTGTAGAAGTTTTCGATCTTCGGTTTTAACCCACGTTGGGATTTGACCGTTAGGACCCTGGTGATCGGAATTCGGGTGCACTTGAGTGAGGAGGTCTTGGACTAAGGAGGTAACTTGGTTGAGGCCAGTTGAGACCAACCCTTTGACAATGCTGTTGGTGCCTTCAAACCCATCACTGCATGTGTCCTGGTTAACTAGTGCAGCGCTCAGCCATGTCCTCAGATCAGAACTTAGTTTCCCTGTGCTGTTACTTTTGCCTTAAAAAAAAAGGGAAGTTTTTATTTAATTAGCTTAGATTTCAATCCACCCCTTGACTTCATGAACCAGAATCTAAACTACCCAAAATGCGTAGGACACGTCAAACAGCTAACGAAAATGTCATACAAACAAAAAATCTCATATTAATAACAAACTTAAGCACTTAATTTAAGGGACTAAGTGGGATGTTATTTTATCTAATAAGTGGGAATGTTTTTCTGTTAAGAAGTAGTTACCTTTCTGGTTCTGGGAAGCAGAAAGGGACCAGTTCAACTCATCAGCAGAGAAGTCAAGCAAATCAAGGCAGTCGGAAATGGCGTTGGAAAGGCGGAAATCACCGAAGGCGTTTGCAAACTGGGAGAGTATGGTGGCCACTTGCTGCACAGCATCAATGGTGTCCCTCAACGAGCCCGCAAATTCGGATGCAGGCACTTTCAAGCACTCTGACTGTATGTCATCTGGGAAGCTGCAGCTAGCGAAAGGGATTCTGCTTTTGCAGCAGACACACAATAAGACTAAAAAAAAAAGCAGTTTCCCAGAAGCCATTTTCAAAAAAAAAAAAAGGTGCTCAATGACGAAGACCTACTTAATTCTGTGTGACTAACAAATAAATATGAGAGTGGAGGAGGAGACTATTTAAGGGAAAGAGTGGATGGGGTTGATTGAGTAGAGGTTGTTTAGGCAGGTGAGGGAATTTAAGAGGGCCGGTGGATCATGGTTGATATGGCATATGAGTCAGTAGTCGTGCCGATTGCAAGTTGGGGAAGAAGGCTGCAAGGCTCTATTATATACAAATCGAAAGCAAAATCCACCAGCAATATTCGTATCACGTGATAATGCTGATTGACATAACATTTTGTAAGCTTCCAATTAAATGACAATATGAATTAAAATAAATTTATTTTTACTGAGTTCTGTTGCATTAATTCAACACTTACTAGTGTTATGTAACAAAAAAAACTGCACCAAAGTTTTTCTACTAAAGATCTTAATTCGGCGAATTATATGAAAGTGTTTCATTTGTTCAAATATAGAAACAGACCATGTGTCGGCGGTCCCCATTGACGAGAGATTTTTCAGTGTGATCATCACACGAGATGATATATCACGTGTTTTTATAACAATGGTGGATTATGTGTGTTAAAAGGTTAATAACTTAAAAATAAAAAATTTGCATCACTTACATAAAAACACGTGATGTACCATCTGTATTCTCATTACAACTAAAAATTTCTCCCCATTGACATTGTGATGTCAGGATTTCATTCTCAAATTCAAAAACCCCACATGCAATTGCAAATGAAAATAGTGCTTATTTTTTCTTGGGTACCAATTTGTTAATTTGCTATATCACTAGTCATGTCACGTAAGTTCATTTAAGTGATACTGGATTTTTAGTAGGATTTTTGCAATAATTAGGGACGCGGTCTTGCAAGAAATTTTTTAATGTGCTTAGAATACGGGTACAACCTCACATATAATTATACAAGTGGAAGGTACTTCAAAAAAAAAATCTTCAAATTATATAATAATATGTGACGTATCACTCTGTGTTCCAAGCACACTCAAAATCTCTATATTTATGCATGCCATGTTATTGTGTTCTTAGGCAATTAGAATCTTGGAAAAGGAATTTGTATGTATTGAATGTACTATTATATGATTGTATTCTGTATCAATAATGTAAAAATGTGTAAAAAAAAATTTTGCAAATTAATTATTATTGACACTAAATATCGCTGTATTAGTGAACACGTATCATGCACAAGTCAGTCTCTGTCCGTTGAGCGGCCATTGCATGCAAATTACTTGTCTTTCCATGCATTCCCCCTCTCCTCTTCCAAGAACAATTGGATTGACTGTGATTATTAACATCTGCGTGCCGGTGTGCCACGTGTACACATATCTCTTTTTCCAGATTTCAGCACCTTCTAAAGTCAATTTGTTACACAAGCTACTCCAGATTATATTATTTTTCTAATATTTTATAAGGGAAAGAAGAGTTCTTCTCTCTTTAAAATATTCCATCCATAAGTTCACCGAATCGAACTCTCGGAGAAATTTTTAATTGTGATCGGAATACGAGTGGTATATCATATGTTTTTATAAAAGTAGTGGGAAATTTTATTTTTTTAAGTTATTAATATTTTAACACATATATCACACAATTTATATAATGACACATGATATATCATTTCGTGTATTGATCATACTGAAAAATCTCTCCAACTCTTAATATATCACAATTAGAATTTAGTACTTGGCTAAGGGAAGTCGAACTCTTGACGTATCATAATCCTAAATTCAATATTTCGCTCAACGTCAACATTAATGTATACATCTGGCAGATAACATTAAACATTATCGGAAAAATAAAATAAAATCTGAACGTTATGGGTAAAGTATTATTCATGGCGATGGAAATTATAGCAGGCCTGATTGAATGAACCAGTGAAGAAGCCATATGAAGGCACATGCATCAATGAATAGACAAGTCTAAAGCTAGAAAGGAACATTTTCTTCCTCTCTTTATCTTTTTCCTTTTCATAACTCCTCTTGGCTAAATACTACTAACTTAACAACTCAGATCCCAACTGCAAATTTAGAAAAGAAAAAGAAGGAGAAAAGAATATTGCTGTTCTTAGATCAATATTGGTAACGTATGTATGGTCAAATTCATCCACGTTGAAAGAGAAATCAAAGTTTGGAAGATTTGAAGGTTATCGTCAATTCCACTTTGGTAGAAAAAAAAATTTTAGGTCGAAAAATAAATTAACAAGCGGGGAGAGTTCCACATGGATAGAATAGGTGATCAAATTCAATATTAATTAAGACAAAGCATTATATACATGCAACCACTGAATAAGTGTGAACTCAATTGACTCATGCATTCCATCTTGATAGGAAATTTTTCAGTGTATGATGATATTATCACTTAGTAATACTAATTCACGTGTTATAATATAGATAAAGTAAATAGTTGATATGTGTGTTTAAGGCTTAGTATTAATTAACAGATCATTCTTACACATTAATTATAACACAAGCAAATTCATAATACCACGTGGTAGAGTTACAACTATACCGAAAAACTTCGCCATGTTGAGATGTATTCCAATTTCACTGTTGAAAACGAAAAACAAATGTTTTTTGGACGTAGATGAAGATTGTAAACCGACAATATTTGAGAGCAGATATTGAAGGAAAGTGAAGCAAGCAAAATATGTGTCAAACTAAAGTGTCATTTTCTGAATTAAATGAAATGGAATACAATACTTGCACCAAGTGAAAGTCCTTTTCCAAAAAGCATTAAAGGCTCGAAGAAGAATGGCTCATGAGCTTTAAAGAAGGAGAGAACGCGTTTTACAGCTTGCGTTTGCTTGGATTTTGCTCCAACTGCTTTTGCGTTTGGAAAAAGCAGGCCGTATCAGAAAACGCGCTTCTCATCAGCTTATTGCATTGGCTGATGTACGTGTAACATGCAAGTGCCAAACTAAGCTAAGCTAAGCCATGCATATTTATTTATATATTTCTTCTTTCATAATATTTTGCATGTTATTATTGAATCTGTTAGCAATATTATCGATCCCATTAATATTATCACCCACATGCACGTTGGCTTAATAAATATTATCTCATAAGTTTCTTTCTGATGTAGTTTACTAATTAAGTTTAAGGACCAATGTCATCAATGCCCTTGTATCATCGTTTTCAGTTCAATTCCATACATATAATTGTCAGTCATAAAATTGGCTTGTGTTAAATCCTACATCTTAAATTCTTTTTTTTTTTTTAGGTAACAGGAAAATAAGAGGCATAGAATAAGATCTTGGTCGTTGTTTACCTCATTTCTTATGAAAAGTAGAGTTGACATATAAGGATTCTATTTTCCTATTACGTATCATTGAGAGATATGAGTTGTGGATGATCTAAATTAAACCAACCACTTACATAATAAACGGGTTAATAAAAAAATAAAAAATAATCGTACCATTGAATAATATGTTCAACCACTTGCATAATAAACGGGTTAATAAAAAAATGAAAAATAATCGTACCATTAAATAATATGTTTTCACTAAAAAAGATTAAATAATACGCACTATAGAAGCCAAACCCGATACTTAAATTTTAACTATTAAGAATTGTATGCATTAGTATATGTGCATGTACTAGCTTTATCATGTCTCTATCAATGAATTTGTGACCAAAAAGATGGTGTAGGGCTAGTCATACGGACCGGCAAAGAGATTTCATGCACAATGAAGGCAACCATGTTCCTTGCTACTTTAATGAACTGTTGGATTCATCTTTACAACAGAACCTCTGGTTCCTTCTTTTTCTTAAAATAGGCTAAAAAAAGTTATGGAAGAAGAACTATGGAGGTTGGGGTGGGGACCACACCACAGCTGAGCTGCTAAATTAATCGACATTGGGATCGTTTTAATGTTTTTAGAGTAAATCTTTGCTTTCTCTTTTATGCGATTTGTCGGACCGTCCTTGGGGTGGAATTGTAATGCCTTTCAAGTTTGGAAGCCATCAAGCTGAAATTTCTGTGCATTCTACTATTCATTTCCTCTCTCATCTCTTTAATCATGTAGTTGAGTAATAAACTGATCAAATTACTGGGAGACGAAAGAATCGAATTTATTGACTTCTTTTAACTTTTAAAAAGAAAAGTACCATTACATTAAAAGTTCTTTGGTGAAGAAAATCGTTACTTAAAGATTTTAAGTCATATATCCACTTCATTCATCTCATATCATATCATTTGAACTCAGACTAGCTGTTCCTCTTTGAGCTCAAATATAAAATAGGATATATTGACTCTTGCCAACCTAGAATTTTATTAGTCATTCTTTCTTTACAATCTCGACGCCAGTTGTGTAGGTTTTAAGGTTTATACTTTCACACTTACATTTTCCTCTGCACTTTTTTTTTCCTAAACCATTAAATTAAATAAATTATAAGTTAAAACAAACAGAGAGTGCAGGGAGAAAAGATGAAACTGCATTACAAAAATCATTTCCCTAATAAAATGTGATTGGGTTTTTGGGTGGGTTGGAAGATGATGGGTTCTATGTTCAAGCCCATATCTCTTCATAAGCAAAGGTGGCACTGACCTATTTGAATTCTTTTTGGGTCAGTTTGCATTTTGCAAGCTATGATTGAAATTAATTTGAGCTGTTGAAATCAGTGTGGCCTATAATTAAATTCAGCTTATATCTTAAAATTTTATGTATTTCAATAGTAGAGCAAGTTAGTGAGTAATTACAAAGTTAGTTAGGAAGAATTGGTAGGAATCGAACCAGTATCAGGTAGCATAGATATGATTCATATCCGCTACTACCGTAAAACATTATTTGCATTCATTTTTTTTTTTTATGTATATATCTTTTGACAAAACCATATTCTAAATTAACCTAATTTAGAAGAAAGAAGATTCAGACTCCGTTAAGAGGACCAGCCCACTTCCCTAACAAACCGATTGGCCTCACTCATCTTATATCTTCAAATTTACACAAACGGATAAATAATAAGACGCAAATTAATGTTAAATAATGCTACATTTGGTCTATTATAAATGAAAAATACACATAGATATAACTTTTCCCAACTCTTCAACAAAAAATTATAAATGAAAAATACACATTGGTATAACATTTGGATCAGATGCTCAGTCTTTCACTTACACTTGCTTCTCTTGCCTAAAATGTAAAAATATCATCAACAAAAAACAGAAACACCATCAAGCTAATCAAATCAATTGAAAGTCGTTTCTACTATATAAAATCGTCTATAAATCAAATGAAAGCGGAAATCAATAGAAATCCACCAAGCTAAGCTGGTTTGTACATTATTGTGAAAAAGCATAAGCAGCGGACTTCCAAACAACCATCTAGGAACTTCGAATTTAGTCCTCAAATGCCAGCAATGGAGAAATTAAAGCTTCTACAACAATCTTTAAAGTCGGATGGATAAACCTGATGGAAATTGCGCATGATCAAAAAACCAATTTACCTCAAGAATAGTTCCATAACTAACATTACTTAATCCTGACAAATTGAATCAGAAAAACTATAAAACTTGCATCAAACATTTCATAAGCAATTCAACATAATCTCTAAATCCACACCTTTCCATCGTCCCAATTTGTTGATGAATTGTTGAATCTTTGAATGTGATCTCTGGTACAATAGCAATTAGTTATAATTTCTTCTCTACAACATTTGCCCTTCTAAGTAATATAATATTCGTTTTCAATCTGCAGAAACAAAGATTTCATATTTGTAGGTGGCTAGTTAATAGAAAAACAGAAACCATATTTGTATATTAAACATACCTGTGACCGTAAGTCTGTAAGTGAGTAAGCCACAGCCCTTGACTAATAAAACCAAATTCTAATTAATTAAAACAAACAACAATGGATGGAAAACAAACTTCATAACTTCGTATTAATATAGCACAAAATGAGACAGTAGATAAAACCTAAAAAGAACTATTCGTTTCAGCCCAATTTATCAAGCTCCAACATAAGTCATTTATTTTCTAAACTATTTCATATTTCTTTCCTTTATTTCACTCACCTTGATCCACCATCATACTCTATGAGTTTGACCGCAATGCTGAAGCGACACCTATATGCCTCACAACTCTTCTACTTGAACTAACTTAAGTAAAATGTTACCATCAGAATCGAAAGAGAACATAGAAGGATAAGGTTGATTCAATAGAAGTCATTGCCTCCTCATCAGTCTGTTGACAAATGATAACAAAAATGGATAGGTTTATAAATTGAAGGGCTAATATTCTAGAAATCACAAAAACATGGAAACCACAACGGTCGTGCATCCAAAGGAAAGGCAGTTTAAATATAAGGTGTACTTTTTTCTGTTAAATCCAGGTCTTTTTCAGATATGTGAATGAAAGAATCTGCAAGAAAGTAACATACAGGAATACTGACCTGTGAGGTTACGAGGGTAAATATCAATCAAGTTGATTCAAGCGGCCATGTTTTTCTACATTGTTATCTCCTCTTGATACTAAAATCTTACTAAATCTTATTAATCAACACCAAATCAAAATTTCCATCTATTTGCCAATTGTAAAATCAGAAGCAAATCAAATTATGTTTCGTTAATATATATCCCAAATTATTTATATTTCGGAGTGATATCAAGTTAACTTTTTTTATTTGCATTTATAGTTTTTCTCGAAGTTTATATCTCTTTATTTATACTGGTTTTTTTGTCTTTGAAGCGAGAGGAGTTACATGAAACGTGTGACCAAGACGAGAATGACCTTCCTTGTCTTCGGAGCCACCGGATCATCAAAAGAGGAGGCATATTGATATCAGTATTCCTATCATATAGAGGAGGAGGAAGGGCAACCGTCCACTTCCAACCAATGACAATATTGTGTATTTTTGTTGATATGCAGCTGGTGCAGTCCCCACGGTTGACGGGTTTTCTGTTTAATATTGTGTGTTTTTCTATTTATTTCAAGACAGTTAGGTTTTATGTCCCCTCCTTTTTTCCTATATTTATTTTTTGGTTAACTGCCTTTCACACTCTTCGGGTTATAAAGTTTTGATTTTCTCATTTTGCACCATAAGGTATTGAAAAAGAAAATAATATTGTCTTTATATTGAAGTTATAAAGCAAATGTTGAGGCATAAAAAGACTCTTAATTCTTGATGATGTGGATTAATTGGACCAATTAAACAGTTTGGCTGAAGCTGAATGGTTTGGTGAGGGTAGTAGAGTGATCAAAACCATAAAAGACAGAGGACTGCTAAAATGTCATGGAATTCAGTTGATATACGAGGCCAAAAAGTTACCTGATAACCAAGCTCTTGAGCTTTTGAATTTGAACACCTTCAGAATAAATGAACCTCCATTAGTTCTGACACTTACGAGTTCTCATTAGCATAATAAAATTATTGATCGTTGGCAAGCTATATTGAATAGTTATGATTATTAGGAAAAAGAACATTATAAGGGCATTCAAAAGATACTTCATAAAAGTTTTGATGCATGCGAATATTTTTGCAACAAGTTTTCGTTGACACTGCACGTTTCTTCAAATGTGAAGATAAAAACAGTGTAATACAAATACTAAGAAGTCTAAATTCAAGGTCCCTCAAGAATGTAGAAGTATTCAAGATGTCCTAAGCTCATCATTGGAAAATTTTTCCCAAGGGTGTCGCCAGAGATTTGATAACGTGGCGAAGTCGGAAAATAATTTGTTGAATCAGGTTCCACTCTCTTCTTTCCCTAATTGAGATATTATATAGATTTAGTTGACACCATCAAGACTGGATTGCAAGTTTTGATTCCAGGCAATGATGGAAGTTATGGGGGATGCAGGTCCCAAATCGACAAAAACTAAGTTCATTAGCCTTTATAAGTACTTACATTGAAATAAGCCTGGCCCATGGACTTTGGGCTTGGGCTTGGTTACAGATTAACATATCAAAAAGCAACAAGTACGAATTAGCATACGATTCTCTCCTATCTTAATTTTTCTTCCCTTTCCTCCCCTCCTACTTGAATGGTTACGGTTAAGTTACGTCAACATCTTATATTGATTTTTTTTTATAGAGACAATAAGACAAAAAACAAGTGTGAGAGGAGGAGAGAGAGAAGAGGATGTGAATATGAGGGGAGAGAATCATGCTCCCAAAGAAAAACAATGAAAAAAAAAAATAGAATAAGAGGAAGTTGAAATAAAAAAAATTATAACTCTAACAAGTAATCATTTACCACAGTGGTGAAAAAAAGATGAGTTTTTATACGACAATATAGGTTTGAACTTTATCGGTAACTAATCTAACATTTAATCTAACAAAATTAATCGTTTGACAAAAAAAAAAAAAAAACTAAACTCTCTCTCCCCTTCACCCTTTCCTCTTCCGCTTCGTTTACTACAGTGCATCTTTCTTTTTTGGAATTTTAATGAAACACTCCTAGTACTATTCACTTTTACCGTTAAGGACATTTTTACCTTGAAAAGTCACTTATGGTACTATTCGTTTACACCTTTGTTTTGTCTTTTTGATTAAAACTAAAGTTTTTGATGATTTTTCATTAGTTTTTTCTTTTTATTTATTTATTTATTTATTTTATTTTGATATTTTTCTGTTGGTTTTCCACCACCACCACCACCAAATCCACCATGAATAACTTCAATTATCTACATGAAGATGTGTGTGATTAATTAAATATTGAACTTTGAGTGTGTGGATTAATCTATTCACATGTGTGCAATATGGTTTGACCAATGATAACAAGTCTATCAAGTGTTCCAAAAAATGCTGTTGTGAATAAACTAAATTTTCTTTTTGAGCAGTTCCTGCTCTATTTTTATCTAGGAAACTTGGACCTTCAGTGCTAGGACCTCCGATGTTTATTCTACGAAGTATTGCTTGTGAGCACTCTGGATTGCAAATTATGATTCCAGACAATGAAGTTTCAAGGCGGCTTGGCTGTACCCGAAAAGATCGAACGACATTTGAACTTTCTCTAGTTAACGAACGATGAGAGAGAGAGAGGTAAATCATGCGTTGCTCATTTATTCAGCTTAGCTGGCTATTAATTAATTAAATCCATCGAAAAAAAAATACAAAACAAAGATTTGGTCTTCGAAAGTGGGCAAATGGGTCGGAATTATTATTTCATTCGTGGTGAAGAAAGGCCACAGGTGATTACGATATCAACAAATAATTGAATACAGACAAACTATAGTGATCAATCGATCAAGGGAAAAAGAAACATTCTTCCTCAAATTAAAGACCCCCACTAGTTAGTGGAGAGAAATTTACCTACATCATCGGAGATACTTTCCTTGGTATGGCCACTTTATTAGTAATATTTTTATATTTTTCAGTCGTCTGTGATTATTTTAAAAGGAAAGAGATCCTCTCCGAATCTCTTTCATCAAGGTCACCGGATCAAGTGATCCGGATCTTTGAAATTTAATCGAACAATTAAAATTATTATAACTTTTAAAGGGAACTTCTGTTTTTAGTTGTTTGATTAAATTTCAAAAGCCCAAATCACTTGATCCAGTGATTTTGGTGGAAGAGATCCAGAGAGGATCTCCTTCCATTTTAAAATTTTGTAATGGTGGATTGTTACATCAAAAGTAGTCGGTAGTAGTTTGCAAAGAAACTTCCTCTTCTTTAAATTAAAGACCGCTAAGTAACAATTTTTTATTTTTTAAGTCTTCAATGAAATTGTCACGAAAATTCATCTGCTTCAACTTGAACACATTCACATTGAAAGGTAGTAGGTAGGAAATTGCTTGGCAGGTAGGAAGAAAAGCATGAGGACTAATGTAACAAGAGAGAGTCCACATTCACATTGAAGGTGGTAGGAAACTGCTGCTTCCTTCACAGGAAGAAAAGCATGCATAAGGATATATACAACAAGAGAGAGTCCACACTCCATACCAAACTGCAGATTCCAATTCTTTGAGAGGCTCTTTTCTTTAGTTTATTTGTCTTTAATTCTCTTATGGCCATTCAACTTGCCTCTTCTTCTTCCTTGCCTCCTTCATGGACATATGATGTATTTTTGAGTTTTAGAGGTGAGGATACACGCTTTACTTTTACAAATCATTTATATGAGACCTTGAACCGTAACGGAATCGACATCTTCATTGATCGCCATCTTAAAAGAGGAGAAGAAATATCACCGGCTTTTCTAAAAGCAATTGAAGAGTCGAGAATTTCAATCATTATAATCTCTGAAAACTATGCATCGTCAAGATGGTGCTTAGATGAGCTCGTACATATCCTTGAATGTAGAAGGTCAAGGCAGCAAATAGTTTGGCCAGTTTTCTACAAGGTGGATCCGTCCCATGTACGAAATCAAACGAGTAGGTTCGGTGACGCATTTACAAGACTCGAGCACAAATACAAGGACGAGGAGAAGATCCTCTTATGGAGGAGTGCTCTAAAAGAAGTATCAAATTTGTCAGGACATACTGTCAAAGAGGAAGAGTACGTACATTTCTTCACTCCTTGTAGTTTGTTTAATTATATGATTCTGTATTTCAGGTTTCAGTTTCTACTACAATAATACCTATTTAGTTGCTAGTTTTTAAATCCCTAGCAAGGGGCACATACTTGACTGCAGCAATTCCATAATTTTTCAGCTTTGCTGAATGGCAAGTCTATAATTTACATATGAAGAAGATGACTCTTATGAGTCTTATCTATGCTACCATATAAAGTTGGAAGCCCATTCTTCACCATAAATGATGGGACAAAAATACCTTCCAAACAAAAAAAGTTCAAAAACAGCCTAAAATAATGCAAGAATATTTTTGTAATATAAACATTGTTTTTTTACAATTAATTTTTTTTTATACAGCTTTTTTATTTATTTTTAATAATTAGTACATCAGCCTAGCAATAATGTGATTCAATTAGTTTTTAATTAAATATTATTTTCTATATTTTTAAACACATTCAAAACATTTTAATAGTCAGGTAATGCTGATTATAAAAATGATGTTTCGCGTGCGTATTTACACTAAAGAAAAGGGGATAGACTTAACTCACAATAATATGTCAAAAAATAATTTTTGCACGCACTACGCACGTACATGAAGGCTCGTTTATTTATTTATTTTTTTTGGAAGCAAGGGAAAACAACCAAGGTACATGAAGGCTCGTTTATGTTAAACCTACGTGTCCATCTTCTTCATATATAATTATAGACTTGTCATTCACCAAAGCTAGCGAATCATGGAGTGACTTTTGTTGTTGCCGGCGCTCCTTTTTCGTGTATTACTCTGCCATTTTTTTTTTTTTTTGAGGTGCTGATAAACTCACCCGTTATTCTATTTTCTCACACATTATCATTCCATCCACAATAAAAAATTTAAAAAATTAACATCTTATTTTCCACCCACTATTATCTCTAAAATAACTTTAATACACCACACCTCAAATGTCCTATTTTCACTGTCAGTCCCTACGTGAACTAACTTTACACCAAAATCAAGATTGCAAATCTCTAAAAGTCCAAAAAACTTAACTTATCTGGTGAAAATTTACAACCTTGAAAGCTACAGAGTCATTGGTTTTGTTGGAGAGTTGTAGAGAGCAAGAGTTCTGCTTCATCGATTCAACTAATTTAGTTCAAAGCAAAAGAATTAAATCGAAAAAATGGAAGTAAGAATACCAGAAACCGTAATAAAAAATAAAAAAAAAGAGGCAAATCTGCAAGTAAAGGGAAGCAGTTTAAGAGAGAGAGCGTACCAGCAAGCTTCTCAGCATCAAACCAACATTGTGATTCCCCTGGCCCCTCTCTCTCTCTCTCTCTCTCTTAAATTGCTCTCCTAAAGCTGAGATTTGATCCAAATGAGCTGGAAGCTATCAAATTAAAGATGCAAAATTGCAATAAAACGTTAAAAAATTTAGGGCATGTTTGGTATTCTATTTGAAATTTTTTATCATTTCTCAAAACATTTCTTAAGAACATTTCTTGAAAATAATTTTCTTTAAGATTCAAAAACTTGATTGGTTTGCAATTTAAAAATTTTAAATCTTACGACATAAACTAGAGAAAGAGATCTAAAAAGAGAGGTCGCAGGAGATAGAGAAAGAGGAGAGAGGAGGAAAGAAAGTAATAAATGATTGAACGAAAGAGAAAGAAGAGAGGATCAGACGAGATGGAGAGGAAGAGGAGTGAGAGAAATAATCGAGAGAATGAAGGGAGCAGATTGAAGAAGAGACGAAAAAAGTAAAAAATAAAAATAAAAAAAAAAGAGGAGAGAAAGAAGAAAAGAGAGATAGATTTGGAGTAAGATGGGAGGAGGGAGAGAAAAGAAATGAGTGAGTTTAAGTTTAAAAATTCTAAAAACTCACTTTTTATGTTTTTAGAGAATAGACTATATTTTTTAGTTTTAATTTTTGAAAATAATCTTACCAAACAAGTTTTTAAACCTAAAACTTGAAAATTATTTTTGAGTTTAAAAAGTTGAATTCAAATAGAGTATCAAACAGGCTCTTAAAATTTGTTGGAAAAATCCACAAACTGATGAACATATTTGGAATTGGAGCCCTAGAAATCACAGAAACGAACCATGAGAGATGCTATCTGTCGGCGAATTCTTGAACTTATTCCACCGCCGGAAATAATGGATCTTTCTCCCACTGATCAAAACTTGACTCCATTAATTAATCCCAAATATATAAATGAATTAGCAACCAATCTTTTTTTTTTTTTTTTCCAAATAAAAAATGAACCCTAGCTCGAAAATTGATTAATTCGAAATTAATTCCGAGTACAAAACTGACAGTGGAAGCAAATGGAAATCAGAAATAGACAAAGCGGGTAAAAGGGGAAATTGGGTGAGGAGAGATTTTGTTATTTCAGCTATGCAATTTGGATTTGCAGGTGACAGAAGATTTGGGTTGGGGAAGAGAGAGAGAGAGAGAGTGGTCGAGAGAGGGAGAGATTCGAATAATTAGAGACTGGTTTCCAAGAGAGAGAAGGGAAGTCGTTGGTGCAGAAGCCAGAGGAGAGACACGAAAAAGAAGAGAGAGAAAAATGGGGGAGAGAGAAACGGAGGACGAAGCGGTAGGGAGAGAAACAATTAGGGATCTAACATTTTCATTAAAATGTGAGTGGAAAAATAAAACAATATGGGTTTACCAAAAATATGAAATAAAACAATACGGTGGATTTAGTAGCATTTTATTATTATTATTTTTTTCTTTTACAAAGAAATATAGCAAAAAATTTGATTGACTAAATATGTTTTTTATTTAAACTGGTAGGTATGAAGTTACATTTATCAATAAGATTATTAAGGAGATCTCAGTCGAAGTACTACAACGCACATATTTGAATGTGGCCAAATACCCGGTTGGAATACAATCATGTGTAGAAGAGGTGGAAGAGATTTTAGATGTCGGTGAAAATGGTCGTTGTGTGGTTGGGATTTGGGGGGCACCTGGAATTGGCAAGACAACAATTGCAAAAGCTGTTTATAATGCAATTGCTCATAAGTTTGAAGGTAGTTGTTTCCTGGCAGATGTGAGAGAAACATTGACATCACATGAAGGTGTAATCAAACTACAAAAGACTCTTCTATCAAAAGTTCTACCTGGTACGAGGGTGAAAATTGACAATGTTCATCACGGAATCAACCTTATAGAGAAACTTTTGAGGCGAAAGAAGATTCTCTTAATTCTTGATGATGTGGATGAATTGCAGCAGTTAAACAACTTGGTTGAAGTCAATTGGTTCGGTGAGGGCAGCAGAGTGATCATAACCACAAAAGATAGAGGATTGCTAGAATGTTATGGGGTCGAGTTGATCTACGAGGTCCAAAAGTTAGAAGACGACAAGGCTCTTGAGCTTCTATGTTTGAATGCCTTTGGAAGAAAAGAACCTTCAGATGATTATTTAAGCCTTGCACAACGTGCAATAGCCTATGCTCAAGGACTTCCGTTAGCTCTTACTCTTATAGGTTCTCATATGCGTAATAAAAGTATAGATCGTTGGCAAACTATATTTGATAGTTATGATTCTTACGAAGGAGAACCTTATAGAGGTATTCAAAGAATACTTCGAAAAAGTTATGATTCTTGGGATGATGTAATGCAACAAGTTTTCCTAGACATTGCATGCTTCTTCAAGGGTGAAGACAAAGATTATGTATTACAAATATTGAGAAGTTTGAAGCTCAATGTACCTCAAGATTGTATTGAAGTACTCGTTGAGAATGCCATCATAACTATTGAAGGTAATAGGATTTTGATGCATGACTTGCTAGAAAAAATGGGTAAGCATATAGTTTATAAAGAATCTCTCACTGAACCAGGAAAACGTAGCAGGTTATGGTTTCATGAAGATGTGTACAATGTTCTAACTGAAAATCGGGTAAGTAGAATATATGTTCATACATTTGATTTGGCATGATTTTGAAAAGAAAAACAAAAAAATTAAAATAGACCTTGAGTTTTGTTTGTTAATTAAACAACATTGTTTGCTAACAATTTTTTTTTTTTTTTCCATCTTAGGGAACAAAGAAAATTAAGGGCATTGTGGTGAAGTTGCCCAAACCAGATGTAATACCCTTGAATGCAAAAAGCTTCTTACAGATGGTAAATCTTGAAATTTTTATAAACCGTAATGCACAATTTTCTGGACGCGTTGATTATCTGCCCAATGATTTGAGGTGGATTGAATTGGGTGGACTTGACTTTCAAAATTTGGGATCCAATATTCTTCAAAAGCATCTAGTTACGTTCAATTTGCAATTCAATTATCATCCAAGACATCTTGTCATGTTTGATATGCCATACAGTGGCATAAAACAATTAAAGGGATTTAAGGTATGTATATGTATTTTAAATTATTTTGAACGAATACTAATTCAAATGTACACTTTATCTTTGGAGAAAGAAAATTTTCTCAGTTTTTCATTATTAATTGTTCTAACTGAAGTCTCTGACATTTTGCTTTGTTTTTTGTTTTTGTTTCATAGAATTTGACAAAGCTTACATCAATAAATTTAAATGGTTGCGAATTCTTGGAAAAAATTCCAGACTTTTCTGGAATCCCAAACATAAAGCACTTGGATCTACGTGACTGCACAAGTTTGGTTGAGGTTGATGATTCAGTTGGATTCCTTGATAAACTTGTTTTATTGGATCTTAGTGGATGCTCTAAGCTTACGCGGTTTGCAACAAAACTTGCATTAAGATCCCTTGAATGGCTTTATCTCAATGGTTGCACAAGGCTCAAGAGTTTTCCAGAAATTGAGGACAAGATGGAATCTCTATGGTATTTGGATATACAAGAAAGTGGCATAAGAGAATTGCCTTCATCAATTACATATCTTAGTGGGCTTCAAAGATTGAAAGCAAATGGTTGTGAGAACCTTGCAAATATATATTTACATGGTTCCACAAAACTGATCGCAACTGATTTGGATAGTTCAGATGATGACTGTCACACACTAATGCTTTCCGTGCTACAACATCTTAATTTCCTTGTGCCTTTCGATTGCTTGCTCACAATAAGAAGCCTTGATCTGTCGAGAAACAATTTTGTCATTCTTCCCGAATGCATTAGCAAATTTGTCAACTTGGAAGAACTTAGACTGAGTGGTTGCAAGAGGCTTCGGGAAATTCTAGAACCGCTTCCACCAAAATTAGTTTCTTTATATCTAGATGATTGCACATCATTGGAGAAAAATCTAAAACTACCCCCGACACTTAGGGTTCTGGACTTGACTAATTGCTTTAGACTACGTGGCGTTGAGGTGGGAAAATTGGAAAATAATTTGTTGAATCAGGTTCCTCTCTCTTCTTCTTCTTTTCTCCTGAAATTTAAATTAATTTTGTTGATACTTGAGAGAGAGGTCAGATCACTGATTTTTTGTGATTAGTTAACACTATATATATATATATATATATATGTATGTATGTATGTATATATGTGTATATATATATATATATATATATGTATATATATATGTATTTGCTATTGCAGGAATATTGGCGCTCTGAATTGCAAATTCTTCTTCCAGGCAATGAAGTTCGAAGTGTTAGAAAATTCTTCCAGGCAAAGAAGTTAGCGCCAGATTATGAGTATGATCAGCTAAAGCAATGGCCTTCCTTGTCTTTGGAGCTAGCGGATGATTATACAAAGCCGAGGCATATTGATCTCAATGTTCCTATTGAGATTGAGGATGAGCAGGAGCAACCATCCACTTCAAAATCTCAGATGATTGACAATCTCTGATGCATTAGGATCTTGGGTGCATATATAATAATGTTTACTACTTGTCTGTCTTCTGTTTTCTTGATATGCAGCTGCTGCTGCCCCTTCTATATGCAACTTCCTCTTTTTTTCTTTTTCTTTTTTTTTTCTTTTTTTGTAAATATTGTATATGAAACTTTGCTGTCTAGTAGTACTGTGTATTTTTTTCATTTCTTTTTCATATATAATGTGGCAAGTTGTTTGGCTTTTGGTTTGAATAATTAGAAAGCGTGTATTCATCTTGAACTGTGGTTTGGTTTAAACAAACCATGCTTTACCCAAGAGAATGAAGATGGTTTTGCCTATTACGTACAATCAACATATGTACATGTATTATATGAACTTTGGAATATACATATTCTGCTTTCAGCTTCTCACTTCATTAAAGAGTCAAGTATTAAGTCATCAAGTTAGTTAGATGTTTGTTATCATCTTCTTGTAAATTGGTAGATTAGACAAGGCCATAGTTGTAATTGTACAGAATTGTGCATTGCTTTATATACTGAAGCACCATTGTAATTTTATTACATTGAATGAAATGAAGAGGAATATTATGCACAAAGCTTTCCTTAGACATTGCATGCTTCTTCAAGGGTATAGATAAAGACTGTGTTATAAATATTAAGAAGTTTGAAACGTAATGTACCTTAAGATTGTATTGAAGTACTTGTTGAGAATACTATTATAACTATTGAAGGTAATAGGATTTTGATGCATGACTTGTTAGAAAAAATAGGTAAGTGTATATTTCGTGAAGAGTCGTCCACTGAACCAGGCAAGCGAAGCAGATTGTGGGATCATAAAGATGTCTACCTTGATCTAACTGAAAATAGATCTAGTAAGTAGAAAATAGGTTCTTGCATTTGATTTGGCATGATATTGAAAAGAAAAAAAACAAATATTTAAAACAGAACTTGTGTTTTGTTTGTTAATTTAACAATAATTCTTTTCTTTTCTTTTTTCATCTTAGGAACAATGAAAATTAAAGGCATTGTGGTGAAGTTTCTCAAACCAGATGGGATACCCTTAATGCAAAAAGCTTCTCGCAGATGGTAAATTTTGAAAATTTTATAAACCATAATGCACAATGTTCTGGACACCTTGATTATCTGACTAAGGATTTGAGGTGGATTAAACTTGGTGGACGTGACTTACATTATTTGGGATCCCATATCCATCCAAAGCATATGGTTGTGTTCAATTTGCCATCCAATTATCATCCAAGCTATCTCGTTATGTGGGATGTGTCATGTAGTTGTATCAGACAATTGAAGGGATTTAAAGCGGGGTGTAGTCAAACTAAGATTTTAAAGGATTTTAAAGGATTTTAAAAGTGATAGATTTGATAGGATTTAAGAGTATATTAAAGACTCATACAAAATTCATATGGATTTTATAGAATTTGAATGGATTGTGGTGGATTGTGGAGGAAGGATTTGAAATCTTAGGGGGTGAGGTTGGATTCTTTTTACTCTTGGTTATATATACTTTTTACTCTTGGTTATATATACTTTTTACTCTCAAATCCCACAAAATCCACAACTTATTGAAATCCTCCAAAATCTTAATTTTTTTTAATACACTTAGATTTGGATGGACTTTAAAATACTTTAAAATCTTTTAATTGACTACACCTAGATTTAAATAGATTCTAAAATCCTTTAATTGACTACACTAGGATTTTAAAGTCTTTTAAAATCCTCTTAAATCCGAGTTTGACTACGCACCCCCCCCTAAGGTACGTACTTCAAAATAATTTTTTCAAAATTTTCATTATTATTAAAGCATGTGACTTTTTGTTTTATTTTTTGTTTTGGTTTCACAGAATTTGGCAAATCTTGCATTAATAAATTTAAGTGGTTGCGAATTCTTGGAAGAAAAAAATCCCCAACTTATCCGGAAGCCCAAACATAAAGCACTTGGATCTGAGGGAGTGTAAAAGTTTGGTTGAAGTTGATGATTCTGTTGGATTCCTTGATAAACTTGTTGACTTGAATCTTCGCAGTCACTCTAAGCTTACGAGGTTTGTAACAAGACTTGGATTGAGATCCCTTGAAATGCTTTCTCTTTGTGGTTGCACAAGTCTGGAGAGTTTCCCTGAAATAGAGGACAAGATGGAATCCCTAGTTTTATCGGACATACAAAAAAGTGGTATAAGAGAACTGCCTTCATCAATTGCTTACCTTACTAGGCTTAAAAGCTTGGATGCAGATGGTTGTGAGAACCTTACAAATACATATATATATATATATATATATATATATATATATATATATATATATCTGTGTGTGTGTGTGTGGGGGCGCCCAAAACTGAGCACAACTGATTTGGATATTGTAGATGACAAGTGTATCACATTCTTCTTTCCCAACCTACACTATCTTGATCTTGACGGATGCAGTTTATCAGAAAGTGATTTCCTTGTGCCTCTTGATTGCTGGTCCACATTAACAAGACTTGATCTGTCGAGAAACAATTTTGTTAGCCTTCCGGATTGCATTAGCAAATTTGTCAACTTGAAGCAACTTAGATTGATTAGTTGCAGAAGGCTTCGGGAAATTCCGCAAGTGCTTCCACCAAAACTAATTCACTTAGATCTAGATAATTGCACATCATTGGAGAAAATTTCAAAACTGCCCCCGATGCTCGAGTGTCTGAACTTGACTAATTGCTTTAGACTAAGCGGCGATGAGGTGAAAAAGTTGGAAAATAATTTGTTGAATCAGGTTCCTCTCTCTTCTTAATTTATCTTAAAATTAATTTGTTGATACTTGAGACCTCAGATCACAGACTGTTAGTAATTAGTTATCTATACATTATTTAATATTGTAGGAATCTCTTTGGCACTCTGGATTGGAAATTATTCTTCGAGGCACTGAAATTCCGAAGTGGTTATGCTATACCTCTAAACATCCAACAACATTTGAACTTCCATCAGAAAATGAAAAGGAAGAAGCTGTTAGAGGCAGTGTTGTTTTGAAATTCTTCTAAATTTACAAGATGAGACGTCCAGATTGGTTCTATGTATTGTTGTTGAAGCACCGACTCCTTATGATCCATATGTTCTCGTCAACGGGAAAAAGACTTCTATCCTAATTTCAAGTATAACATTGAGGCAACTCATGTGTGGCTCAAGTTAGTGGATTTAGACGAGCAGCAGAGAGATATATGTCAAGTTATATTTCAATTCCTCGAAGGCTCACGCGTTAAAAGTTGCAGGGTGCAGAGTCTATTGCTCAACCAAGACGAACTGCTTCCCTTGTCTTCAGAGTGTTGGTGCAATCCCATTGTGTGTATAGTGGATTAATTTTATAAATGTGGGGGATAAGGCTGGAGCTCCATCATGTTTATCTGTTTTTGAACTTAGAGCGACTGTGATTTTGTGGTTTCTCTTTCAATCTCATGGGGAGACATGTGCTTGCATGGTTTACGTTCCGTTCTGTGATTTGTTTTTCCTGTACGGAATCTGTGTGCATACCAATTATATGAGCAATCTGGGATGTGTAAGAATGGTTCTGCTAAGGCTTCAAGAGTTGCACGATCCACCTAATCCGTAACCGAGACGAGTTGGTTTCCTTGCCTTTGGGATCAGCCAGTAATGTTGGAAAGTGACCTCGTTTGCCTTAAACCTCGGATATCGTCCATCGTGATCGTCAAGAGCGATGTCTTCCCTTGTACTCGGAGCCAGCGGATCATCCAAACTGGAGGCATATTGATAAAGAAGTGACTTCTATACTCACATTTTCTGCCTAAACTCCCGTCCCTCGTTTTTCTAATCTTCGGATTGAATAAACCAATGGAGAACAACAAAACGAGGGTGGTTGCTTTATGAGAGGCGCACGAGCAACCACTCACTTCCATTCGCAACGCGATTCTCTTCTGATTGAATAAACCAATGGAGAAAAACAAAACGAAGGTGGTTGCTTTATGAGAAGCGCACGAGCAACCACTCACTTCCAATGGAGAAAAACAAAACGAGGGTGGTTGCTTTATGAGAGGCGCGCAAGCAACCATTCACATCCATTCGCAACACGATTCTCTTCGGATTGAATAAACCAATGGAAAAAAACAAAACGAGGGTGATTGCTTTATGATAGGCGAACAAGCAACCACTCACTTCCATTCACAACCCGATTCACTACTGTAGAAATATCCATCTCTGAATAATTTCTTACTAGCCATGTGTGTGGACTTCATTAATTAATTATTATCTCCAAAATGGTGAAGAAATTCGTCTTCAAAACACTTTGTGACTTATTATAGAATTTCGTGCTTATAATTTAAATTATTTATATTATAAATCAATGTATAAAGTTACTAACACGTGTCATCTAGTAATTCATGATATGATAAGTACTTGTTAGTGTTTACAAACAGTTGCTAGTATCCAATTGTTTAAAGAATTTTTATTCTTGAAGATAAGTGCGTGATTAATTAAATATTAAACTTTGAGTGTGCGGATAAACTTTTGTTGTGCATTTACAATCACACTATCCTTACCATGGTAAGTTTTCTTATGTCATCCTTCTTGTTTACTATTATTATTTTTATATTATCATTATTAAAGAGAGAGGAAAGATTTCAAAATTATTATAATAAATTAGAAGATATGAGTGTTGGTAAGTTTTCTTATGTCATCCTTCTTGTTTATTATTATTATTATTATTAAATTATCATTATTAAGGAGAGAGAAAAGATTTCAAAATTATTACAATAAATTAAAAGATATGAGAGTTTCAAATCCAAGACGCATAGTTGGAAACTCAATACTTGATTCACTAAAATATTAGATCATATGCAAAAAAAAAAAAATTATTTATATAAAAGTTTACATTTAAAAAAAAAAAAATCCTATCCTGATTTGTCAATTGAATGAAAACCAATATTGCTCATCTGATTGAATACCTAAAAGGACCAACAATTAGTTATTAGTACCAATTAAAGAGTAAGTAACATTTTGGAGAAATTCTTAACGTAATTGTCACACCGTTTCTAACAAACTCTTATGAGAATTAATTATTATATTATTTTAAAACGAAATATCAATTATATCGCTCATATCATATTATGACAAATAAATTAGAAATCATGGTCCGTCCAATAATGCATACATGGTAACTTGATAATTTTGATGAGTGAGAGAGAGACAGAGTCGTCCGAGTGCGAAAAGCACTCAAATACGTGATAAGTTTGATAATTTTGATGAGAGAGACAGAGAGAGAGAGAGTGGTACGAGTGCGAAAAGCACTAAATACATGGTAACTTGTCCCAACCGGCAAAGAAGTGGAAGTCCGTTACGTCACCGTAGTTTGACCGTTACGCCACGTGGCGTGATCTGGTGGGATCATGGACCTACTTGAAGCCCTGAAACCCATGCCATTACTCGGATCAAAACAGTAGTTTGTCCTTTTTCTCTAATATACTATAAGGTGCGTGTCACAGTTGATCATGGGCATGGCTGAGTCACGACTCGGTTGCTGACTCACTCACGTGAATTATCACATGCATGCGATAGAGATAAAAGCACCAGCTTCCCATATCAATATCATCAGCCTAGCTGCCTGTGCTCGCTTATCACTTTCTCTCTCTTCATTTTATCTCTCAAACTTTCCTACCTAATTACCTACACCAACAAAACGATCATACAAAAATTCAACAACTTAAACACATTTTTCGTCTGGTAAAAATGCGTTTCTGATCGCTGTGTTTCGTCTCGATTTCGATTTTGATCACTGTGTTTTTTTGTTTTCGTCGATTTGGTCATTGCGTTTGGTTTGTTTGAAAATTTTCCAGTTTCCAGAGTTGAATTATTGAAATAATTTGGTGTTCGTGTAGATTCTGGTTTTGGTTTCGGTTTCGGTTTTTTATTAAGATTACAATGATTGGAAATGGGGTGGTGGGGATTTTGGCCGAGTCTGTGAACAAGTGGGAGAGAAGAGCGCCTCTGACGCCGTCTCACTGCGCTCGGCTGCTCCACAGCGGGAGAGATAAAACCGGAGTTTCTCGGATCATACTGCAGCCCTCGACGAAGAGAATTCATCATGATGCAATGTATGAAGATGTTGGATGTGAAATCTCTGAGGATTTGTCACAATGTGGTTTGATCCTCGGCATCAAACAGCCAAAGGTACTAATTTTTCGTTCGTTTTATGTACCATCAAGTTTGTCAATTGATTTGCAGACGTAGACAGAATAGTTTAGAATATCGCCTTGTAAAGAGAAAGTTTGTCGATTGATCACAAATTTTGATACAATTGTTTGGATTTGGTGCAGCTGGAGATGATTCTGCCGGATAGAGCTTATGCGTTTTTTTCGCATACTCATAAGGCTCAGAAGGAAAACATGCCACTCTTGGATAAGGTCTTGTTTTATTTTCGTATGTTTTCGAGCAGTGCATCGATTTTTAATACTTGGTTTTCTTCGTTATCAATTTATCAATCTCTGTGTGGTGTGCAGATCCTAGCAGAAAGAGTGTCGCTCTATGATTACGAGCTTATCGTCGGGGATCATGCGAAAAGACTACTTGCATTCGGAAAGTACGCTGGTAGAGCAGGATTTATCGACTTCTTGCTCGGTTTAGGACAGAGTATGTTCCAATTCACACAATATCTGAGATGTTTTAAATTCATCTGCTACGGTAATTTTAAGTGTGAAATGGGGCATGAGCTGGAAGTTTTGTATTCGTTTACGTTTCTCTTGTGTACTTTTGGGTACTTTGGATGTCAGGTTTTTTCTCACTTTGTTTTAATTTGTCAAGGGTACCTAAGTCTTGGATATTCGACACCGTTCCTTTCGTTGGGTGCATCTTATATGTATCCATCCTTGGCTGCTGCCAAGGCAGCTGTAATTTCTGTGGGCGAAGAGATAGCAACTCTCGGACTGCCATCAGGGATCTGTCCTCTTGTCTTCGTTTTCACCGGTTCAGGAAATGGTACATTGCTTGTTCTTACGAAGCTTAAATTTCTTTAACAATTAATGGCAAAATATATCTTATGTAATTTTATTTCCTGTAGTTTCTTCTGGTGCACAAGAGATACTTAAGCTTCTTCCTCATACTTTTGTGGAACCAAGCGAACTTCCGGCGCTATTTGGGGTGGTAAGTAGTAAAACTAGTATAGTAAATGTGGTTCCAACTTGGTCTTGTAAGATAACAATAATAGAAGGGAAAATGCACTTCTAATTTGGTTCTTATCGACTCGAGAGACATAAAGTTTAGGTGGAAACAGCTCTGTACAAATAGATGTCACCCTTCTTTCTGTTAGGTTTTCATTCTTTTTTTTACCGATTAGGCAAAGGATGCTGCTCAAACTACTCGAAAATCGAAAAGGATCTTCCAAGTATACGGTTGTGTTGTGACTAGTAAAAACATGGTTGACCACGAAGATCCAACAAGAGAATTTGACAAAGTAAGCCCTGATCTCATAGTCATCTTTTAATTCTTTATTCCTCACGTCTTGTTTTTCGCCATCGTATAACAGAATATACTAACTCAAAACGTCTGCATTTTTCAGGCTGACTACTATGCGCATCCAGAACACTACAACCCTGTCTTCCATGAAAAAATAGCCCCATATGCATCTGTAATCGGTATGCTTCACACTCTTCTATCAATTTTTTAGACAAATCAGTAGAGTTAATGTCATTAAATGAATGCCTTGGATTTTAACTTAAGGATTTTCGAAACCTTTGGTTCTCAATTATCGTTATCCATTTCATCCTCTCATCCCATTAGATTTTAAAAAGACAAAATTTACTCTTTATGTTCTTTTCACCTTGCAGTGAATTGCATGTATTGGGAGAAACGATTTCCGCGCTTATTGAGTACTAAGCAGGTTCAAGATCTAACAAAGAAAGGAAGTGTGCTTGTTGGAATCGCCGACATAACTTGTGACATAGTGGGGTCAATAGAATTTGTCAACCAAACCACATCAATTGACTCACCTTTCTTCAGGTATAAGTCATAAACTCCGTAGATTCATGCATAAACACAACCTCAAAATGCATTTTCTTGCTCGCAACATAGTATTTGCAGCTTTTAAAATAACAGTTCTTTCGGTATCATGGTTTGCAGATACGATCCTGTGACTAATTCTTACCACCGTGACATGGACGGCGCTGGTGTGATATGTCAAGCTGTGGACATTCTTCCAACAGAATTTGCAAAAGAGGTGCACTACTTTCATCCCTGCCTTCTTTTTCAATAAATGCAGTAATTCTAGGATCGTCTAATGCCAGAGATTATACTTCTCATGGTTTGATAAAACATTTCTTTAATTTTGGGAAGGCTTCAAAACATTTTGGAGACATTTTGTCCAATTTTGTTGGTAATTTGGCTTCTACAAAAGACATTACAAAGTTGCCTGCACATTTAAGGAGAGCTTGCATAACCCATGGAGGAGCACTTACCTCATTGTATGAATATATTCCGCGTATGAGAAAGTCAGACTCAGAGTAAGTTGCGCTTTCATTTCACATATATACTTGCCTCTTGTTCTTTGGTGTTACGATAAGCATATAATCTCTTTTTGATTTGCAGAGAAATATCAAAGAATCTTGCTAATCACAACTACAAGAACTACAACATATCAGTAAGTTTCTCTATTTCTATTAACAATTTCGGATATTTCTCCGCTTATCATGCCATATATGCTGAGTTTCATTTTAAATCACAGGTATCTCTCAGTGGTCACCTATTTGATCAGTTTCTGATAAATGAGGCCTTAGATATCATTGAAGCTGCAGGCGGCTCCTTTCATTTGGTTAAGTGTGACGTGGGTCAATGTTCGGATTCTCTATCATTCTCCGAACTTGAAGTAAGTAGACCTCTAGCCAGTTTGGTCATCGAAGAGGTTTTCACTTTGGTATCTTCGAGTACAAGTTATCTTTACGTCAAATTTCATAGCATGAACTCGTTGTTATGGACAGGTGGGTGCAGATGACAGAGCAGTTCTTGATCAAATTATCGACTCTTTAACTTCTCTAGCAAATTCAAACGAAAATCATGAGTTAAAGCAAGAGAAAAATAAGATTTCTCTGAGTTTTGGTGAAGTCCAGCACAGTCCCACTAAAAAGGGAAATGACACGAAAAGAAGGGCTGGGGTTCTGATTATTGGAGCAGGCCGGGTCTGCCAGCCAGCTGCTGAGATGTTAGCATCAATTAGCGGAATGTCATCCCAAGAATGGTACAAAACATGCTTTGAAGATGAATTCGAAGAGATTAATGATGTGCAAGTTACTGTTGCATCTCTCTACCTAAAGGATGCTGAAGAGGTATGGCTGCAGAAAACCATATATTTCAAAAACCTGCTTTCAATTCTATCATGATGTATATTTTTTTCATTCCAAGAATGATGTGCAAACTTTTATGTATTCGTCTCATTTTTTTGCATTTGAACATTTTGATGCTGAAATTTTGGAGCAGATCACTGAAGGTATTCCAAATACAACAGCAGTTCAACTTGATATTTCTGACACTGGCAGTCTGCATAGGTATATATCGGAGGTAATGACTTTTCTGAGCAGTTTTTGAATTTCAGAGAACTCGAATGCCTAGCAGCTATATCACAGATGATCAAAATGATTTGTTTAACTTAGATGTCTACCATTTTCGGTGTTCAAAACTTGCAAAGCTTCAATCGCAGTCTTATCTTTTTGGTGTTCTTCGTTTCCCTCATGCAGGCTGAACTTGTTATAAGTTTACTGCCGGCTTTTTGCCACGTTACTGTAGCAAATGCATGTATTGAGGTACTTCACGTTGCCTCACTGTTATATTTTCTTTGTTTTCCGTTCTTTATTTTTCCTGCCTTCCTTCCTTTAGCTAAGGAAAAAGGTTTTGTGTCTTCATTCAGCTTAAAAAGCATCTTGTCACTGCTAGCTATGTTGATGAATCCATGTCAAAACTGGATGAGAAGGCAAAGAGTGCTGGTATTACGATTCTTGGTGAGATGGGCTTGGACCCTGGGATAGGTAATGTCTTATGTCCGGAAGTGCTTTTAGAATAACCAGAAACGCTTTCAAATGACGAAAAAGAGAACTATTGAAACTAGTCCTTGTGATTGAAAAAACTTTGGCCTATTAGTAATGCAATTACTATTTTGATTTCGTCCGACTTCAGATCATATGATGGCGATGAAGATGATCAACCAAGCACACTTTCGGAAGGGGAAAATAAGGTCTTTCACTTCTTACTGTGGTGGACTGCCATCCCCAGCTGCAGCAAACAATCCGTTAGCATATAAATTCAGGTAACTCGGAGTGGATACCCTCCTCAATTATATCTACTGTGTATAGTTTTACTTCTAACTTCTATTAACCTATCATTTCAGTTGGAGTCCTGCAGGAGCTATTCAATCTGGACGTAATCCTGCCACGTACAAATCTAACGGCAAAATTGTAGAAGTTGATGGTATGTTGTCAGTGATGAGCTATTTTGATTATCATAATGAACACGAATCATTCTGCACTTTTTCACTTTTATCTTTATGGTACAAAATTGCAGGGAAGGATCTTTATGATTCAGCTGCGAAATATCGGGTTCCAGACCTTCCAGCTTTCTCGTTAGAATGCCTTCCAAATCGTAACTCCCTAGTTTATGGGGACTTGTATGGAATAGGACATGAAGCATCAACAGTCTTTCGTGGAACTCTTCGATATGAAGGTATGACATTGCTTGGTTTCCAGGTTAAGTTAATGCTTAGATTTTGACTTGAATTCTATTTTCCGTAGGGTTTGGAGAAATAATGGGAACGCTTTCAAGAATTGGTTTATTCGAATCGGAACCTCATCCGCTTCTTAAGGATGCAAAGAGACCCACATTCAGGAAATTTTTGTCTGAACTCCTCAAAATGAAAACTGAAGATCTGGACAGACCTCTGATCGGAGAGAAAATCATCCCCGAAAGGATTGTCACGCTCGGATACTGCAAAGAGCAAGGAGCTGCTGTGAGGGCAGCTAAGACTATCGTGTATGCACATTGCACCTCTTACCCCTTTTCCTTCCATTCTTCTTGTGTGCTCGTATTTTCTAGACAGAGTAATACTGAAATGTATCGGTTTGTTCTCCGTTGTGGAACAGATTTCTGGGACTTCACGAGCAGAAAGAGATCCCCGCCTCTTGCAAAAGCGCATTTGACGTTGTTTGTCTTCGGATGGAAGAGAGATTAGCATACTCCAGCATGGAACAGGTAGGTTACTTGCGAGACAAGTGAAACAGCGTTATGATAGCCAAGTCATTTTACACCAAAATTATGCATAACCTGTGTGATTTGTGGTCAGGATATGGTGCTTTTGCATCATGAAGTGGAGGTTGAGTTCCCGGATGGACTTCGAGAGAAGCATACAGGCACCCTGCTGGAATTCGGGAAAATGAAGAGTGGTAAAATGATCACCGCCATGGCGTCCACTGTTGGAGTACCGGCAGCTATTGGAGCTCTGGTACTTGCTACACGTTTCTATGATCTTCTATAGTATGCAGTGAGATAAATCCCTAACCAAATTTACTTCCTTGCAGCTCTTACTTGGAAACAAGATCAAAACCAGAGGAGTCTTGAGACCTATCGAACCAGAAGTATACGTCCCAGGTAACCACTTGCTCTTATTCTTCATGATTTAGCCTTTTCGACATGAAATTTCCTTGTCCGCAACATAACTGGTGAATTTTTGTGGTGTTGTAGCAATGGATATGCTACAAGCATATGGAATCAAGTTAATGGAGAAGATCGAGTGATCCGAACTATCTCCCTTCGTCCTTCCTGACAAATATCGACTGACCCAACTTGAAACTCGATGCGCTACTGCCTGGTATCGCTCGGGCGCAAGGGAGCACAGATATTTGAAAGGAAGTGTTTGATGTAAATTATGTGACAGGGCTCCAGTGAGAAGTTTGCAGTGCCTTTTTTTTTCCTTAAGTCGCGGAAAATGGCGTTTGCAAATGGGAGGGGCTTACTGTTCCTACTTGGTGTAAGAAAAATAACGATGCGAACAATGAATTTGACACAGTTGATCAGATCAAAATTCTAATACTTGAGTTCTCCAGGAATGCTTTGTATCGAATTGAGCTGGTTATCGTGTTGGGTTCAAACGAACTTGATCAAACGGTAATGCTGTACAAGTTTGTGCAACAAAATTGAGAAACAACCAATTCATAAGTTCAATGCAGTGTGTAGCCATTTTCCTGGTTGTCAAAAACAAAATTTTAGGGTTAGAGCAAAATCCAACATCTCCGTCGTTCTACTAATAAACTACAGCAACAGTTAGGGGTGGGTTCATTTCAATCGGTTCAGTTTTTTTTTATTTTCGGTTTTTCAAACCCACCCCTAGCAGGAGTAATGGCAAATACAAAACTAGCAAAACCTAAAGAATAAAACAAGGTCACACAGTTAAACAATGGAAAATTTTGGATTATTCGCGAATTTTCGTCATCCTCCATATTTACAACTTGGGAATTTTCCTTTTACCTCATTCTCTTCTAAATGAATAATAAGGAGAAAAAGGAATAGAAACCAAACCCAATCCAGGGTTGGCTTTCAGAAATCTGACACCTAGTTGCCAGAAGTTGGGGTAATGATATGATATTATCACTTCTCACCATTGTCCTACTAAAACTGTCACCGGACAACCCTATTTGGTCCGGTCTCTAAAGACTAGAGTTTCGTCATCAACGATATTTCTGTAGCATCCTTCTGAAGGACTCCGTGTTCTCAACATATCTTGACAAATTGGCGGTCAATCTTGTAATGGGTTGTAAGAAAAACTACGAAATTATGCTGTTTATGGTCATCAGCTGCTTCTCGACTGCTTCCCAGTTATGAACCTTGGTGACCAGGGGGTGTTGATCAATAGACTCGGTCTTGCACCAGGGATATGAGTTCTCATAATCAAAAAGTAGAACCCTGATCCCCACCTCGGCACACTCAAGTGCATATCTTGGATTGTCATCGATTAGAACCTTTGCTCCCAGGGACCTGGCAAGTACATGTCATCAGAACAGAGAGTCGCTATACCATGTATAGTAGGACAATGCTTGAGTCCTATGAGGAGATAGTAGTCGACAAAACCAACAAGCAGGTAAACATGCATCATGATTGGAACAGGAAACTTGAAAATCAGATTTATAGGTTCTAAAAACTGAAGGAAAAATGCTTCAAAAGATGCATACTGAGAAGTTTCAAATACATAACATCTTCGCAACTATCTGAAGTTGTTCATGGGCATACCTGCATATTTCTGACTTAGGCCTGGACTCTCCATGCAAAGCCCAGTGGTTGCCAAAGTGAATCTCCTGAAACAGCCCTGAAAAATGTTGTTCGATCCATTGAAGAGTGTGGTCCTTAATTATATTCTGCCGAGACCTATTAGCACAGAGATGCCAAAAGATCAAGTTACTAAATGCTCTGATAACCATAATAATAAAATGGTCTCAGCTAATTGTACATACGTCACAACCGATAGGTCACAGAAATCTGACAACTTATGAATCGTCTCCTGAGCACCTGGGAGTGGATGGATCCCGGTCTTGAAATATGATGTTTTAAAGAATTCGTGAACACGATAATCGGCTGTCAAAACGAATTAGGTAACCAATCGTGACTATGCTTTAAAGAAAGGAAAAAAGATATGGCAGGAAAAAAGTGCAAGTAAAATTTTAAGCAGCAATCTCAAAACATTTATCAGATGTCTGAATTAAAAATTTGACCATGAAACCAAAAGAATCTGGTGATTTAATGCAAAGATGGACACATTTATAGTACCTTCATCACGTGAACAGTTCCATATCTGTAACAGAAAAGAAATTTGATGCATCAGGATATGTTCAAGGAAATGTAAATATTCTCCCAAGAAAGCGTATCAAGGGAAAGGGTAACAGAAAATGTAAAAATATATCCGTGAAGCCTGCTACCAAAGAGAACTGGCACCTTAAACCACAGACTAAAGAACTCGGATTTCTGGAGTAACAACTCAACTCAACTCAACTCAATCAAACAGAGCGAGGAATGGATGAGGCAAGCAAATATTACTATATTCCAACACAAGAAACGTCTGAAATATAAATCACAGTTCACAATGTAATATTGATTGCAAGTCGAGAATACAAAGTAAACCGCCAACTACTACGAGCATACTTGTAAACAACTCACAGGTTCGCTATTGTATGAAAAATGCTAAAAACATTTGAAATGTTGAGTCATACCAACTTGCAATGCCAAAATATGGCAAACAAGCAAGCAAACCAACAACCATAATTGCATGACTCTATCTATGTAGCAGTCTAGACTCATTGGCTCAACTAGCTGGCAGGTAATACCTTGAAGAACTCATACACATGGTACTCCGAAACTGAATGGTTGGACGAGTAACGATCAGCAATAAAGCGGTTGAGAGCCGAGACAAAGTTTCCCAATACTGCTCATAAAAAACAGCATTCGGACAAAATAACCATATATCAGCTAAAAACAGTTCCAAGCTCTCGTTTTGGTTAAATCAAGACAAACCCAAGTTGGCAAATATAAAAGACAACATAATAATCGTAACAGAAAAAGAGAATCAATGTATATACATTACCCTCGTCCACATCGACCGCGACAACGATTTTATCACCGGGCAAAGGATGGTGTGGGATTCCAGCCCGGCCTCCGCACTCCTGGCAACCATTTGTGGAGGTCAATCCAACGGTATCCGAGCTGCGGAGGTCCAGCTCAAGATCACGAACCAACTGAGCATTGGGATGACGCTTAATGCTATTGCTATGAGACTGATTGTGGGGATGATGCTGAGATTGTAAGCACCCCTTTACAACAAAATTGCACCCAATGCTTGTATTCCTCAGATTCCCAGGAAAAATCCCAACTTTCCCAGGAAAATTTCCAGCTTTCCCGGGAAAATTAGCAGACTTGCAAGAATGGCCCGCAGAAAAATGGGAAGGCGTCCATTGAGCTTGGGTTTGAAACCCTCTGCATCCACTATGGCTAAACAAAAAAGCAGCCGCCATGGCCTCTGTATACTGCTGGCGGCGATGGAGGAGCAAAGGTCGGTGCTTTGAGCTTGCGAAGAGGAAGCGATCGACGCCTTGCCTTTTCAACAACAACATAACGATCCCTAAATGCCCCTCACACCCAAAACCCCAACATTCACAGAGATTGCAGCATAAACCCTAGAAACTGCCGATTTGGGAATGCCCAACTCCCAAAACGTAGCGGGAAGATTCCTCTGCAAAATTCTGAGTCGGCCACGGGATGCACGAAGTTGGGAAGGTGAATCCAAAGAATGCAAGTCACGTATATTCATAAAAGAAAATAAATTGGAAGCTCTCTCCTCTCTCTCTCTCTCTCTCTCTCTCGTTCGTTTCTCTGGAGCTGTGATCCAATCGAATAAATTTGCAAAAAAAAAAATCTAAAAATTATTATTTTTGTTTAATTCTGAATTACTTTTTAGTAATTTTCAGTTTATGAGGATTAATTATTGGTTAAAGCGGAAACTCGGCCTTGATTTCGGATTAAATTACAAAAATTTAATTTGTAAAAATGGATGCCTTCCCTCCTTCAGTACCTTTCTTCTTCTTTCATTCCCGCGTGTATCATTTATGGGACCCACACCAATGTAATCCGACGGTCTTGATTGTGTCCACGTTTTATGCTTGCGGTGGGCCATCTCTTTCTTTTCCTTTCGTCTGCTTTTGTTGCTTATTTTTTGTGTTTTCTTGGCCATTGAAAAGAAAAGGAGTCTAACCTTGGCTTTGCTTCGGATATGAAAACTGATGTTATTTTACGTTTATTTAGAGTAACCCTGATCAACTACATGCTTAGTAACTTTGTAATTGTCATTACCTCTCTTTGTACATCAATAACAATTTCTTTTATCTCAATAGTTCACATGTTACGACATGCAATAATTAGTATTGTTCTTTTAGAAAATCTGCTTTGTAATCGAATGTATTATCCTTACGTTTACAATCGAGAGAAAATCTTGTGTTTGGATATCCGTACAGTGCACTAAACACAAAAGAGTTAAGGGGTCTTTGTGTGTGTGGTCAAATAGTCACGTTACCCAAACATATGGACAAAATACAAGAATTTCTCCTCCATTTTAATATTGTTAAAATTCTCTCGTACTTGTTCGATTAGCGAATCAATCGTTAATTCAACTATCATATAATGTAATCAGTTAATCTGATTTAAAAATACATCGTTTCAATATGAAGGGGATTAAAATGGACAAGAACACAAATGTAGGTAAAAAACAATCAGCATCGATTCAATGCAAAGTAAACCTTAAAATATATACAAGTGGTGGTAAACCCTTAAAATATATACAATACAAGTGGTGATGAAAATTTAGATGATCAATGTGGACACTAGAACAAGCGCAAGTAACCCCATCACAACTTTGTAGGAGCTGTGCTCTCTCAATCCAGCAGAAGGCGAAGCAGGAGACCGCGGTCGAGACTTTGCGAGGTCAATCATGATCTCGAACCGGCACGAACCATTCTGAGTCGGAGTTGGATCCATCTTTGTAATGACTGAAAGACCGGAGAAGTTGCAGGCATCGTTGCGCTGGTCCATTGTTTGAAAGTACATGTTGAAAGCATAAGAGGCATTGCTTTTAGCATCAAGCATTCCACAAGAAGATCCATTTCCAAGACTTGTGCAATCTGCATGGGAGCAAGCATAGTTGATACTTTGAGCCAAATTTGGATCGGAAGTGCTCGCGTCCGGCGACATTACGCACCATTGTCTAGGCAAATACTTCACCCCTTTCGCCGGAACCAAAGATTTTCCGCTACCCATGTCCAACGGGTATTTGAGTGATCCGTCGTAATTGAACATCCCCCAATGCCTCTCGAAATTCCCGGGCTGAACGCTCTTGGCATCTTCATCTATGAGTGCAAATATGTAAATGTCGGGCGCAGCTGACCTCTTTGGGGTGCCTTCTCCCGCAAGGATTCGGTTTAGAAGGCCTTGGTTGAACCGCCGGGCGTCTTGTATGTTGGCATTAGGGTCACCATCCGTTGGCCATCCGACTTCTCCAACAATGACAGGCAATTTGGAGAAGCCGTTCTTTTCGAGGGCGGCAATACAGGTGTCGAAGTTGGCATCAAGCACGTTGGTGTAGGAGATCGAGCCATCGACAACGGGCTTCGCAGTGTTGTTGAAGAAGGCGTATTCTTTCGGAAAATCGGGGTCAGCTTGGAGGCTGAGGAAAGGGTAGATGTTGATGGTGAGAACGCCGTTGTTGTCGCTTAGAAACTTCATGATGGACATCATGAGGGTGCGGATGTCAGACCGGAAGTCGCCTCCGGAGGGAAGGCCGGAGTCAGTCTGGTAAACGTCGGCGTTTATGGGAATCGTCACCTTCACTTGCCTCCCTAGCCCTGCTTTTATGAGGGCTGCTTGAATATTTTGGAGTGCTGGAAACGTAGTTTGCAAGAAAGTGTCCTTGTAGGCTGTGAGGAAAGGTTCATTGCCCACGGCCACATACCTGCGTAGATTCAGATGTTAATTTGATATCTAATATAGGAGAAATTCTTGAGCCCGGTAGGTAAACCACACACGCAAAAAGTGCGACTCCCTTATATTGGGTGGGCCAACATTGTACTCTCTGAAACCTTTACAATTTTGAGTAATACGAACGAAAATTTTGAGTCATTTACCTTATATCGACGCCGTTTTTAGATATGTAGGAAGATACATTTTGAGACACCCATTTCTCAGCGACAGTAACACTACTAGCAAGTGGTGCCAATAAATCATTAGGTATCCCCACCATAACCTGGATGCCTGACCTTCCCAGAGCTTGCAACGCCCCGGCATCAGCTTCGAACAGCTTCACCTTGCTGAAGCCATTGTCCTTCAAAAGCTTGACGACAATCTTAGGAGGCAACGGGTGCGTGGAACGGGTTCCCCAGTTGCACGCCAAGCCGCCAGCACCAAGCACCCCTCTCACCACGCCTTCGCTGGTAACGCAGAGCAACAAGAACAACAAGAACCGGAAACCCATGTTTTCTTACGCCTTCCTCACTTCAGTCTTCTCGGTTTTTCGAGCGTATTTCTACTGGGTGGAAATGTGCGTTGATGAGAGGAAAGGCAAGGAATCAGATGAATGTTTAACTGGAAAACTGGATTCTAGGAGGGAAAGGGATAGAGTGAACTTGTTGTAAACCTAGTTTTTTTATGCGCCAAGTAGTTCCTGGATGGGAATCAAAAAACCCACATGGAAGGAATTGCCTTTTTTTTGTCCCAGACTACAGAGCCTTGGGGAAAAGCCCCTTTCGTATTATTCTCACTTTTCGTTTAAGAAACTACTTTTAAATAACTGAAAGCGTTTTTAGTCATTTAAAGGTACTTTTTAAACGAGCTTCCAGACTGTTTAAAAATGCTTCTGTTCATAAGCACTTTTGTTGCATGTGCTTTTGTTAAAAGCCTGTAAAATAAATTTATTGAAAATTCAAGTGGGTTCCATAAGCATTTAATTCAGGAGGAGTAATTAGCTAAAGTCAAATTCTAAATGACTAAAAGCATTTAATTCAAGTGGGTTCACAAGGGTTAATCAGCTAGAGTTAAAGTTCAATAGGGAAATTGACTAATTAAAAAAGTTCAAAGAGATAATCTGCTAAAATTAAAGTTCAAGAGAAAATTTGACAACTGTATACAAGTTCAAAGGGCAAATCAACAAATACCTCTAAATTTATTAAAAATTCAAGTGGATTCCAAAAGCATTGGATTATGTGCTTCTTGCAGAAAGAAATTTAAGTGTTTTTTCAAAATTCACTTGCACTTTTACTGAGTATTAGTTCCAAAACATTTTTGCCAGAAGGATTTTCAACCATTTTCAACACACTTCCCAACAAGCTGTTAAAATGCTTTTATACCTAGAAGCACTTTTAACAATTATTAGCCATTCAAAATAAATAAATAAACAATGAATTTGTAATTAATAACATCTATTAATCATTTTGATTTCGAATAATATCTACTAATCATTGTTACTTAAAATTACACAACAGAAAAGGAGATGATTTGAAACAATAAGAGGCCGATTCAAAACAAATTATGTTCACTCATTCCTCTCACTTTAACTCTACAATAGGACCATTACAACAAAATTTACTGCGTAAAATGAAAATTTTATAGGCACGGGAGAAAGAATATCAGCTGAACAAAATTAGACCGTCGGCGTTTAAAGCGGTGATGTCGAAAATCATTTCTGCCGGGACTCATCAAAGTGGCAACACCGGAAAAATAGCTTATGGCAGAAGTGCTTTCAATTGTGCCCTGAATAAATCACCAAGAGCTCCGCGAACATCCATCTGAACGAATCGAGCAAATATAAGTTTTCCCGGAACATATCCTGAATCTCTAATTAGTAAATAAATTTTGCAAGAGAGTGTCAAACTCAGTTTACCTGGTCACAGCATACGAGTTTTGTAAGCAACGGATAGAAGTCTCTCAGATGCCTTCTGAAAATTTGTTGGTTCATAAAGCACATGCCTTTAAGCACCTGAAAGACCAAAACAATGAGGAAATTATCATCGGTTAATACTGCAAATATTCGAAACTCATGGGAAACTGATCCCGTAAAATATTGTCCATCAACAAGCACAATGAGGTGAATCCACCAAACCAATCAAATTGGGGTTTCAAATTATACCTTGATAATTATCGGAGATCGTAACTCCAGAACCCGATGAATATCCATATTAGTAGTCTCGCCAGAACCGGACTGCAGATCAGATGCCTCCCTGAGTACCTGTTCACAGAAAGACACCAGTTTCTCTTCTGCTAATCCTTCGACTTTCTCTTCACCATCAGTTTCTCCCTCTTTGTCGGCACTAACCCCAGAGGTTGCTTTCTGTAAGATCTCCAGATATATGACAGTTCCTGCTAATTCTTGGCGAAGAAGATTCAGAGGTGGCCTGTCCAAAAGATGAAATAGTCACAAACTATGTTCTTTTGTCCAACAAACTATCGTCCTCAAGGAGAAAATTCTACAGCAACAGAAAATAATGTGTGCACAAGGTTTCATCCTACCTCTCATCAGGAATTTGGTGCATGCGTGTTCTGAGATTGGTATATGAATTATAGGAAGCAGCGAACTCCAATGCAGACAGCAATATGTCCATAATAGCAATCTTTTGTGGTGCATTCAACTTGCTCCAGTATTTCTTCTACAAATTGCAAGCGATTTTATTAGGAAGACAGTTCCTGGAGACTTTTTTACAGAAACCAATGGTAACAATATGGCACCCCCCAAACAAATTCAAAATCCAAACCTGAATGCTGTCAATGGCGCCAAGCAGTAAAAGTTGAGTGATGCATTTGCTCCTACAAGTTCCCAACAGTGAACTCTCCTCCACATCTCTGATATCAGGTTCAACAGCCTCAGGTGCCTAATGCAGCATAAGAATCACACACATCATACGCATGAAAATATGGAAGCATATATACATGTCAAATACCCACTAAATCTGGATGCCCTGTGACCTAACAGAATGAACAATAAATCCTGTAGGAATTAATATCCTGCTACAGCATACCCTAATTGGAGAAGATGGTACTGAAGCATCGGATGGAATAGCCTTAGGCTTAGAAAGATTTCTGAGAAACAGATTGTCCATGATTCTTTGACCTATTGTTTGACTCCGTTGGAGGCTTCCAGCTTCAGCAGATTTTGAAGCACTTCCCGATGGTGATGGAAGGCCTACAGTAAAGCTTAGCTCCATCAATCATAGTTTTAGGACAAATATTGACTCTCTAGGTTCTATTAATAGAGGAAATAAATTGTAGTAATCGGTAATTAGAAAGTATTTTTCAATAAATGCAAACTACCATAAACACATCTTAAAAACCTGACCTTCAGATCCATCCATGTTCATTTGCACCCCCGAGTTTTGTTTGGCCAACACTGATGCATTTGGATTTCTTCCATTATCACCGACATCAAATTGACGGCTATCCACTCCGTCATAATCAGACTTTATGGAAGGGCTATCACCTGAATTGACCTCTAGGTCTCCAGTTAGCACCCTATTATTGTTCTTCAGATTCTCAAATCCCAAAGCGTTTAGCAGTTCAAGTGGTTGCGTTGTGTACAAAGCATCTCTGATGACAATAATAAAATGATTAGTATTAGAGGTTAGAACAACCATAAAATATTACCAAATAATAAGAGATTCAGACCTTATGCTTTTCAACAATGTATCCCAGTCACTCTCACTAAATTGATGTCCTCCAACTTCAATGAGATGTACTAGCGCACCCAGAGATAATGAAACTACTGTTTGATCAGTCTTTTTGGCACAATCCAAAAGTAGACCGAGTAGGGGTGGCAACATGAAACATACCTCCTGCACAAACGAAATACTTCCACATTTACCCTAATCTTTGGAACACCAACTTCAAAATGCACTAAATTTTTACCACCAGAAGCAAAGATATGATAATACCACTCTGCATTATTTTTTTTTACCAATACAACTTATACATCTCGTATTTAGCTAAAACTACCTTATAAAACGTGTTGAAAAGGTTGCAAAGCAACTGCAGCGAGTGAATGCTTGTTTCACGGAACCATTCATCATCAGAAGAAACCAAGCTTTCCTTTCCAGCATGTCTCACGTGATCAAATATGGGAAACAAGACCCGATGAAAAATGCTCTCCCAAAATGTTGATGAGAACTTGGTACCTCTCTCATTCAGTAGATCAAACAAAACTTCAAGTGCACAGCTTCTGACCTCCGGTCTTGGATCCGATGTCAGATCAGACAGACCAGCCAGCATTGGGAACCAATAATGTTCGGTCACATCAAAACTTGTATCCATATTTACATCAAGAGGCCTCAAAGCACCACCAGGTATAAGACCCTGAAATAAATTGACCAGCGTTAAACGCAGAGATCTCAACAGCAACGTGACAAGCTATCAATACAAGCAAGTTGGAAGACACCATATATAAAGACATGAACCCACAACAACCACACCACCCACAGCAAAGAAGCCCAAGAACAGTGCAGAGTTTTTTTTTTTTTTTTTGGCTAAATAGCCAGTCACCAGACTATCAATAAAATAAATTAAAAAGCTACTAAACCCTTTTTCTTTCTTCTTTTTTCTTAACCATTTGAACAAGTTCTGTCTAGGACTTCCATCTGTTGTCATGTCATACTGACAATCTCACAAAGCTAATTGGAGTATTATGTAATATAAATTATCAAACCCAATTATTCCAATTTATAAACTTCGCCTAAACTTCTATGGATTCAATTTGCTACTAACATAGTTCAGGATATTTATGGTATCTGCCAAAGACAAATACTGAAGGAAATATGTGAAAGCAACATGCAATGAATGAAAAGGCATTTACAAAGAGGAAATGTTATGTATTAGTACACAAATGATAGGTTCAACATGCAGCAAGCAAAAATAGACTAACAAACCTCTGCCAGACGATCCTCACATATGCGCAAAAGTGCAATAGCCTTCAAACTTATACGGTGTGAAGTTCTATTATTAGCAAACCTGATAAGACAGTTGACACAGTCCATGAAACAATCTCCAACTACTTGATCGAAGTGTTCCAAGATAACTGCAAATTTCAACGTATTAGATAATGCAAAAATTGTGAAGATGAGTAAAAACATCAATATGCAATGAAGAAATGTAAAGGAAATCGTTACCCTGTTCAACATTTTCAAATGCACTCTCAACGATTGATTCCAATTCATCATCTGCAGCAGCTGTAAAAATCATGAAAACACTACGCCATCCAGACTTGATGCTCCCTACTTTGGATTTTATCATCTGTAAAAAGGCAAAAGAATCAATTTTATTTGTAGCAGTCTAGCAGGATAGTTGTATATTGAAAAAATAAATAAGAAGAAAGAAGTGCAATCGGGAAAGTATATTATGTCCACATACCTGAACAATGCAATCAACTATTAAGCTCCTTATGGTTTCACTTCGACTATTGCGCATAAGAACAACAAAAGGTTTCAGAATGTCATTTTGGAATGTGAAATTGGCAAGTTCCGCTCGCTCCAGATACTTCATACCAAGCTGCCTCAGAGAATCTATTGCATACATAGCAATTTTTTCATCACGATGACTCCCAGCTGAAATAAAGTGGTTTGCCAAAACAGACCATATTCTAGCCCAGACCTGTAAGACATTATTAGACAGTCAAAATATGGATTAATTAAAAACAACCAAAGCACAAAACAAAATAATACTTCATGACATGCAGTTAATGATGGTTATCTTCATGCAGACACCTTATGCTAAGTCATACTCACATGTCATGATTCAATTTCCTTAGTGAACAACTTCAAATACGAACTGAACTACAGAATGTAATCATGCATGCATAGAAATGCCTGAAGTGACCAAATCAAGGAGTGAGCTTAATCTATGGACCAATCAAACAATACCAGAACCAATCACAGGGTAAATAAGGGTTATCCAACAAAAAGAACCAATCAAATATTGACCCCACTGGCTCCAAGATAGTAGGCTGGGGTTCATCTTATAATGTGAAACTAAAATAAATGGAATAAAGGACAAAGAACATCCTGATTTTCCTTAAGCTTGCCATGGTAGCTGATAAGTTTTAGATTTTAATAAGCATGTGGCCCACAGTTAACATTTAAGAACATTGACCCATTGTGCCAACTTGTTCTGTTGCATAAAGAAACTGATAATTGTACAAAAAACAAAGGATAGAATGCAACCCCAACAAGAAATGGGGAATTTTATGGGATGAGACAGGGGTACCTTCTATTGCTTAATCCAAAGGTGCAAAGGGCATCCCACGGATCCAATCTCAATAAAGGGCATTAACCAATTTACTATTACTATAGAGCATCACATGACTACCAGCAACAGACTTAACAAGATTCACCATCTAACTTACAAGAAAAAAAATAGAGGTTTCGCTTGTTAAAAACATACCATGCGTATACGGGCCATGTTGTAGTAGCTGATCTCAACAAGTTTTTGCAAGCTAAACACACGAGCTGGAGTTTGTTTTAGTTCTTCAGCTGATACACCACAGAGTGCAGTGAAGAACTCCACTACAGAATCACTAGGAAGCTGAACACTATTCACAAATACTTGTTCAGAAGGTTTTCCAGCCAACTCTCTTAAAGATTGAAGAAGAGCATCTTTGGAGATTTGGTTTGATCCTTGCATGACTGTTGCTGATATAGAAGGAGTTGAAGTAATGAACTCAAGCCGAGAAACACATTCTAAAACTGCATTCCATGTATCTCTAAGGGTGCCAGTCTCTAAGTCACAAAAAGAGAGTAGAGTTCGCAGTGCTTCCACATTTTTACTACGCATTTCCTTCGGAGCATGCAAGAAAGTAAATCTGAGAACCAAAATCCAAAGCTCAATTAGCATTATCATGAATTTTGTTTTTGCATCAATTTCAAAACTGTGATACACAACACAATTCTTTCCAGGTCAAAATACATATTTTCACACTAAATATATATACAAGGTACGGATCAGGGGACACACTTTTGTTGAGCCCGCTCCATAATATATTTCAATGATCCAACCGTCTTTATTTTAGGTCTTCCCTCAAAGATCATATGTGCCAAAAATCAAAGCCGAAACCATATGACCTTGGATTCAATGGTAGTCATTTTACATGTTTGTTTGTAGAACTGTATTTGTCCATTTTCTTCACTACAATGAATGCGTTAATGGTTTTGGATTTGTCTAACTTTTTGCAAGGATAATCTATGAATGATGAATTGAAATATAGACAAGTTGGATCGTTGAAATACATTACAAATTGGGCCTATAAAATGGGTGTCAAAATGTGTGTCAAAAGAGTAACAACAAATTAAATAGATGTAGAAATACAGAAACATTTGGCAGAAGAAAAGACAAGACTACTTACCTGACCAAAGATGTTAAAAAGGCATAGCGCATAGTATTCATTCCAAGAACATGTGTAATGTGTATTCCAGCTTTAAAGCCCTCCATACAGAGAACAACCCTCGACTTATTCTCACCCTCCTCCATTGTAACAGAAAAAGTAGCAAGCAAAGGCCATCCCACAGCTTCAACCATAGGCCTTACTAGCTCTAATTGTTGTGTAGTATAGAAGACCCCTCTTTTTGCTCCTTGATTCCGAAATATAGCTTGTGTTTTCTTAATGATAGCTTCACTTTCAGACTTAGTGTCAACGGACAAAGCACTTCTGGGAAGAGCCAGATTAAGGATACTCACAAGGCGGCCTCTCTCTTCACCTTCTGGCTTATATTTTCCACTTTTCTCAAGACCAGCAGTCTCATCTTTCATCTTTATCTCTTCTTTAACAATTGAATCATAGATTTCTTCCAGAAGTTCAGTTGGAGCACACTCTTCTGCGTCATCCACAGCATTCATGCGTATAAAATCCGACTTGGACATTTTAGGCCACACCATTGGATTATGCGCATCAGTATTCAACATTATAACTGCATATGCTAAAATGTATGCGGTGTCTGCATTTTTGAAAAGACCTGGATTATCTGCACAATATCTGCACATGCAATACATTCAACAACGTCACTGTCCAGCAATAAAAATGGCATATAATCTCACTAGATTGGATTTTACACATTTTCGTGGATTACATGTTAGAATCATATGCTTGACCATGCAAGCATACTCAATATACATTTATACACAGAAAATTAAGGAAACAGACAGCAACAAAACATTCACAGACACCCCCAATACCTTTCTGCAAATTTTTCCATGATGCGATCTATCTTTTGAGCTTCCCCTGGAAGTCTGAATCCTTTAAGAAGTTCACGAATTGCAGTGTCAAACTTCATTCCTGAAAACTTCATGGAATCTACATAAGCATGCATCACAGCAAGGGGAAATTCTTCATGGTGACCCAAATATTCCCCAATCATAGCCTGACAAAAAAAAATCATTTAAGTACTAAGAAGTCTGTATCATTGTAGAAAAGCAACATATATAGAACAGAGCTTCCACCTTGTCCAGACTGGGAGTACTTCTCAAAAATTGGGCAACTGAACTGGGTGTATTTTCCACCAATTTATTGGATTTCAGATATTCTACACCCTTTACTGGTTGCCTATTGAACTGCATTATTATTAATCTTCCAAATCAGTTCCAGAGTAGCAACAGATTATCAGAAAAACATAATAGTTATATGAATAATATATTATCCAGGTTAATCGAGTTAAGAAATTTGATGCACACTAATTACCTCAGAGATGGCAGCTTCCAATGTAGATTTATGAGCTTTTGCCTTCTCAAAGTTACTGGTTAAATCAACAGACTCTTTAGCTTCTCCATCTAGAGACCGAGTCTTATTACTCTGGTTTTCTGATTCTCCACGTGACTTTTCCCAATCAACTAGTGATTTAAGCACATTCACGAGACACTGGCAAGGTCAAGGAAAAAGCAGTCATCCAGCAACCTCTGGTAACACCAATGAATATCTAGCAGGAATAAACATATGATGAATCTAGGAAAGGAGTAAGTTGGTAAACCTACCTGAAGAGATGAACCTTTAATTGAGGTTGCCTGTGATACAGCAACCATATTTGGATCTGTGTTTTGAGTCCCTTGAGAAATTCTGGATAGACTTGTAACCTATAGTAACAGTCAGAAAACAGAAAACATTGCAGATGTATTAGATGAACAAGAAAGAAAAAAAAAGGGATAGAAACAGAATGTGAAACAGTATGCAAAATCGTACCATACGCTCAAACAAGTTTGGTGCCTCAAGATCACAATCATAGTTCACAAATATGTCAACAAGCATCTGAGGATCCTTGCAAACTTTTTCAACCATCCTGCAAATCAAAACCTCATTAGAAGACCAGATAAAAAAAAAGGAAATCATAAGGTTCTCCTAAGACGTGTTGAAAGTGAATGCCACCAACTGTTAATGAGAATAACATGCGCACAATACTACACATGTAACAACCAGAAAAGCCAACTTACCTAAGAACGCTTAATTTCTGGCTAATTGGAAATTCCAAGCCATCCAGTGATCGTAGAACTATCAAGGGAAAGAAGATGCCTATTTCACCCTGAATAAAATTTGTTGGCGTAAGGAACTGAATATATCAAGGTAACCTTTGTATCTATTTGTTAAATCATACACCTACCTTAAGGCTTTCTCTGAATCGCAACAATAGCACTAAAAAAATTCCAGTTGCATACTGCAGGAAGGAAACGTATAATCAGAAGCACTAATCTCATAGCATATTCCATTAAAATTGGAGGAAAGAAAGATAAATGTAAACCTGAAATATGACAGGAGACTGGGAAACTGAAGCCCGCAACAAAGCATATGAAAGGTATGCTTTCACCGAGTCAATAAAATGGAAGTTCCTAGTAAATGGATGGCCAACCCCTTCCAATAAACCCTGAAATACCGTAGAATTAATTACATTATTCATAAAACACTGCACATAAATATAAGAATGCTCCTTAAGCGTATAAAAAAATCAAATTCGGCATTCCCAAATCACTCGCTTTCCTTCCATGTCTTTTAAATACTACTCTCGATTACTTAACAATATTGCCTGTTTTTTCAGTTAAGCCTCCATCGATAAAGCAAGCGCATACAAGAACAAATTAAATCACGAATATAACCTGCAACAGCTCAAGAGATAAAATCCTCGTCTTCAACGTAACTTCATTGTTGTCTTCCTTCATCCCCATCTACAAACAACAGATTTAAGATTCATGGAGGCTAGGAATTTCAGTCAACAGTTAGAAAACATTGATCAAAATACCTTGCAAAGGGTGCGGAAAACCAGTAAGGCATCACGTTGAACTATGGTCATGCTCTCGAGGTCAATCCCTCTAAAAAAATTCCAATGCAGTTATGAGCAGTCTGATGTAAAATCATTTGGTGTATATTGAATCAAAGAAAGAGATATCTTAAACAATAAAATCATATCCAAACCTGGTTATCTTTTTACCATCTTCATGATGCACAGCTTTGTCCAGAACAGCCTCTAAGCCCTAAACAAAATAGCAAGGACAATCTTAGTAGAAAGAAAACTTGGGTTAAATAAAATAGCCAGAATGGGGATACATAGTAAATTGTGGAAAACACAGATTAGACTGCTAAATTCTTGAGAACATAGATAAATAAAGAAAAACATGTACCTTGATGTCAGCACCGCCAGCAAGATTATGAAGTTCCTCAACAGATGCAATGGGTGTATCTTTGACCTGGTTAAGTTGATCTCCTAAAGTCATTTCTTTCTCACTTTGTCCTTCTGAGGAAGTTTCTTCGCCTTCAGTATTTGAAGTTTGTCCTGAAATGGCTTCTATATGTCCACCGGAACCAGATGATGCAACCTCAAGTCCCTGCAAGAAATCACAAACTTTCTAGAATAAAGGGTAAAACAACTCAAATGTATGCCTCTCCTGGACAGTTGTACGAGAGACTACAGATAAAGGCATACAGAACTGAAGGATTCAAATCCATACCGGATCAGTCTCCATTCTCCTGAATATGATGCTGACCATCTGCGTAAGCATTGCCTTTGACGTTGCTTGGTTTATGGGACTCTTGCTACAAGCCCAAACTTTCATTAGCACTGCTTGAACTTGATAATGAGATCCTTTATACAAAATTACAAATGTAAAATTACCTGTGCAGAGCAATATTGTAGCACACTCTGATAACTCCCAGCAAAGGTTCCCCATGTACTGCATTTGAACCAGTTTCAAATAAAAAGAATAATTTTTCACACTAAAATTGCAGCAAAGAAAAGGCACAATGAACCAGAACCAAAATGCATATGCACAGATTGACAACATTTAAGCTAAATGTATATGCTTGACTACAAAGCAAGCAACCATATGCACATACTAATGACGAATATTACGGAGAAAGGACCCAGTACCGTAGTACACATGAGTACATTTACTTGGATAAAAGGCCCAACTAAGAGCAGACTATAAAAGTCATATACTAAACCAGAAAAATTATACTTGATACTTGATACCCAAGAATCCCTGACAACTTACCTCTGAACTTCGTGGATGCCACGGCAGTAAGAAGAACTTTCAACACTTGCAGAACGGTACTGCACATCATTTCTCAAAATAAGTAAGAATAACAAGCCACATATATTGAGGGGAAACAACCAATGCACATGGCACATACCTATCAGGTGATGAGTTGTCAATGCAACTGCAAACCATGTTCAGAAGGTCTGTGAACAGCAGTGCACTTTTACCATCATCTAGACCAGGATCTCCCTCTAAATGATCATATGCAATGAGTTTCTGTGCTTATGAAATTTGAAGTACTAGTTAGCTACTACAAGGTAGGTGCACGTATTACGAATTATAGAAATCTACAGCTATATGTAATGATAGCACAAACAAATGGCTAATCATTTAAGAATGCAGACACTGTGATAGAACAATGAATTTCTTGATGCCTTGTGTAAGGATTCCGTAATATATCAATATCTTGAAAGCACGTAATGTTAAATCTGCAAATCAAGAAATGAAAATTCATACATGAAGGCAATCCAGAGCAGGTTCTAGGACTTTCAAGTTCTTTGTCTCCAACGCAAGTCGTAGGGGATTCAAAACAAGCTCTGCCTGAGCTCCTTCTAAGGTGTTCCCGGCCTTTGCTAGGACAGTTGAAATAGTTGTGGTGGTGATCGCCGGCTTGGCAACGGACTCTGCCTCCTCAGTTTGAGACTGACCTGGTTCTGTATCAGTTTTTGCAGCTTCACCTTCTGTTTCAGGAGAACTACAAAACAGCAGTAATTCCAAAAGTCAAAAATAGTGGACCTATACATCCGATCATGTCATTAATCCCATAAAAACATAATTAAAAAATTCTACAAATCCGCTTATTAAAAGGAGGAATAGAGTATGGGGCAGAAAAATGAATTAATAATTGAACTACAAATACAGACCTTCCATCGTCAGCTGAAGTTGTAGCTTGATTCTTCTCACTTGGTTCGGTTTGTTGAGTCTGGTTGACCTCTTTCGTACTATCTAAAGAGACACAAAAACACAAGTGAGAGAGAGAGAGAGATAACTGAAATTAATCACCGATACTGAATGGAAGAAAGATCATTCATAAACAGAAGTAACATTTGTCAACAAGACAAACTAACTAAAGGCTTTGGTTTTCCAATCTGCCAAGCTTTAGAAAAATTAGGGAGCAAACACACTGAAGCTACAAACACCAAAATAGATATTTGAGTATTCAACCATTCCCAGACGCTGCAAACACACTGACGCTACAAAATCGTGCATTATACTGACATACGCCAACCCGCAAAGCAATCATCAACAAAATTTGATTTCATCTAAATCTAAATACTGCATTTCACACTAAAAATACAAAAAACAAACAATTCAACAATCTCGAAACCAAACTGAACACCGGATCATCCAAAGTCCGAAAAATACATGCGAATACGCAATGTGTATGCATAAGTGTATTCACAAGGGAATCAGAATGAAACCTAAATAAGCCTGAATAGCCTTCTGAAGATCTGCATGCTTCTTAGGAGAGCACTCCTTCAGCATAGACTCGAAAGCTCTCGTCACAAAACCACCAGCTGCGCCGCCCGCCATCTCCGAAAATTATCCAGAAAAATACGCCTGAAATTCGGATCATACCAAGATCCATTACACATCAATTGCAACGGTAATCGAAGATCGAATGACAGAGAAATATAGAGAGAGAGAGAGAGAGAGAGAATTGTACATTACCTTGTTCGAATTGACTGTTGAAGACGATCACATATGCGAAGACGTCGTCGTTTAGACGGGCGAGGTGAGAGCGGAGAAACAGAGATCTGGTAATTGGGATGAAGGCGAAGCTAGTCGAGCAAACAGCGAATGTATACTCGAGATCTAATGCGTCGTCGTTTTGGACTATCCGCTGCTGGTATTGGTTTGGTTTACTGGTCTTGTTCCACTGGAGCGGAGCTGCGGGGACCCGGAGCTTTGCCACGGCGGGTTTGGGTCTTTTGAGAATTCTCGCAACTAGAAATGGAAGCTGTTGATTCAGATTTCGGTTCAGGTCATATTTCGATTTTGACCCCTTGGAATTTGGAAAATTATTCTTCGGGTCGTTCCATCTAGTCATCGGTTTAGGAGAGACCGGGTTATTTATGAAAAAAGTAATGTTTTTCCTTGCCAAATTAAAATACTAGTTTAAAAAAGAATAAATTGTAGTAATAGTCCATTAATTTTAACTCAATTCGAATAACTGTCCTTCAACTAAAAATTTATTACCATTGGTCCCTCAACTTATCAAAACGTGCGGCTATAGTCCCTCAACTAAATATCAATTATCATTGTTCCTTCAACTTTAATTCAACTGGAGAAATGGTCCCTCAACTTTAACTCAATTGGAGCAATGGTCTCTCAATTTTAACCCAATTGTAGCAATGGTCCTTCCAACATAACTCATTTTGACAAAATTATGACGAAGTTAACAAAAAAGACCATAGCTACACATTTTGATGAGTTGAGGGATCCCTATTGTAGCGATGGTTATTCCAACATAACTTATTTTGACAAATTTTTGACGAAATTGACGAAAATGACTATATCTCCACATTTTGATGAGTTAAGGGATCATTGCTCAAATTTGATTAAAGTTGAGAGACCATTGCTACAATGTACTCTTTATAAAAATTGGGGTGTAATATCACACACCCCTTTTACTTCTCATACACCCTTCTAATTTTCGGACGTTGGATCAAATGAATTGAAGAAGATCAAATGACAAAAATGAATAAGAAGAGTGTGAAAAGTAAAAATGAGTGTGTGAATAGCACACTTCTAAAAATTTTGCCTATGTGTTGGACTTTAGTTATTTTTTTATAGTAAAATGTAATTTTTTAAAGACGACCACAAGCCAACAAGGCTTTCCTGTTTTGGAATAATATTTATCTTACGCAACATTACTCCTACTTTGTAAAGAGTTTGTTTCCACAACTCGAACTCGTAAACTTTCGGTCACAATTGAGCAACTTTCCCGTTATGTCAAATCTTGTTCTCTAACTTCTTAAATACATCAATGTAATTACCTAGGAGATTGGGCTAAACCAAACAGTTTGGTTGTTTTTTTTTTTTTTTTTTTTTTTTTTTTTTTTTTTGTAAATTTGGTTCACAATACCAAACCAACCCAAAGATCAGTGTGTTTTGTGATTCTAATTTTTAAAAATCATCGGTTAATCAAAGCAAATTGCACATATTAATGTTATTTTTACTAAAAAATTTGTTACATGTTCTACACAGGTTACAAATAAGTTTTCCTCATCACCAAGAGATCAAAAAATACATGATAACACACTATTGAATTCCATATTAGTGTTTTTATCTTCACATTTTGATATCAAAACCAACAACATGTGATTATTGATTGTTGATCATTAAGTAACTAAGAAAACATGACTAACGACTTTAATTTGGTAAAATCATATATTACACTGCAACCGAATCAAACTAAACCGACTGTTACTAAATTATATATTACACCATAACCGAATCAAACCAAATCAATCCGTAACAGTATGAGAATAGTCACTTGATCATTCTTGGGCTCTGGTATACAAAGGATCCATTAAATTGCAAAATCATCCCATAGCCTAGCCCAAAATTAACTCATTTTTTTATGAAATGATACTCTAACTCAAATTAAGTCAAATTTTGACAAAACAATATTTTAACAATTTATTTCGATTTGAACTTGAGTGTAAAATAATATATTACTATCTATCCAGCTGAATTAAAACCGAGTTAAGACCGAAAGCGCACCGATTTAATCAACTGAGTTAAGTCACGATGTAATTCACAAATATCTATTTATTTATCAATTTGGACTAATCAAGAATCACATTTTAGAATTTACACAGTAACTCCTCGCTTAACCAAAATGGCTCTATAATGTAAAATTACAGTTCTTCAGATCACAACACCAGATCATCCCCGAAAAGGTATAGCAGTCTCTCAACAGCCCAACTGGGCTGCGATCTGCTGTGATCCCAGCTCAGGCTCTGAATCTGCGATGACGTCAGCAATGGAGTCCTGCAGAGCGGGCAAGTCTTGTGATTATCCTCGTCGTGATGGTGATGATGACGATCATTGTACTCCAGCCACCTGTCGATGCACTCGGTGTGGAACACGTGGCAGCAGTTCCGCATCTCCCTCACCTCGTCCCCCATCTCCAGCTGGCACAAGCACACCGCGCACGTGTCGCAATCGCCGCCGCCGTTGCTTCCGTAATTCCGTCTCCGCTTTGTGACTTCCGCGAAGGTGGTCTGAATCAGACAGTCCCTGATCAATTGGGTAGAAGCAGAGGAGGAACGGGAGCAAGATTCTTTATCGTACTCCGCCTGTAGGAAATCAAAACCCTGCTCCGCGGCGGAGGAACTGGAGGCGGAGGAGGAGGAGAGTGTTTGCCTGAGTCTGAGCGCCCAGAACACAACGCATCTCATCAAAGCAATTACAAAGGCCGCTTTGTACAGTACGTGGCTCAGTATCAAGCCCGATGAGGACGCGTTGTCGACGACGAAGAAACCCATCGGAGCAAATGCGAGCAGCGAAGAAACCATATCAAAAGAGAAATGCAGAGCAAGCAGAGGAAGAAGAGAAGAAAAACGGAGGAGGAGGAGGAGGAAGGAAGAGGAAAAGGGGAATTTCTCAATGGCATCCGGCTGCTTTTAAAGACGTGGGTTTGCGTTTGTGAAGTGGAAGGGTCATGCGTGTGGAGCCCCCTGTGGGGTCTGTTTGCTTTTTTGCTTTGTGAACGACTGACTCGTCACCGTTGTCGTTTAATTTGTTATTGGTTGATTTATTTGTGCGTTTCTGAGTCAGTTGCAGAGGTCGGTGGATCAATGGTTTTAAATACGCTTAATTATGTTTTGTTTTGTTGATTAATTAGAAAGATTAGCATGTGGAATTAGACTATTAGTGTATAAGTTCTGTAATGCATCATCATTAAAGGTTAAGCACGTGGATCTGATCATAAGATTACAACTAACTTTTTTCTTTTAATTTCGTCCCTTGTTTATGTACCTATTATGATGGCCAATTGTGTTATGAGATGGGTTGCCAATTGTCCTCCGCGTGTCAACTCACTCATGTGTTGTGGAATTAACTTATATTAATTGTCAGTTAGCCGTTGATGCATATTTACATCAATAGTTAATAACCACCATAATCGCTCACATGTACATAGTTGGTAGCTAGCAGTTGATAGCTTATGAAACCTAGTTAGATTGACCACGGACAATCATACAAGCGATTGTGTGCACAATTGTCACTGATGACATAGATGACAGTCATCTGCCGATGCATTTTAATATCCGCTTAAAGCAACGACATGAACTATCAATCATTAATGCGTTATAAGATTTTACTTATATCAATAGCTGACAACCACTCTGGCATCTCATTTTCTTGTGTCATTTACACTCTACTATTGAACTTCAAGAATACACAAGTGGATACCTTTTTTTTCTTTTGATAAATAGCTTTTTCATGATACGTGGGCATGACCCATTGCAATTTGCATGTGTAGTTGCCACCCTTGATGCACCAAATCCTAGTCACATTCCACCAAGGTACAACAATTCTTCCAAATTTCCCATTACTTTTCACCGTGATTAGCGATAAGAACGCACCCCACATATGACCGTTGCTTTATTGCTTACGTCCTCAATACAAAAGTTGACTAAAGCCACTTACCAAAGAAAAAGTTTAAGTGGATGATGCCATATTACCTTTCAGCAAACACCATAAACCACAAAAGCAAAAACTTTATTGCACAATTCGCATCAAAATCCAGGATAAGGTAATAGCGTCATCCCCCTTCTTCCCTATCACAAACAGAAGATGATATTTCCGATGCCATCGGAGGAAACTCTTATTGACATTCCAAAAATATAGCATTGCGTGTCCTTTGCCACGTGTGTCATATATAACAGAAACCCATAAGGTAGTTTGTCAAAAAATCTTCTCGAGCGGAAACAAATGAGTTGCACACGTATCTTAAAAATGGTTATACATCAGTCTTTGGATGCACAATAGCTTAGCCGCAGACTTGCAGTTCTCACGCTCTTTTATCTTCTTCCATCTTCTGTCGCATTTTGTATTGGAGCGTGGCGGGAGCACAGTCCAATGGTGTTTCCCCTGTACGTAAGAAGGAGCCAGTCAAGAAGTGAACAAGTGATGCAATATGTGAACAAAAGTTGCCTACTAGCGACGAAAGTGTTCTCGGCTATTATCCAAATGTGAGCAGAAAAAAAAAGTTCGTCTATGGCTCAACAGAACAACATTGATATTTATATTACTTTTCTTTCATCTATGACTCTAGAAAACAACATTGATACTTATGTTACTTCATCTAAACAGGTACCCACTGCACGCACCCCACTTCCATGGGGGTAAGCTCCACGCTGGTAAGACATGCACCTTTATGGAAGAGGTAAGACAACTCATGGCGGTGTCTTGTATTCCAGAAGCAAAATTGCTCTTATTATCACCACAATTCATTTCCTAGCTTTTGGGCAGATGATAGGAGAGGTTCACCAAAAGAAACAACCAGATGGATACAAAACTAACTGAAGCACAATTCGACCATTCAAACACAAAAATTTATGTCGACAGGACATTCCCCACTCATGCCTTGGCTATCTTTATTAGCTACCTTACCAAATAAAGTTCAACAACAATTTAAATTCTAAGAAAACTGAGGAAAAATTACCCTGTGCATTCTTGTAGTCCAGGCGTGCTCCACCGTCCATGAGGGCAAAAACTATCTCAGTCTGATTAAAGACTGCTGCCTGACATTAGTGTCGCAAAAAGAAGTTTAAGCCCTGAAACTATTGATACATGCACAGACAACTACGGCCATCAAACAGAGAGAGAGAGAGAGAGAGATCATACTAAATGTAGCAAAGAAAGTCCTTGCTTGTCATGGTAATTCGCATCAACACCCTGCCAAAATGAGAGTGCTTCATAAAATCCACTTTCTAGATATTAATTTTACTCTAATGTTAATACCTCACTCAGAAGCTTCTTGACGGCAGCAACGTCACTATTCTTTATAGCTTCTCTCATACCCTAAAAATGCACATAAAGAAGTCATAATCTAGAACAAATAAATTTCTTCTGCATGATTGTACCTTTGGTGATTAAATAGAAAACTTGAAGTTATACCTCCCCACTGGCTTCATAATCTGTCTGGGTTTTATCAGAAATTCCATTGTTCGCTTGGCCAAGATTGAAGACAGAACTGCAAAGTTTATACAAATAATTACAGACCATACACAGTGTACTTTGGGACCAACATCCCACATTGCCAGTTTACAGTTAAGCATAAAGCAAAAACATTATTGTTTACCAACATCAATAAATTAAAGTTTACAGAAACAAATGGATGCAATGGCCACTATAGAACGGCTACAATTTCCGAACAGAACTGCATGTCTACATTGTGACCTTATCACACAAATCGCAGAGTAAATCAAGATTCAACAATTATCCATTATGTCAGGCCAGGAGTTGAAGATATGGCAGGCAAAAACCTAGAGGCAACCAACCTCTGCTTGCTATTAGACGTGGAAGCTTTGGGTTTTAAAGCGGTTTCTGTCTTCTTCGGTTTTGGAGTCGGCCGAGGGGCAGAGGTGGACATGGTTTTGCTCTGCAACAAGCAAAAATATGACCTTGAGGCAAATACAAGGTGCAGAAGAAACGAAAATTGGAAAAATTATACCTGCAAGGGAGCCGCATCCACGGATGGCGCTGGCGCTTCACAAATACATAAAGGCATTCCACACTTGCAGTCTGAATTGGCTGACACAGGCTGATACTGTACAGTTGGTTCAGCCTTTGAATCTACATCTGCATCAATGTCCAATCTAGAAACTGAAGCTGTTACACCATCAACTCCATCTGAAGAAGCTTGTCCGTCACCTTTGGTAGTTCTGTGCAAAAAGAAATTCCAAAATGACCAATAGTAGAAAAGATTTTTCATTTCCTTCAGAGAAAATAAAAGAAAAAATAATTGAGAGAAGAAGAGCAAAGGACAAGATGTCCCAACCATAGCAATTTGGCGTGGGGTGGCATATGTAGGCATAAATAAGAAAGATAACAATATCAGAATGGAACACAGAAATAAGGTGGAGGCTTGGAAAGTGCTCAGTATTATTCACTAAGCATACTTTTTGAGCAGTACGGCAAAAGGAAAGAGTAAGAAGTACAAGTGTATATGAACAACTACACACACTAGGGGAAGGCATGCCATGAGTCTCCATATGTAAATATAATTAACAAACTAGTACACCTGAATGATCCTTCTCAGGTCCGTTAGCCAATTATTGCCACTAAAGCACCATCACTCCTGGACAAACCCAAACATTGAAAGGGGATTTCCTTTCCATGATTCCATTACAGCTAACCCTGAAGGCCTAGTAATACTTTATTACCAACCACTTAACAGACGAGTAGCCCTTGAATGTTTAATGAAAGAAAGAAATGCCACCTTTAGAACCAAGGCAAGATGTAACCTGAACTGTAGCTTTCTACCGGGAGTTGTCATCTGTGGCAACTTCCCTCGAGTTTCTATTTCTAGTTGACTACTTAAATTGGTTGACTAATTCGCAAGCTTAGCTCACCAAGATCAATTAAGTTTTCATTAAAAATAGGATTTCAAGAGCCTTAAGCTGCAGGCAGTGATCAACTCTAGTAGTGACAGCACAAACATCACAGACAAAATATATTTAGAATTAGAACGGAATGGAAGAAGGAAAAATGCCAAAACAGATATGATATACAACTGAACAAGCATGTATAGAAGTATGCGCATTCTAGAATGTTCAATGAGGAGTAATTTACCGAGAGGAGTCATTGAAACATTCACTGCAAACTCTAACGGGTGAATAAACCCCAAACTGTGGTAAAGCCTGAGATTGCAAAAAACATGATCACTCATTAAAAGTTCATCAACTGGAAACTTTGCTGCAAAGATAAACAAAGCTTTAAGGAAAACAAACATACCATTTGGTTTGCCGAGTGTTCATGGCACAATGTCCGCCCACATGACCGGCAATGATGCTGCATAAATGATAAACTAAGGCACATTAATTGCACTGAAGAAACTACTCCAAAAATAGTAACTTCAGTTATAAGCATTCAGGTTCATTAACTCTAAAAAAAAACTCGGTCTCCTTGATATCGATTTCCGACATATAAGTTGCTTACGACAATCACAAGCAATAAACGCTTAATGCTTAAGTCGGATTCAAAGCTTGTAGCTTGCAGCAAGATGATCAATCAATAATCCCAATTGGAAGGAAAAAAAAACCAGTTTTAGATCATCATAAAAGAAGCATCATGGCCATAAATATCAAATTTTGAGCTCTGATCGTACCCAATTGAGAAAATTTCAACAAACACACAAAACTTTGAGATCCCAATAAAGCATGGGAAGCCATGGCAGTGGAAATTAAGTAACGGGGTCCTTCTGGATTCGATGGGAAAGACAAATTAGGTAAAAGGGTACTCCTAAATCAATCAAATTCCATTACCTACTGAAATAAAGAAAAAAAAATGTAGAGAGAGAGAGATGAGTACCCGTCGCCTGAAAGCGTTGAAGCTGCATTTGCAGACGTCGCAGCGCGGAGCTTCTTGGAAAGAAGGAGGCTCCATTCGCTCGCAGGCAAATTGTGAATTGTGGATGATCGATTTTTGATAAGACCGAGTCAATCTTCAATTTCCATGGCTGTCTCCCCCATCGAGCTCAGATTGGTTGAGACCAATTTTCATCAATCGGAAACTTTGCTGCAAAGATTTCGGGTTACCCGCCGAGTTTGGATTCCGGGTTTTTACCTTTCATTTCTATCTTTTTTATTGGGCCATTGGGCTCAGTAGGCCCTTTTACAAACTCTCTAACCAAAAATAGTCCTCGAATTGAAATCTTTACAGACCTTCTTTGACTAAAATACTCTAGTTATTCGATACAGTATTAATATAATATTGGCACAATATAGAGAATATTTTCGTCAAAAAAAAGGCTACTGGATATTGCATTTTGAAAGGAGGGCTAATTTTGGTTGGTGTATTTGTAAAGCGGCTAGTTAGCTCAATTTTCCTATTTTATTTTAGTTTCAAAAGGATTAAATTTGAGATACAAATGTTAAATAATCACAACTGTCTGGAACAGTCAACGTGTTGGATGGTGCAGATCATCTGCAGACTCATATTCGTTTTTAGAAGAGAATACCGAATACGACGTTGCAAATGGTAATTTAATTTTGCAAATTATAACATGTGATTTAAATGTTGATTGTTTTTTAGTTAGGTGATATAAATTGATAAGATCGATTTGTTGGAAAAAAAAAGGTCTAATTGCTATATTAATTCACATAAAAAATTAAGAAATAATTAATGTAATTATATATTAAAATTAATGCATGTACATGAGACATCAATGTTAAATGAACATTAAATAATGGATTAGAAAAACCTAAAAATTCGGTCGAGGCAAGTGTTAAACACTTTATCCTTAAGACAAATTTACGCCCCACTACGGTGCTCATGGTTGATCTGCGCTTGTCTCCCAGGATACAACGATCACGTTCTTGTAATGGTAGCACTCCAAATCACAAGGCTCCATGAACTATGATTGTGTTGAAAACTCTCTCATATGGACTCAATGAGACTCTCTAATATTTAGTGCACTCTATGTATGATTATGTAAATGAAAAGTTATTTGACGATTATAAAGGACTTCCCTATTTATAGAATTTGAGATACCTCTTTGGAAAACATGTGATCACTCATGAAGAATCAAAAGTTGCAACTCTTCATTAAGATAGACTCATATTTCCACCAAAAAACATCACTTTTAATTTCCATTCAATTATTTAATTTAATATAATAATAATATTAAATTTTCCAACAATCTCTCACATGAATGGAAATTGAGCTGCAAATGACAGTGCTGACACTAGAGAGAGAATTCAGTAGGAAAAATATTGCATCGGGATAGGTGGTTTTTGGCTTTGAACCTCCCGTAGTGAACTATTATCGGATTTACTTGCCTAATCAGTGAACACGATGTCTTGAACTGCTCAGCCGTTTGTGTAAATCAAGACAATAGTAATCACACAATACCTTTCCAGACTCCCCGTGGTTATCGAGTTACTCGCTTGTGTTCATTTTGGCCCTGAACAATTCTTGATTTCTCAATAGTGCTCTAGAGAATTAAGCCCTTCATAAAATTTTCATAAGAACGGCCCCATTTCTCACTCAAGATACGTGACTTCCCATTAAGAGTATCTTGCAATACCCCACTTGGACTTCTAAGTCTTCCAAGCTATAGGAATCATTAAAAGCATAGAGTTTAACTTAATCTCAATGGCAGTCGACACTGTTATCATCATAGAACATGGGTAGAAGTATAATATATCTCTGCAGTGCTACTCCAAGTTGTCATAATTTAGTTGTCCCTTTTGAACCTAAATCTTTGGATTTCCAGTCAACTAAGTTGGGTTTCCACTATGACTTTTCTAATCACGGGCTTTTAACCCATTCCCCTTGATGATACAATTAGCTCTCTAGTCAAACCTTTATAATTGGTACCAATAGGTTGACTGTCTACAATCTATGGTCATCACAAGCTTCATATCCATGCATGGAAATAAATTCATTCGAGAGTAGTTGTTTCCAATGTTAAGTCCTTCAAAACATATGTTAGGACTTACAAAGTAATTTGCATATGTTTGGACAAACTCTCCACATTTAAGATATTTTTTGAAAGATCACTAGCCATTTAATACCTTAAATAACTCCCTTAAAGAGATAATCTAAAACCATTTAGTGAACTAATCCACTACGTATTTACTATCTCTATAAATATACAAATTACATTTCCAATTGTTCTTGAGTTGATATATAATCTCAAATGATAGCTAAGCCACACTAAAAACTAATGAGGATAGACTTCTTATCTTCACTTGTTAAGGCTTTGTCCTTAGAACTTACACGGTTCCATATGATAAACCTTTCAAAGTGGACGTTAGCCCCCCACAACTAAATCATAATGGTTGCTTCTAACGTTGTCAATAATCACTTTCCTAGCGTACAGAGCAAGAACATGTGAACGATAAGTCCTCTATCTTCACTTGCCAAGCCTTGTAGCCTCACTAGATTTTCTAATTAAGAGAACTCGAAGTAGCACTGTGGAGATATATTCTCCTTCTACTTATGTCCCATGATGATAACAGTGTTGCTTGCCATTGAGATTAGGTTAAGCTTTACGCTTTTAATGATTCCTATAGCTTAGAAGACTTAGGAGTCTAAGTGGGTATTGATATAATTTTTTCTAGAGAACTATTCAAATAAGATCGACTAAAATGCGGTAGGCGTTAGTCGATGGTGAATAAACGATATAGAACATAGGAACAAGCATATAATATGCAAGGTTCTAAAAAACATTAGGCACTAGTTGAACGGCTAGCAGGGACCTAGCGCCTAGGCGGCTAGCAGGGATCTAAGTGGGCGCCTAGGCGGATTTATGTATATTTATTTTATATATATATATATATTATAAAATATAAATATATTTGTAAAAATTTTAGGGCTTTTTATGTTAGTTTTATAACATCTACTCAACCCACATATTTTAATTATTATTGGGCTTTGCTTCTTTTCGTGATCAAGATTGGGTTTTGTTTTTCATTTAATAAACAACCTTATTTCTTTATATAAAAATAAATTTCTTAATCCTTAGTGACATAAACGTGGCAAATAGACAGCCACATCTTTCTTTCCACAACTATCTTCCCACTTTAATTTCCTATCTGCCCGTGAAACACAAAATCCCATAAATCTCTCTCTATCTCTCTCTCTCTCTCTCTCTCTCCCTCCCTTTTCCTATCAACCCGTGAAACACAAAATCCCAAAAATCTCTCTTTCCCTCCCTCCCCCTCTCTCTCTCTTTTCAGAAACCTCTAGCAAAGCAACCATGGCTATCTATCTATCTATCTATCTATCTATCTATCTATCTCTCTCTCTCTCTCGATATTTTTCCAGAAACCTCTAGGAAAGCAACCATAGCTATATTCAAATGCAGACGCAGATGGGAGTTTTGATGCAAATGTGGAAGTTAGAATTGCAGATCCGATGAGAGTTCGAGACAACAATAGTTGCAGAGCCTTCAAAGCTGGCAAGAATTTCAAACTGCCTTGAGCACCGCCTTGAGCGCCTAGATACCCACCGACTTTTGTAACGATTTCCCCCAAATCGGATCGGGAGACCACCGCCGAACGCCTAGGCGCCGCCTATGGCGATTTTTAGAACACTGATAATATGTTCATCTAAATATTTAGTAAGTCTCTTACAATTTATTTAAAACATAAAATGCATAATGAAATTTATCTAATTTCTATTTGAGAGAGAGAGAGAGAGAGAGAGAGAGAGGGAGAGAGAGAGAGAGAGCTAGGGGGAGCCTAGACTTGCCTATGCGCTCTTTTTTATTTTGGAGTAGGATTCTCTCCCCTCTCATTACCATCATCTTCTATCTCCTTCTCTCACACTCTTCTTTTTGTTTTATTATCTATATAAAAAATTCCAAAAAAAGATGCATACATGACGTAATCACAACCATTTAAATAGGAGGGGATAGAAAGAGAGAGATTAGGAAGTGAGAGAATCATACTCCTTTTATTTTTTAATGTCTAAACATTAAGTAGAGCAGTGACCAACTGCCTAGTGTTTAAGCAGGGATTTTTAAAACACGCCAGAAAGTCATTATCATTTTAAAGTGTGCATTTTCTCTTATGTATTTTTTTTTTCTAAGGAACGGTCCCATAATTGATTATTTTACGTATAGTCGAATAAGAAGCTATCAACTGAGACTAGCTTAAATGACTTTTTCCTATTCTACCTGTAATTTTCATTCACCGTTTTGTACTCTAGCAACCCTTCTCTTATAAAAGGACAAAGCAAATAAAATCTCCAGTAAAACCTTTATAATTGCTTCTTTTAACCCATTTCAACCTTTATAATTGGTACCAATAGGTTGACTATCTACAATCTATGGCCATCACAAGCTTCGTATCCATGCATGGAAATAAATTCATTTGAGAGTAGTTGTTTCCAATGTTAAGTCCTTAAAAACATATGTTATGACTTACAAAGTAATTTGCATATGCTTGGGTAAACTCCCCCACATTTAAGATATTTTTCGAAAGATCACTAGCCATTTAATACCTTAAATAACTCCCCTAAAGAGATAATCTAAAACCATTTAGTGAACTAATCCACTACGTATTTACTATCTCTATAAATATGCAAATTACATTTCCAATTGTTCTTGAGTTGATATATAATCTCAAATGATAGCTAAGCCACACTAAAAACTAATGAAGATAGACTTCTTATCTTCACTTGTTATGGCCTTATCCTTAGAACTTACACAGTTCCATATGATAAACCTTTCAAAGTAGACGTTAGCCCCCCACAACTAAATCATAATGGTTGCTTCTAGTGTTGTCAATAATCACTTTCGTAGCGTACAAAGTAAGAACATGTGAACAATAAGTCCTTTATCTTCACTTGCCAAGCCTTGTAGCCTCGCTAGATTTTCTAATTAGGAGAACTTGAAGTAGCACTATGGAGATATATTCTCCTTCTACGCATATCCCATGATGATAAAAGTGTTGCTTGCTATTGAGGTTAGGTTAAGCTTTACGCTTTTAATGATTCCCATTGCTTAGAAGACATAGGAGTCCAAGTGGGTATTGATATAATTTTTTTTAGAGAACTATTCAAATAAGATCGACTAAAATGCGGTATGCGTTAGTCGAGCGGTGAATAAACGATATAAAACATAGGAACAAGCATATAATATGTTCATTTAAATATTTAGTAAGTCTCTTACAATTTATTTAAAACATAAAATGCATAATAAAATTTATCTAATTTCTATTTGAGAGAGAGAGAGTTGTGACCCTAAACGATTTTCTTAAAAAAAAAAAAATAATAATAAAGCATAAAAGTTACAAAATTGCAAACCCGCCTACAACCAACTAGGCTAGAACTAGGGGGAGGCTAGACCTACCTATGCACTCTTTTTTATTGTGGAGTACAATTCTCTTATCTCTCAGAGCAATTCCACCCTTAAAGACTTTGCGCCAGCACCCAACTCATTTATCTACTCAAGTGAACAGTAATAGACTTCAATGTACAGTAATAGGCCAAAGCATCTCCATCCCAAAAATCAAATAGCCTAGTCAATTTTATTAAAATATTATTAATTTTTATTATAAAATATTATTAATCATTATTATAAAATAATAATTTAATTTTTATTATAAAATAATAATTTAATTTTTAACAAATGCATCTCCCCTCCCCTCCCCTGCCTCTGCCTCAGAAGCTCCCCCACCGCTCCCCTCCACTGTGCAGAAGAAAGAAACCCATTAACAAGATGAATGGATATGGGAAGAACACAGTGGAAGGGATCTCCCTCTCTCTCTCTCTCTCTCTCTTAGAACCTCAGCCTCGAGGAGGGTGTCGAAGGCCCCCAAACCCCCATCCCCACCGCCCTTTGCTCCGCCTGCAAATTGGCCTTCTTCAACCTCAGCCTCAAGGAGCTATGCACCAAGATCTCTCTGCGACGCGTTGATCGTGCATGAGGTTGATGGCCCGACATGTGGGTTTGTCGATTTTAGGCCGGTCTCTTGCCTAGCTTGGGTTGGGTGCCGGTCAAAATGCTAGGCTGTAGTGGATAGCCTGGGTGCCGGGCTGGTTTTTTGGCTGGGTGATGGCCTATTAGTTCCCCCGTGGAACTGCTCTCATTACCATCCACTTCTATCTCCTCCTCTCACACTCTTTTTTTTCTTTTATTATCTATATAAAAAATTCAAAACAAGATGTAGACATGATGTGATCACAACCGTTTAAATAGGATGTGATGGAAAGGGAGAGAGATTAGGAGGGGAGAGAATCATATTCCTTTCATTTTTAAGCGCCTAAACATTAATTAGAGCAGTAACCAACGCCCAATGTTTAAGCAAGATTTTTAAAACACGCCAAAAAGTCATTATCATTTTAAAGTATGCATTTTCTTTCATGTATTTTTTTTCTAAGGAACGGTCCCATAATTGATTATTTTACGTGAAGTCGGATAAGAAGCTGGCTTAAATGACTCTTCCTATTCTACCTATAATTTTCATTCACTATTTCGTACTCTAGCAGCCCTTTTCTTATAAAAGGACAAGGCAAATAAAATCTTCTGTATGATAACTTTTTCTGGAGTGTCACTTTCCAAATATCACTCAAAAATTTTAATGGAAGTGAATGTTCAAGTCTAATCTTAAAAGAAGTAAGAAACAAGAAAGTAAATAACATTTTTAATCGGAGAGCTGCAGCGGGGTTCATAATTTGCGATGATCGTGGTTACTTTATTAAATATGGTAAAGTACAAAAAACTACCTCAACTATTGGTGTCATGACACTTTCATACCTCATCTTTTAAAATTGACAATGTCATACCTCATCTTACGAATTTGTGCCAATGTTATACTTTCCGTTAGCCTGCCGTTAATTTATCAGTTAAATGCTGACGTGGTTTGATACATACCCCACTTTCTATTAAAAAAATTAAAAAATTAAAAAAAAATCATTTAATAATTTTAAATATTAAAAAAATAAAAAAAAAGTTGAAACAAAAAAAAAAATCAAAAAAATCAAAACCTTCCCATCCACCTCCCTCCCCCCTTCTCTCTCTCCCCATCTTCTTCTTCCCTGCGTGATTCAACCAAAAAAAAAAAAAAATTTGCCCCAACCCCCAGAAGAAGAAGAAGTAAGGAAGGAGGAGAAGAAGAAGAAGAAGAGAGGAAAAAAAAAACCCAACCCAGTTCGTGTGACATCCCGTCGCGGAAATACTGAAACGTACGTGTGAAATTACAATTTTACCCCTGGGTTGTTTTCGTTATGTTTTTGGTTGTTTTGTGTGGTGTTGGCAAGCTTAGGGCTACACACACACACACTGACTCACTCTCCCTCTCCCCTGTCATTTTCTCTGTCTCTCTCTCCCCCGAGTCCTCTATCCTTCTTCTTCTTCCTCAAAAAAACGTACGGACACACACCAAACCCCTCAAACCATCACAGATCGAGGGAACCAACTACACCATCGAACTCGTGAGGCTTAGAGGAGTCCATTGGTACCATTTTCAGGTAGGAACTCCGACGTTTTCACGTCGATTTCACGAGCCCAGTTTTGGTTACTATTCATGCAAATTTAATCCAGCTTGTTTTTGGACTTTTTAGGCTCGTAGGTGTCTTGGTGAGGTCCCAAGGAGCCTCGGAGTGCTTCGTTGGACAAATTTGGACGTCGGGATCGTCCTGTTCTAAGTTGGCCGGTTTTGGAGAGTTTGCACAGGTATAATCTAGTGTGTTTTAGACCTTAAAACATGTATGGTTGTGTTCTACTAGTTTAGGGCTTTAATTTGGTGCAAGAAACGTGAAGAATGGTGGAAAAATTAACGAGAAAACCCAAGTTGCAGGTTTTCCCAGTTTCCGGCGCCGGCGACGTCGCCGGCGATCGAATGAAGAAGGTGACGGAATATTCCGTCAATTCTGACGGAATATTCCTGACGCCGTTAACGGTATCCGGTTAATTCTAACGGAATATTCCAAATTTTAACGGAATATTCTTGATGCCGTCAGTGTGCATGGCACGTGGCCGCGCGTGGGGGGCGCGTAGGTCCGTGCCTATTTTGGCACGTGGGGGCGCGTGAGGGGTCCAAAAATTATTTTAAAAATATGGTTGTGATCCTGAGGTTGTGTAGAGCACGTTGGTATATTCATTTGTCCATTTTGAGCAATGTATGAGAAGTTATTACGAGAAGTTGGTTATGTGCTTTAAAGTTAACGTTTTTATAGCTATTTCGCATATAGGTGACACGTACCCCGAGGACGAGCGTGCACACGCGAGGCAGGGGGGCTACGACCCTTCTACATACCAGTGAGTGGGCTTTTGTTTTCCGTATATACCTATATACAATTATATTCCCAGAAATTAATTTAAAAAGGGTTAATTATGTTATGCCATGCACCATTTATTTTCGTTTATGCATAATCACATGCATTAGTAGTGGCGTACATATACATATGCATAATTGGGTGCTGTGGACGCACAGGTAAGTGCCAGGTAAGCGTTGTTCACGTTTATGTTTCAGTAATGGTTTGAGATAGTTAGAGAGCTCATAACCTGTACCCCCGGTGTTAGTGCTCCCGCCCGTGGCCAGGGCACAGTCCTTCACGTGATGTTCACCTCCCGCACCTTATACTCACCTTGGATTCAAGGTAGGTGCACAGTCCTGTCGTACAGACCACTTTAGGTGGTTCCGACTCGTAGGTGACCCGCGATTATTCGCCCAGTCTTCACGTGATCGTAGCACTTGTTTACACCCAGGCCTGTCGTACACACCACTTTAGGTGGTTCCGACTCGTGGGCTGGTTTAGATATTGAGATTGAGATTTGAGCTCTAGATGCAGCCGTACAGGTCACGTTAGGTGACTCCGGCTGCCAGATTACATAATATGGATATGTTTATACCTGGGCACTTGCATATCGTTATGAGATTTTGGCATGGCATATTCTTGAGCATGTTTGGCATATCTACACTTACGTGCACATGTTTATTTTCTGGGATGTATACAAGTTTTACGACGAGGGGTTAGAAAGTATTTTATAAATGGTTTTCGAAAGCTTTGTTTTTGCCCACTCACGCTTTTGTTTTGCGCCCCTCCAGGTTCTAGTTGCTTAGCCGTTGCGGTGGTTTCCCCAGAGGGCTTTCCGGCGTTTCTGACAGACACTCACCATTGTAGGGTCGCCTTCGGGCGTACTACTGTTGTCGTTTTCGTTTGGGCTGCTATAGACCCGCTCTGAAATTGTATCTCACTTGCTAGCACTTATTTTAGTACCTTGTATGCTAGTTTTTTTTATTATTCGTACTTTTACATTACTACTATTTTAGCTTCCGCACGTGCACATGGCTACGTCACCTTGGTGTGACGGCCAGCACGCTCCGATCTCGGTCGGGGTGTGTCAGTTCGTCCCTCCCCCCAAAAAAAACAAACCCAGTTCGTCCCCCCCCCCCCCCCCCCCCCCCCCCCAAAAAAAAAAAACAAATCCAACCCCCTGCCAAACCAGAAAGCAAAAGAAGGAGGAGGAGGAAGAAGAAGAAGAAGAAAAAAAAAAAAAAACCCAGATCCCGTTCGTCGATTCCGCGAGGGGTGGGTGCGAGGTTGGGTGGGTGTAAGGATGGGTGCGGAGAGTGAATGTGGGATTTTTTTTTTTTTTTTTTTTTTTTTCTGGGTTGCAGGTAAGGGCTCGGGTGGGGAGAAGAGGGGGTGGGGGGGGGGGGTGGGAAGGGATAAAGTTTTTTCTTTTTTTTTTTTCATCTTCTTTTGTTTTCTGGGTTGCAGGCTTGCAACATGGGGGATGGGGGAGAAGAAAGAAGGACGTGAGGGGGGGGGAGGGTGGGAAGGGATAAAGTTTTTTTTTTTTTTTCCTTCTTTTGTTTTCTGGGTTGCAAGCTTGCAGCAGGGCGTGGGGGGGGGGGGGGTTTTTTCCTTCTTTTGTTTTCTGGGTTGCAAGCTTGCAGCAGGGCGTGGGGGCGGAGGAGGGTGGGAAGGGATGAAGGTGGTTTTTTTTTTTTTTTTTTTTCTTTTTCTTAATAACTTTTTTTATTATTTTAATATTTAAATAATATTAAATAATTTTTTTAATAGTATTCTATTAATTTTTTTAATAGAAAGTGGGCCCTAAATCATGCCACGTCAGCATTTAACTAAGAAATTCACGCCAAGCTAACGGAAGGTATAATATTGGCACAAATTCGTAAGATGAGGTATGACATTGTCAATTTTAAAAGATGAGGTATGAAAGTGTCGGGACACCAGTAGTTGAGGTAGTTTTTTGTACTTTACCCTATTAAATATTTCAAAATATTTGTGTCGTAAATGACTCCAAATTGGTCATTGATGCAGTGATTGGGAGATTTGGCATTCCTCGAAGAATCAAAAAAACATTTTGGATATCATAAGTCTGACTTCGTCTTTTATAAATATCTCTTGGAAGCATAATTTTAGAAAATCTAATTTTGTTACCGATGCTATCACTAGTGTAAAGTTTAGTAGTTTAAATGCTCTTACCTGGAATCATACTATCCTCTCTACCGCGATCCAAGCCCTAAACTTTGATCGTGGTGCAACTGGTTTCACTCAAAATTTTTTACCACACGATCATGATTTTTTACCACAAGATCGTGGTGCAACTGGTTCCACTCAAAAACGTATGGGTAAGAAATTTCCCCAAGAAACCAATAACCCAATCTGTTCAAGCAGTTCACCTTAATGGGAACATCTCACATCAACGCAAATAATTAGAAACATATTTTTGACCACACGATCGAATGTGCTCACGACAACTCCAAAGGCGACAGATAGCACCTCCAAACGCGGCTGGGTTGTCGTTAACGTTATTAAATTGCCAGAAAGTATCTGGATTTTAAACACGTGGGGAAATTAAGAAAATGGTGAAAATTAATTAATAATTGAGAGAGAGGTTGGGTGGGTTGGTCACCGGAAGAAGCTGCTTTTTTAATGAGTTGTTTTGTGTTTGCTCAACACTTTCCGGGAACGTTGTGAAGCAAGCAACAAACTGTGAGGAAAAAAAAAAGCAATGGAGGAAAAAGCAGAAGTTGGTTGCGATGTGAAGGTGAAGCTTTCAGAGATGGAAGAAGAAATGGTTGCCCAAAACAAGCCAAACCAGACGGAGGATGATCTGCAAAAGACCAGGTGAGCTCAAATTTTTAAATAAATTGAAAATTTAGAAACTTTTTTTGTTGGGTATTTTTTTGTTTTTGATTCGAGCAATATTCTAATTGATTTAAACTACGGGGAGGGTGATTGAAATTTGGGTGTCTCGGAGCACAGTGTTCTAGTCAACTTAGCTACGAATTTTAGGTCCTTCTTCGGTTGAATTAAAAGGGTTTGGAAAGAAAGGGTCAATCTTTGACCGAGTTTTGGATTTAGGAAGATTTAGTTTCTTGGGGATGGAAAAAGATATTATTTTGTATATTATTGGGGGTTTTATTGCAAAAACAAGAAAATTCACCTGCACTAGTTGTAATTATCTGATTTAGATAAGGTCAATTTGGATTTATGAGCCCCCCACAGGTGCAATTTGCAGAGTGATACTGTTCGTGTTTGTTTTCCTTCAGATTTTCCAACGTTGTTTGATTTGTTGGTTAGCAATTTGGAAACATTAATGTGATTTTGTTTGAGATCTGATCTGGTAGTTTCATGATGTCGGTAGATTGTGTTTGTGCTTAATGTTTTTGTGGTGCTTTCTGTTTTGGAAACAAGAAATTAGGGCAAAATATCATGCAACTCTTTTTCTTTTAAAAGCAACTCTAGATTTGGGGCCTGTTTGTTTCTGTCAAAAGCGCTTCTGCTAGAAGCGCTTTTATGAGCCTGGTTGCTTCTGGAAGAGTTAAAAGCGCTTACTACCAGTCTGTTCAATCTCAGTTTTCACGTCTGTTTCATGCTAGGCTCACATGAGACTTTGTTTGTTGTTGTTCTTTATGTTTGAGTGCCAGGAAAGTACCATCTGCACTAAACATTACCTGTCCTGCCCCGGCTCAGCTCACCATCTTCTACGCAGGGAGCGTGAGCGTGTTTGACGCCATTACTGCGGAAAAGGTACGTTATTTTCTACCCTTAAACAGCACAAGCATAAGCGTTTTACATGTAACTCGGTCATTTATGAGCTTGACAAATTTTGTACTTGCGCACTTAAATGTGTAATAGGTTCGCGAACTTATGCTTATTGCGGCCGCTGCTGCTGCTGATAAGAAGACTAGTGATGTGAAGAATAGCGCGACAAGCTGTCCTCCAAGTCCACTGATTCGTACAGGATCGTCCACGCTGCAAAACTCTTATGCTGCTCCTGGTTCACCAGTGGTCCAGCCCTACCCTGAGCAGAATAGTTCCATTTGCAAATTGCAAGCTGGTAAGAATTCAGTACTATCGACACGGTGATTGTAAATTCCTTCTGAGAGTATTAATGATGGCTTCGTGATTCCGGCTTCATTGTTTCTTTTGGTTCAGAATTTCCCATTGCAAGGAGACACTCTCTTCAGCGTTTCCTGGAGAAGCGACGGGACAGGTGCCCCCTCGCTAAATCCTGTATCGGTTTTCATTCTGTCACCGTACCTAGGCCGTCTCAGTTTACACATCAATTACTGTGTTTAATTCTCGTTTTAATTGTTTTTTGTTCATTCTTTCAGGATGGTTAGCAACAGTCCATATCCTACTTTGCCAGCAACACTGAAGGACGACGATGCAAAAACTAACCTGAGTGATAACGCTTCACCGGGTGTGGGTTGCTTCAAACAATCCGCCATGGTTCAGGAAGAAACTCAACCTTCTGTTGCCTAGCCAGCTTGAACTTCTATCCCTGTTTATGTCTCAGCATATGTGTTGTAATTTTGCAAAGACCTACATTTAACCAGTGATTGTTGTGTCCGACTCGCCCGTTTGTGTAATCGGGGCCATGCGTGTACAAGTTCTCTGTCGATTGAAACAGATTGGTGGTTGACGATGAATTCTGTGTTCGATTGGTGAAGAATTCGTAGATGTGTTAGCCCTGTTTATGCCGAAGGCGGTTAGACCACACTCGTCGTTTTACATTGTGGAATTGCCAAACAGATAACAAAACTATTTGTGCGACTTTAGTCGTGTGGTGAATTTTAAGCTGCTTGTTATGTTTCATCCAAGTTTGAACAACAATTTTTTGGTTTTGCATTTCTATGGCACCCGAAGTGCATTGGTCAATCGGGTTTCGGCAGTTAGGTACGGTGGCTGAACCCCAAATGAAAGTTCCGGCAGGAACATTGTACTGTGCGAGGCCATAGTCCACGGGTTCAGCACTCCACACTGCATTGCATTCGATTTCTTGCAGTTCTTTCTTTCTGCAAGATTTCATGTGCTTTGCGGCAGGGCATACCGCTGACATTACCTAATAGTTGGAATAAATCCAGTGAACAGGATGGGAATCGAACTTTCATCATAGGTGGAAGCTAGGAGCACACCAAAACCGCATATAATTTTCACAGTGAGAAATTGTCGAACAAACATTCTAAGTTTCAAGCACGACATCCTCCAACACAAAGTTTACATGCCTTCCTCAAAAGCTAATGCTGATAATCCATACCGGATATTAACAACAAAAAAAGAAAGATCCATAATTCCAGACGGTATACTCACATTTATTACAGTCTAACTTACATTCTGCATTTTCAGTGCCAACTGCGTAGAATTCCATGTAAGTAGCCACCAGTCATTACAAGCGACACAAGAGAGACGACGCCGGCTGGAAAGATCTTACCTGACTTCTTGAAACGAGATCCCATCACAGCCAGGAGGGCAGCAGACAACCCTGGAGGTTGGAGAAAAATGACAATTAGTAATTTGTTAAGGTCGAACAAAATTAAGATATTGAACTGCACTCAGAAAAAGTGAAAACGGGATAATCCTAGAATCGCCTGTATTTAGCGGCATTATACAATTGAAATAATGTCATTAAAGCAGATATATGGGAGAACCATTAAAATGGATATAAAGCAAACATAATCTTCCAATCAACTACTGCAGCAACTATCAACATAAGTACATGAGATGAGTGTGATGACAACTAACCAAGCCCGATAGATGATGCAAAAACTGGTCTTACGGGAAGCTCAGTAGAAACATAAAACAGTAAGGCGGATGATATTCCCCCTGCCAACAGTGACTTCTGGCTGCCACTCTTCAAAAAGCCCATAAGGCCACCCACTGTCAAAAAAGCAACCAGACATCAATAAACTGATATGTTCCTAGGGATGATTGCTATCCACGAGATAATTATTTGATCCCAAGAATTGTTGTCTTGGAACACAAAGCTAATTAGAAGTTTGAACCTAAGCAGGTACCTCGAGCACGAAAGATTTAGTGACATTTGGAAGATACTAGACTGAAAAGCTTCTCGAAACTTCGAATTTGCAAACACAAAAGCTTTCCTATGAGAACCATCCACATCCATAAACCCACCTATATGGCAATGCTACTAAAAATCACCTATAAACTTGCAAGTACACATTACAACCACAATCCATGAGCATGACTCCGTAGCGGAATCAGAGATCACGAATAAAATCGGAAACCAACCCGTTACACTAATCGACGTCAAACACGAAACTCTCTACTTCCTTTGGCATCACAAGCACTACTCAAGGCCTAGACTCAAACTTTAGCCACAATCGTAACAAGTTAACAACCCAACAGGCAAAACCTAACTATTATCTGCCTTCCTAACCAATTTTAGAAGCTAATCAAAGATGTTAACTTTACATTTTACAAGCTAATCAAAGATGTTAACGATTCGAAAACAAAGGAATTTGATTGATTACCTCCAACAAGAACAGCATATCCTAGGGTTAGTTTCTGAGACATCGACATCCCTTTCTTCTTGCTCTCTTCAGGTCCCTCCTCACTCTCCCCTTTACCCTCGCTATTATCACCTCCACCGCCTCCGCCACCGCCGCCTCCCCTACCGCCAAAATCACCCCCACCGTCTCCGCCGCCGGCAACCGGTTCGATACCGATGTCCTTAGTTCCTGAATCAACAGTGAATACGGTGGAACTTTTGGTGTCGGAAACCACTCCAAGCTTTTGAATCGAGGTGGTGTAGCTCAAACCGCGAGAAGCTCTGAATCCGTGAAAGGTGAGATTGTTGTTGTGTTGCAGGCGCCGAGCTCCGCCGCCGGCGAGGGGAAGAGAAATGGCGGTGTTGGGGAAAGCTCCGATTTTGGGGCGTAGGAGGAAAAGAGGAGACTGGGAAACGCACAAATCTGCCATATGTGTGTGATGTCACTTTCTCATTTTGGTTTCTGGATTCTTCGTTTGTCTTTCGGTTTTTTTCTACCGATTTGGGTACTTACAATGGGATCCTCTTTGTGAGGATTCTGAAATTCTCAAATCATATCCGTTTATTTTGTATAATTAAAAATTATTTTAAATTAGTATATGATGAAAATTGATCGCGTGATAAAAGATGAACGAACACGATTTAAAGATTCTCATGATCCTTATAAAAAGGATCCGGCCTCATGGGGTACTTACTACCTACTTCTCCACGTGGCAAGTACGAAGAAGAAACAAATATTTGAACTTTTTTTGCAAGGGATGGATGTAAGGGGAATATTTTGCAATTTTTTTCACAAAATAAAAAATAAAAAATTTACTCGGAGAACACTAAACAGATAATAAAGCATGTTGGAATCATTTTCATAGATTATTTTTGTATGTTTAATGTGGAGTTCTTGTGTCTTATCAAGTGCGGCCATACTAAGGTTCTAAAAGATGTTAAGCGTTATTCAGACGATGGATTGAGTTAATGCCTAGGTGAATTTTAATAAATTTATTATAAATAAGTGTCTATTTATATTTACAAAAATACATAATCGTATTGAGATGCATAGATTGTAAAATAAAATGATATATGAATTAAAGTATTATAACATATTAATAATACATGGAACAAACATATCATGAGTGTTCATATAAGTATTCAACAAGTCTTTTACATTATTAAACAAAAATAAAATCTAAAATGACAATTACCAATTTTCTATCTAAGAGAGAGTCATGACTTAGGCGGGCTAATCGGACGCTTAAGGAGTTCTAAGCGCTATTTCTTAAATTTCAAATGCTTAGAAATTAATTGGGATGGTAAATAGTTGCTTAGTGCCTAGGCGGTTCTAGGCTAGGATTTTTAGGACACACCCACAAAAATTAGGACTCAAGTGAGAAGTGACTTTATAAATTAAGTTTTTAAAGATTATAAGGAAGAGTGAGGCAATAAATTAGAATTATGATGAATTAACAGTTTAATTTAGTCTAATATGACACACTTTTTAGACTGTTAAATTGTTATTTCAGAACATTAATTCAAAATTAGTTCTATCTTCAGAACAATGATTAATTCAGAATTACAATGCTGGAATTTTTTTTTTCTTATTGGAAAAAGGTCATTATCGTCACTTTACATTTTCCAAGAAACAAGTCGACCTTAAATGTAAAGGCCCAATCTCTAAGATTAGGAAAGGCCCACTAGGCCCAAGATGAAGCTTCCTCACCAATTTCACTAGAACAAACCTCACTCCACGCGCGGCAAACCACAAACGAAATTAACACACCCTACCTTTCCGCTAAATTAATCAACCATGCAGCGTTCGAAATCACGCCAATTCGATCCCTGATCGATGAAATCCAAATCGACCCAACTGGGATTCCGCTGAACCAAATCATGGGTCGAAGAATCATGGAATGGGCTGCCCGGTCCGATTACATGGGCGGCATACCGAGGAAGATGGTGTTAACGACGGTTGGGGGTATGGCGAAGGCCGTCGTCTCCCTCTTCAACTCCACCACCGTCCACAATGCCGACACGCTTCTCCGTCTGGTCCGGTCTCGGCCTAATGGGGTCCCACTCGTCACTGTCAGCAACCACATGTCCACCATGGACGACCCCTTTTTGTGGGCTTTCAAGGGGTTCCCCATCACTAATGCGAATTTGTCGAGGTGGGTTTTGGCCGCCGAGGACATCTGCTTTAAAAATTCAATGCTTTCTTACTTCTTCAGAGTTGGTTAGTTGAATTTGGTTTCTTTTCTTTGTTTGATTTGGGTTTTTTGCACATTGTATCTGTTATTTTGGAGGTGGGATTTGTTTTTTATGTGGTGATTTGGTCAGGAAAGTGCATTCCGATTACGCGGGGTGGCGGCATTTATCAAGAACACATGAATGAAGCTCTTGAGAGATTGAGTGAAGGTTCATGGGTAATCACTTCTTAATCTTATTAATTGTTCTTAGTTTCTGCTTAATGGGTCAGTCCAGTTTCACCACTGAGTTGGGAGCTATTCAATGTTGCTTAGGATGTGACTGTGCTGAATTCGATGGCATATTTCGGTTTGCATAGCTCAATGTTGTGTTTTTTAAATATAAAGGTTGTAACTTTTCGGGTTGATGGGTTCTTCATTAGTTGTTTGTGAAATGGAATGTTGCCTTATAGAATCAGTAGTTTTGTAAAGTTTTTAACTTGTTCGGTAATGTATAATTCGTCGACATCTATGTGAAAGCTTTGGTTATTCAAAATTCAAACTTTTGGATCTCTGATGGGCAGTTGCATACATTTCCAGAAGGAAAAGTGTACCAGGAAGATGCACCTATAAGACGATTGAAGTGGGGGACCGCTAGTCTCATTGCGCGTGCTCCTGTAACCCCTATAGTTTTGCCAATTGTGCATACTGGATTTGAACAGGTAATTTTCTTTTCTTAGGATTCTTCCTCTTTGTTTGGACTTTTGTTTCGACCAATTGTGTGTGTTTCTCTTAAGATTTTGACTATATTGTTATTAGATGTTAGTGAACTGCTAAAGATGGAAACTTCTCAATCCCCTCCCCACTGACCCCAACAAAATGCAGTACTGACATGTTTTATAAACCATACATTATGTACAACAGTATCACAAGTTATCTGATTGAATATTCTTTTTTCTATTCCCTGTGAAAAGTATGACGTGAACTTCAGTATTAGTTTCATCCATTTAACACGACGGTCCTTGATTGATTCAGACTTCCATTTCTTTGTCTTTCTCTATCCAACATACTCTTTGTCATTTGTAGTGCGGTTCTGATCAATTGACTGAAAACTTGAGCCATAACATTGTAACCTGACGTCCAAATGGCTAGCTGTGTAGTTTGGGAATGATTGCTACACAGAGTATCATTGTAGAAAATTCAGCTTTACATTTTCGGGATATTAGAATTTTGGTGTGGCTCAAAACCCACTGAAACTCGTGAACGTGGCAGTTAAAACTGTTTCTGCATTCAATATGTTATGAAAATATTGCACTACTGACGTATGTTTTATTACATATGTTGAAGTTACCTAAGCCGTGCCAGAAAATCTAGTGAAATAAGCTGATATCATGAACTTCTGCTGTGCTATTCAACAATTTGATACACTTTTTGGTGTTCACGTCTTACTCTTTGAAGTCCTGTACAATGATTTAGTTAACTGGACTAGACATATGATGGAATTTATCCATTTACGCAGAAAGTAAAATACATATTAACCTTACGTTTTTGTGATCTTTTATTTTTGGTTATATTAACTATACCATTACCAATCTTTTATGACACATTTGTTCAACATTGCTCATCTCCCATTTGCTAATATTTACATTTCCAGGTGATGCCTGATAAGTTTCATCGTGGTAAAAGGCCTCCGTTTCCGTTATGGAATAAGGACATTAAGATAATAGTTGGCGAGCCAATGGAATTGGACCTTCCTGAAATGAGGCTGATGGCAACCTCTCTGTCTCGTAAGACTTCACATTCTACGTTAGGATGGCCAAGCAGTTGCCCCGGTGGTTTGGACGAGGCAGCGCAAAAACATCTGTACAGTGCAATTTCAGAGAAAATCCAAGACGTCATGGAGCGCTTACGGATTTTTGCTAAAAGTTTTTCAAAGTCAAAGGATCAAAATCTTTGCTAGCAGAAGTTGTCTTTCGAAGTATGTCCAACAGTTGGAAAAATGCAATCCGACCATCGTAAGACATATTGCTAAACGAGAAGCATATCCCTGTACTCCAGCATTCAATCATTGAGTTCTGGCTCCGCTTAAGGAACAGGATCCGGCCAGCTTCTTTCATGGCATGGGAGTATAGAGATGCAGTTGAATAGTTAATTTGTAGTTGATTTACAAGACTTGTATTCTTTTATGCAGTTCGATTGTATTGATTGCCTTCGACGAAAATTTTGGAAATTTGTAATGGGTGGGTATATTAACTTATTCAAATGTAGTCGAAATTAAATAAGATTTTCTCAATTTTTTTTTCTTCAAAGGTTCGAAATCTGCAATGGATTTTTGCAAAATTTTTATAATGAATCGGTAACTTACATACTAAATATCATCGATATTCATTGATTTTCCTATAACTCACCGATATAGGGTGAAGTTTGTATTTTAACCCCTCATTTTCATATCCATTCTTGATTTTTTGACGAAAATGTCAACAAATTCATACATATTTTAGACACTAATTGTAATCATGTCTACGCATTTGAATTTGGAATTTGGTTATTTTTTTTATTTTTTTAACGAATAACTTCCTTTTTTTTCACTATTTCACTAGTGTCCACTACAAGCTACAAGAACACTTTGACCTTAAACGTTAAACCATCTAAAGAAGATGTCATTTTTAAAGCGAAAAAGAAACACATGTGGGCTCATTCCACATGTTGCTCCACATTTCGACCAAATTTTTGTTTTTGTTTTTTTTGAACCAACCAAATTTTCGTTGTTGCTGAATATGCTTTGTTGGATATTAAGATAATAAGACATTGCTCTGCCTAAAACATTTGAACGCAAAACTAGTAACTCTTAATTGCTTGAGCTACAAGTCTCTTACAATTATAGGACAATATTTAGAAGGCGGAGATGGACTAATAATAAGTTAGGTGGTTCCAAAATGTGATGATTAGGGTTTGCTTAAATTAAAAGGTACCATCATTGTTGGAGGGCAATTTGTCCAAAGAAGCAGAAAATGGACCCTCTTTTCACCTGCTGCTATAAATAATTTGATGTAGATGGAGTGCAGTTGGTTGCTTTTACTTGGTTGTTCTCATTAGGCCCATTTGTTTGTGAGACGTACCCACTTCTCAACTTTCTCATGATTTCATTTATAGCAATTTAAGCTCCTTGACTTGTTCTACTTTCTGGGTTATTATTGTTTATTTCTGTCATTTATGACATTTATACAGAAGAGTTTCGTTTTTACTTTTCGTTTGGTAACTAAAAATTTATGATCATCCAACTTTAGATTTGTCGTTGAGAGCTGAGATTAAAATTAAAATTGAGTGACCATGCATTTCTTGATCACTTGGTTACTACGTAGTTGTCATATGAAAAAAACGTAAATCTAATTAATTAAGCAATAAATTCATATATCCAAATTTGTGTTGCTAAGTCAATCAAGTGGCAATACTCGTGAGTTGTATTAAACTCTTCTTCTACATTTGGCATGCTTGCCGGCAATGCCGGCTTCTTGACATTAGGGGCATTTCTATATAGCAAAGCAAGATACTTTGAATATCCATTTTTGTAAAAATATAATAAACAGGGACCCAATTTCCTTGTTTGAAATGCAGGCTCCCGATGGGACATGGCATGACTTGAGAATTTTCTTACCTTCTAAGACATGGGGTGTTCCTATACTTTTGACATTGACAAAGGGTAAATATGACATTTTTTTAATTGGTAGATTTGTAAGGCGGTAAAAATTGACAAAAATACGTATGACTGTAAATGTTATGATTATAACGATATTGTGTTATTAGATACTTAACTTGTTATGATGTTAGACTCTAAATCTATTTGAACCAATCTCCAAAGGCAAAAATATAATCATGATCATTTAAAAGTGAAATCATGTCCAAACATGTAGTACTAATTGAACTTGAACATGATGAAATTGTTATTAAAACCACAACTAAAGTTTCAAATTACTAAGTTTTAAATTGGTAGAAGAATCTTTTAAAAACTACAAAATACTAAGTTAATGTAGTCCTAATTGAGAATGTTATGATTAAACAATGTCTTATCATACACACACACACACTAGCATATGGGCACACACAAAATGTGTGAGAATAATTTTTATTTTTGTTTTTGAAATAAAAGGAGAGAGGAAGAGAGAGAGAGGAAGAGAGAAAGAGAGTGATAGAGAATGTGAGAGTGGGAAGTTTTTATTTTTTATTTTTTATTATTTTTTTAAATTAAAGATTTGTTAGGATTACATGTATGTGAGGTTTTGAAAAAAAAAAACAGCAAAATTTGATTGTGTGAAATAACATTTTTGCCCCATATTTCTTTTTCATGTTCTATTTTAATTAGAGGGTTAAACCGGTAATTTCATAGGATTTTGGTTTACAATGAATATTTATATATATATATATAAGATGACCAGCTGATGGATAAGTCACAATAATCAACCATTTCGCGATAAGGAAGACTCAAAGATATTAACATGTGACGTTATATTGTTAGATTGTGAATTATGCTTGGACATTAAAAATGGGCAAACAAAATCAAAATCATTTACAAATTAGAATCACATCCAAATTTGTAGGTACTAATTGAGCTTCAACAAAAGATATTATAGTTATTTTTTCTCTCCTTTTTTGTAAATTTTAAGTAAAACCATAAACAAAAGTGAAATTGTTGGCTTCTAAAGTAGGAAACTTGTAAGGATAAAGTTAGATGGGATGGGCCCATCACCAAAAAACTTCCCACAAGTACAAGCTTTAGCGGGTGGAAGGCCCAAAGTTTGGGGGGCATCTCCCTCCCGTCCCAGGACACTCTCCAAATTACAATAATACCCTTCCATACATTTTCAAATTTTATATACATCGTACCAATAAAAACACCCTCCTCCTCGGGAAAAAAAACGAAAAATTCGAATTACAAATGAGTAGAGGTACGAGGATATAATGGTCATTTCGCGCTCGGAAAACTCGAAGGATTGAAATGCACACAAAGTCGTACCGAACGCGCAATAAAAAAAGCAAAAGCTTTAAAAAAATAAATGTTTGCTGAATTTACGTAAGTGCCCTTTGTCATTTATAATAGTCCCGTGATTCTCTCTGCTTTTCACTGGAAGCAGTGGTGTGTCCGGGTTATCTTTGTAGCTCAGATCTCTCTCTCTCTCTCTCTCTCTCTCTCCTCTCTCCGATCGTTCATGTTTGCAGAGGTCAGTGTCAGAGAGAAAGAGACCTTCTTCTTCCCTGTTTAATCGATTTATGAATGTCATATTACATTTGATTTTTTCTGGGCTTTTTTGTTGTCTGTTCGTTCTGTCTCTCGATCTGTTATCCCCTCAGAGGCAAAATCCAAAGACCCAATTGCAGGCAGGCAATAATTTCATCAAGGTTGGAGCTTTTTTTATTTTTGAGGCTTTTTATTCTCTGGGTTTGGTCGTTTGTGGCTTGATGCTGCTCCTTACCATCGAAATTGTCGGCTTTATGTGTTTATTTTTTGGTTTTTGGAGGTTTCTGGAAATTATTAGGATGAACAGATTATGTTCTGATTGTGTAACGTTTCGTATGAATGTGTTTTTTACTTGGTTTTTTGTTGCATTTGTTTTTGTGTTGTTCTGAATTTAAGGAAGATAACCTCGTACCTGAATGATTTGAGGAACTGAAGCTGGTTCTGGAAAGTATGTGTGTGCGTGTCTGTCTGTGGGGGTTGCACTGAAATGACAATGGACCTGCACCCGTCAATGGCGCAAAGTGTTAGAACAAGTAGGTCTTCTTTTAGCTCTAGCAATGGCAATGGGAATACAACTCCTTTACACAGCTCTGCTGCTGCTGCATTTGCCAATGGGGATGATTATGACAGTGACAGCTCCAGCTTGGCACCGCAGTATGTTCACTCGCATGTTCCTCTTAACCCGTGTCTTTGAATTGCGCTTTGAATGCCTTCATTGTTCCGCTTACCTGTTTTATTTGGAAGCATAATCTAGAGTGAGGCATGACATATTATCTCTGGTTGTAAAATTGTGATTTGAAATCGGTCATGATGTCTAATTCATAATGGTACAATAAAAAAGGTGGGTTCTTCAACATTCTGGTTTGCAAAGCTGATAAGCGGATAGCAGTTTACTTGTTATGACGTCGTATTGCCTTTGACTGTCAGCATTTTCTCCACTTGTTAATTGCAGAACACCAAGGACCTTGTCCATGGACATCCCAGCAGAACTTGCTGGTGCAATACCCTTGATTGATAGATTTCAGGTAGGAGCATATATTCTCTAATAATCAACGGGATATGCTCACACACACCTACACAACATGTACAAGCATACATTTCGGTGGTCATTCTCCTTTGTAGTCTTTTTTGTTCCAGAAATTAAATTACTCGAATACATATAATATTTATTGCTCATTGTTTTAGGGCAATCAACAGTCGTTATGTTCTTTATATAATTTATTTTCTTTTGAAAATAGGTAGAAGGATTTTTGAGGTTGATGCAGAAACAGATTCAGTCCGCTGGAAAACGTGGATTCTTTACAAAAAAATCCGTTGGTCCACAACCCCGAGAGAGGTTCACTTTTGAGGATATGCTGTGCTACCAAAAGGTAACTACATGCTATGTTTCATAAAACTTCTATTTATTAAACTATAAAACTCTTGAAGAGCTAAATTATGTGCTTTTACAGGATCCAATACCTACATCATTACTGAAAATCAATAGTGACCTGGTAAGCCGGGCAATGAAACTGTTCCAAATCATTTTGAAGTACATGGGAGTTGATTCATCTGATGATCGAGTTACTCCAGCAAGCTTAGATGAACGGATAGAGCTTGTTGGAAAGATGTTTAAGCAAACCTTGAAGCGGACAGAGCTTCGGGATGAACTTTTTGTTCAGATTTCAAAACAAACAAGAAATAATCCCGATAAGTATGCATCGTTTTCTTTTCAGTCATAGTGTTTTGTTTCTATGATAGATAAGATTTGGGTGTGTAAAAGGCAGTGGTAAACTATTGTCAATTCTATGCTCCATGACTTGACTTAATTGGTTTTGTTATAACAGGCAATATTTGATCAAAGCATGGGAATTAATGTATCTGTGTTCATCCTCTATGCCTCCGAGCAAGGACATTGGGGGGTATTTGTCCGAGTATGTCCACAATGTAGCACATGGTGTGAATATTGACTCTGAGGTTCGAGTTCTAGCAATTAATACATTAAATGCCTTGAAGCGTTCTGTAAAGGCTGGTCCTAGGCATACAATACCAGGCCGCGAGGAGATTGAAGCGCTTTTAACTGGTCGAAAGCTAACTACAATTGTGTTTTTCTTGGATGAAACCTTTGAAGAAATCACATATGAAATGGCAACAACAGTGGCTGATGCTGTTGAGGTAGGCTTATCAACTTTAATGTGCACTATCTGTTTGGGTACCAAAGAGTAAAAGGACAAAATATCACAAAAATAAAGAGTTGAATATGCAAAGCAGAATTACATGTGCCATACGGTCAAACATAGTGGCAACTGGCAAGCCTTTGCTTTGGTAGGTCATCACAAAATTCAAATTTTAAGCAAACAACTTTCTGGTAAAGTAAATATTTAGGGTGATACAGATACAGTAGCAATATACTGGGTGTATTTGACACACATTTGAAGTACTGATATTTAAGAAATTTTGTTTCAATCGCTTAATAACTTGGACCTTTTTTTAAGTCATTACTTCTGACTATGGCATAATGACTCTGAATTATCCAGTATGATGAGTAACCACAGTTGTGTTGCTGACTTGTCTAACTCACAAGGTCTTTTGCCACTGAATCTGTTTAGTTTATATTTGTGATTTGCAATTACGATCCATCACCTTTAAGTACTCATAGGATTGTAATAATAATATGCCCCAGTTTTTTACTGTTAAAAGTTTCTTTATTCTTGTTCTGTCATACATCTGTCTTCTTGATTATGTTTTTGATAGTTTTCCGTGTCGCTTTCAGGAACTTGCAGGGGTAATTAAACTCTCAGCTCTTTCTAGCTTTAGTCTGTTTGAATGCCGTAAAGTTGTAACTGGCTCCAAATCACCTGATCCTGGAAATGGTATTCTTTTATTTTTCTTCCTTGTGGTTTCCTATGTTAGGGTTCACTGAACATTATCTGATATGCATTTTCTTGTCACACAGAGGAGTATATTGGGTTAGATGACAACAAGTACATCGGGGATCTATTAGCAGAACTCAAGGCCGCAAAGGATCGAAGTAAAGGAGAAATATTGCATTGCAAGCTGACATTTAAGAAAAAGCTGTTTCGGGAGTCGGATGAAGCTGTCACAGATCCAATGTTTGTGCAGTTGTCCTACGTTCAGGTGCGTAATCTCAATAAAAGTATTACTAAGCTTCCTAATCCTTTGTTGTTTTTCTTTTGTGATGCTCATTAAAAAAGAAATTGAGCATTGTTTGTTGACCTGTTGTTTTGACATGGCTTTTTGAATGACACCAAGGTAAACGTTGCTTTCAAGAGCTCAAGTTGAATTTGTGAACATAATGATTTCTATCTTGATGATTAACTTCTACAGTAGTATTAGACTATTGCGATTAACCTCCAAAGTTTGTTTATATGTTGTTATGTTATAGTTGCAACATGATTATATACTGGGAAATTATCCTGTTGGAAGAGATGATGCTGCCCAGCTGTCTGCATTGCAAATCTTGGTTGACATCGGATTTCTGCGCAATCCTGAATCATGCACGTCAGTTTCTTGCTACCTTTTTGTTCCATAGTTTATTTGGCTTTTTGTTATCTGTTATTGTTTTAGAGCATGTCACGTTTATAGTTGGTCTTTCTATCTTAACTTGAGGTTAATATTTTTCAGTGACTGGAATTTGCTTTTGGAACGCTTCCTACCCAGACAAATCGCAATCACACGAGCAAAACGAGAGTGGGAGTTTGATATTCTTTCTCGTTACCATTCAATGGTAAGTTACCAGAGTGGTAAAACTTTAAGTTGATATGCATGGAAATCTGTTGCACGAGTTCTTATGTAGAGTTACTTTTAAAAAGAAATACAAATTTGTTATCTGATTTGGTTGTCTGTGACTCCTTGTGCATGCATCCTCAATCATATGTCTTTATTTTGAAGGAGATAATACTTTTGATATAAGACATTGCTGTTGTATTGTAGGAAAATTTGACAAAAGATGATGCAAGACAACAATTTTTGAGAATACTGAGACAACTTCCTTATGGGAATTCAGTCTTCTTTAGTGTTCGCAAGATTGATGATCCCATTGGACTTCTTCCAGGGAAAATTATTTTGGGCATCAACAAAAGAGGGGTGAGTTTATAACTTTATATACAAATATAATATATGTGTGTGTGCGCACCGTGTTTTAACGTTGTATTGACATTATGATATCACATTCCACAGGTTCATTTTTTCCGTCCAGTTCCAAAGGAATATCTACATTCAGCTGAGCTAAGAGACATAATGCAATTTGGTAGTAGCAATACTGCTGTTTTCTTTAAGATGAGAGTTGCAGGTGTTCTTCACATTTTCCAATTTGAAACTAAGCAGGTTTTGGCACCTCTCTAACTTTTCTGTTTGTTGATACATTGTTTTTGAGGTTTTTAGGCCTCTTCACTAAAGTTTCTTTGACTTATGTGCATTTCTCCTTTCCATGCAGGGTGAAGAAATTTGTGTTGCTCTTCAAACACACATAAATGATGTCATGTTGAGGCGCTACTCTAAAGCTCGGCCTGCTGCTAGTGGTTCAACAAACGGAGATCTTTCTAACAATGTTAAGCCCTCTGATGATGAAGTTTATGAAAAACGTATACAGGATTTGTCAAAAGCTGTTGAAGAGTCTCAGAGGAATGCTGATCAAGTAAGAAAATAAGACTTTAACATGCTGAATTGTTGATTACTGCTATTACCTGGTGGTTGAATGAAACTATGTTAATTCAGTTGCTGGAAGAATTCCGTGAAAAGCAAAAACAAGAAGCAAACATGCAAGAAGAAATAGAAAGTTTGACGCAATCCTTGGCATCTGAGAAGCAAAACCTGACAGAAGTTAGATGTGATCATGATAGGCTTAGATCATTGTGTGATGAAAAGGATATGGCACTTCAGGTCAGTGTGACTAATTGTATTTGCACTCAATGTGCTTTAAATATTCTAACTGGATTCTCAAATCTATTAGGCTGCGCTGCTAGAGAAAAAAAGCTTGGAAGCAAGGCTGCAAAACTTGGGTAATCAATTGGCAGAGAAAAATAACAAAACACAGCAAGTTGGTGGAATTAACCACGTAAGTTTTTTATGAAAATACATTTTAAGTTGGTTCTATCAAGTGGTTTATGATAAGGCACAAGGGATTTTGAAAACAATATCTTACACAGGCATTGCAGAAGCTCGAAGACGAGATAAAGCTTCGTGGTGAGGAATTGTTAGCAAAAGAAAAAACTATAAGGAGACTATCTGATGAAAAAATATCATTGGAGCAAAGACTTTCTGGCCTCGAAAAGACTAAATCTGTTGAGGTAATTCCCTTGACATCTTAATTTGGTGTTGGTTCGTTGTTTCTTTTTTCATGATTGTAATGTCTTTGTTTCTGGTGCCCAATAGAAGAATCAAATATCTTAGTGAGTGTTCATTATGTAGATTGATTCTGTCGGGAAAAAGTTTGAGCAAGAGCGCAGAGCGTTAAAACTTCAAGTGTTTGAACTTGAAAAGAAGCTTGAAGGAGTTAACCAAGAATTAGCAGGTCTTAAGTCAACTCTTGCCACCAAAAACTCTGAGGTTGCTGAATTACAAAGTAGCTTAAAGGAATTGGAGGAACTGAGAGAAATGAAAGAGGTAATGGTCCTGTTCTATAATAAAGCGTTTTCTTTCATTTGTTGTATTTATTTTATATGAAAACCAATGAAAAGGGCTTGAAAACTTTGAGTTTTAATGATAAGGACAAAATAAAGGGTAAAGTGAATAGTACCAGGATTGACTTTTTAGTGTAAAAATGTGATTTTTCGTTAAAGTGAACAGTACCATGGGCTTTTTGTTAAAACTCTCTTATTTTATGTACAAGGTTCCAAAAATGGTAAACATTGCCAACAAATTCATGTTTGATTTCAGGACATTGATAGAAAGAACGAGCAAACTGCTGCCATCTTGAGGATGCAAGGAGCTCAGCTAGCTGAGATGGAAGTGCTTTACAAGGAAGAACAACTTTTAAGGAAGCGATATTTTAATACTATAGAAGGTTGTCATTCCTTGAAATCTTTGCAATATTTAAGTAAGACTTTTGTTCTGTCCCTTTAGTATCCCTGACGTGATATTTTTTCCATTCTATGTACTTTTCAGATATGAAAGGCAAGATTAGAGTCTTCTGTCGATTGAGACCCTTGAGTGAAAAAGAAATTACTGAAAAGGAAAGAGATACAGTTAAAAGTGTAGATGAGTTCACAATTGAACATCCATGGAAAGATGACAAATTGAAACAACATATGTATGATCGTGTATTCGATGGTAATGCCACCCAAGAGGATGTCTTTGAAGATACAAGGGTAAGGTTTTTTTGTATTAAATGGTTTCATCGAAAGAGATCTAATTTTTTTAATTGCTATGAATATACATTTGTAAATCATTTCTAACATGTTTTTTTTACGTGCACGTAATGCAGTATTTGGTACAATCTGCAGTTGATGGGTATAATGTGTGCATATTTGCATATGGGCAAACCGGTTCCGGAAAGACATATACCATATACGGTTCAGAAACTAATCCTGGACTTACTTCACGAGCTACTGCAGAGTTGTTTAAAATATTGAGGCGAGAGAACAACAAATTCTCATTTTCATTAAAGGTATTATCTTGTTGGTTCTGTACATTGAACAATAATAGTGGTCGCCACTTAAAACCCTTGCAAGAGCAAGATAAGATTGTTAATTGCTTTCGTTTCCTATGAACATGGGAAACTTCTATACAGTAAGTACAACGTCCCATATAAATAGAAGAAAATGGGAAAAAAATACAAGATGGGCAAGAAGTCTTATCATATATAGTTTAACACCCTAAGAAATATACGAATTACATTCATTGTTGTTTAGGCTTTTGGTAATGGTTTTTTTTCAATTACTACTTGGTAATGGTAATGAGTAAATATTTTTTACGCAGGCATACATGTTGGAGTTGTATCAAGATACACTTGTAGACCTTCTCTTACCGAAAAATGCCAAGCGTTTGAAATTGGAGATCAAGAAAGATTCAAAGGTAATTTCTTCACATGTCTGTAATACTTTGTAATTCTACGAGGCCAGTGTTTTTTTATTAGACTGTGAAGAGTATTTTTGGTTAATCACATTTGATCCTTAATTCATGTTATTTAATTTTTTTTATTCTGATCTGTTGATTAGTATCACATCTTTAAGGTCGCTCAATGGTTGATTTTGTAATGTTAGGGTATGGTCTCAGTTGAGAATGTAACAGTTCTCTCAATTTCATCACATGACGAACTGAAAAGTGTCATTCAAAGAGGTTCTGAACGAAGGCACACTGCTGGAACTCAGATGAACGATGAAAGTTCAAGATCACACCTCATAGTTTCTGTTGTCATCGAAAGTACCAACCTTCAAACCCAATCTGTTGCACGAGGAAAGGTATATTAATATATTTCAAAATAAATAATTAAGGTGATGCACATTGGTTTGCATTCACTTCAGGTCTAGTTGAATATTTGTTTGGAAATTATATTCATTAATATCTTTCTTTTACATAATCATGTGTAGCTAAGTTTTGTGGATCTTGCTGGTTCGGAAAGAATAAAGAAGTCGGGCTCTTCAGGTAGTCAACTTAAAGAAGCGCAAAGCATCAACAAATCGCTTTCAGCACTTGGGGATGTTATTAGTTCTTTATCTTCCGGTGGTCAACACATACCGTACAGGAACCATAAGTTAACGATGCTAATGAGTGATTCACTTGGTGGTAACGCAAAGACGCTTATGTTTGTAAACGTTTCTCCTGCTGAATCAAATGTGGACGAGACGTACAATTCTCTAATGTATGTCACACTTCTCTTTATTATTTACTTTTTCTAATTTCAAATAATTTGACTCTTAATGTTTCTCCCAAAAGGTAATGACTACTGTAATTTCACACCTTTATGCTAAATTCAGGTATGCATCAAGAGTCCGATCAATCGTGAATGATCCAAGCAAAAACGTTTCTTCAAAAGAAATCATGCGGCTGAAGAAGTTGGTTGCATATTGGAAAGAACAAGCAGGCAAGAGAGGAGACGACGAAGATTTGGAAGAAATTCAGGATGAGCGACCAGTGAAAGATAGAGATGGCCGCCATTCCATGTAACTTTTCGCAGAAACTAGATTGGCGAAACTTGTAGTTGGAAATTCTAGCATTACAAGTTTAGGCTGAATTTTGGAATGTAAGCTTTAGGGTTTCGGCAGGGTAGACCACATCGAGCGAGCATTCGATTTGGTTCTGTGTTCTAGTTGATACTCTCTTTTTCTCATTGTGTTGTGATGAAAAAAGGTTGTAACCGGGTTAGGAGGATATAAGTTGTACAGTGTGGAAGGTGTGTATATATGACATACTCTTGATTTTATTTGTATCTGGAGATCGAAATTTCGTCCTTGTCTTTCATGCTTGTTTTCTCCATGTTTTTGCGTCAAAGAAAGTACAGTCCCTCAGATTTTATCCCAGCCAACACAAAGTGAAATGAAAAAAAAAAAAAAAAAAAAAAAAAAAAAAAAAGACAGTTGCAGGAGTGACGAACAAATCTGGTGCCCTTGTGCCTGTTCATCTTTTGCCCTGGCACTCCCCTTTGTCAGTCTTGGAGACTTTGCTCAGGTATTACGTGACTATTTTCTACAATAATAATGCTATTTAATAACACCGTGTTGCTGATAGTTTTATACCAAGGCGTGGAGCAATGGGAGGCTGTCCATTTTTCTCCGGGCCAAAGGAGGAGGCGATGGAAGCTCCGCCGGCACTCGTGGATTAGGATCACCCTCGTCTCTACATCGCTTTTGTTTACAAATGTTCTAGAGCTCGTTTGACAAGTGCTTTTAAATGACTGAAGGCTCTTTTAGATAAAATATTTTTGTGTTCTAAAAGCAACGTGTGCTTTTAGCATAAAGCACTTCAAGTGCTTTTCCATAATTAAATTGCATTTTTACTAAGATTTGGTTCTAAAAATATTTTATTTAAAACTGCTTTCAGGTGTTTAAAAACATTACAAAACGAGTCTATAGAGTTAGCAAGTTCAAACTCTCCAGAAAATTGAAAGCTGATGGAGCCCTTGCACTCCTACCTACGCACCCCTTGCTAATCTGATATGTATATGGCAAGTTTAGGTGGCATATATCATCCTGCCTTTAGCCTATGTTAAACCCAGAAAACAAGATCAAAGCATTTGTAGTATTTATCTCGTAGGTTTTAAGTTCGAATCTTCCTCTCTGAATTTGTACAAGAAAAAAAAAAACTTCAATTGAATTCTTATCGAACTTAATTATAAATTATATCTTTTATCAAGCTTAGTTGATATTTTTATAATTTTCTGCTATTTTCTCATCATACATTCTACTAAACCTTTTTATCTAATTTGCTAAATAGATATTCTCAGAGAAGTTTCTGTGAACATCCAAATATTAGGCTTGTCACAAAATTTGGTATGCCTAACATTATTGACGTTCAAAGCATCTCACTTAACCCAGAAAATATTCGAAGAGGATAATGATTTTAATCCCCTTTAGCTATATATGTACTTCAAAGTAAATGTATATTCCAATTTTCTCTGCCCTCTAAATTAAGGGACTAGCTACTGTATGTTAATATATTCACCATCTAACAATCATAAATGCAATCGAAAATATAGAATATCATCTCTGCTGATATATATGTTAGATGGTGAATATCTTCTAGCAACCCCAAGCCAACAAGACCCTTCGCTTTGCGAGGATTGGAGGAAGGGAGAAGGGGGTTAACGTCTATCGTTATTGGTTTTTGCAATTTTTTTTGCCATTCCTAATGTTACAACATGTAGGGATGGGTAACGGTTATGGTGGGCGGGTAACCGCGGTTATTTATCCATAACCGTTTAAACTTTTACCCACATAACTGTTTACCCATTGGATATTTACATAAATGGGTATACCCATACCCATAATCGCATACCCATTTACCCATAACCGCGTACCCGTTTAATTTTTTTTTTTTACCCGTCTATCTATTTTTTTAACAACTTGAAAATTAAAAAGAAATTTGTCATAATTTTCTTTTTTCTAACTATTAAATACCGTTATAAGTACATTTAACATGTATTTTTATATTAACAACAATATTATTTATGAATATATGCGATGACTCCCAATTATTTGACGGTCAATCTATTACAAGAATCATGCATGGTTGTAGATTAATTAATATTCTTGTATACATACATACATACATATATATATATATATATATATGTAAGAACGCATCAGTCTACTAAAAGGCTAATTTGATAAATATTTGAATTTTTATTTAGAAACATATGTTCATCGGTCCAAGTCATTTAATTGATTTCTAATTTTGGGATCAAATATTTATTGAAAACTCGAAGCCAATTAAATATATATATATATATATATATATAAGTACGCATCATCTAATAATAACATGTTTCTAAATGCTCAAAGTAATCATTATCTTGAATTGGTCAAAACTCCAAAAGACTCCAAAACAAAACTGTGGAACACTAATGCTTTAGCATATTCAATCACATATATTAAACATTAGCCCGTTCTATCAACTATATTTTTTTCTCTCAAGTGAGGCATAAATAAATAAATAAATAAATAAATATATATATATATATATATATATTATATGATCCTTTATAACCGCAGGTAATACTCATAACCGCTCATTTAAATTTCATACAGTTATACCCATAACCATAACCGTCAAATTTAAATGGGCAGATAACCGCGGTTACCCATAACCAATGGGTATTTGCCTATTCCTAGTGAGGATCCTCCTGACCAAGCTCATCGGAGCGTTGAAATTTTATCAAACAACTGCAATTATTATAACTTTTAGAGGGGCCTCCTGTTTGTAGCCGTGGGATAAAATTTCAATGGCTCGATGAGTTTGGTCAGGAGGATCCTCATCCTTTGCTCAAGAGAGGATCCTGATCCGCATGTTTTGATATGGGTTTAATGTATTGCACAGTCATGGGCAGGGTCTAATAAGTAGAGCAATTAAAGTGTCCATAGTTTGAAAACAAAATTGCACCGACTGTTGTTGAATGTTTTATCATGACTCTTCCAGAATTAACATGGAACTTTAAGTTACACATCAAATCTCATCATTTCATAAAAAAAACTCTCATATTTTTTAGTGTAAAATATGTCGTTGTATTAAAAAAAAAGAGTTACTTATCAAATCTCGTCGTTTCATCAAAAACTCTATTCGACTTCTGTTTTGAATTTTCCTTGTGATTCCTGCAGATTAGTATCCAAATTTGAATTTGAATTCGCATGAAACTATGAGAACTACAAGTAATTTTACATGTTTTCGTTGAGTCGTTTACAACAGTAAGCTTCATTTTTGCTGGTATTTGTTACATGATTCTAGTCTACATGATTCGGAGCATTATATATAGATTGTCTTATGTAAGTAATTGCTCAAGAGGCTTTTGACATTGATAGTGTTAGCTTTGGAGGCTTTTAACATTACCAAGATGGAGGACTACATCTTACTGTTAGAATCATGTAAAATACCTTATTCCACCATGATAGGTAATTACAATACGATAGGTAGTTTAGTTTGTACAAGTACTTATATGGCAGGTAGTTCAGATTATAAAGGTACTTATATAATAGGTAGTTTAGATTATAAAAGATCAGTTGAAATCTAAGTTTATGCTGACTAATATTATAATATGATAGGTAGTTTAGCTTGTACAAGTACTTATATGACATGTAGTTTAGACTGTAAAAGTACTTATATGATAGGTAGTTTAGATTGTAAAAGATCAGTTGAAATTTGGGTTTATTCCGACTAATAGGGTACCTGAGTTGAAAAAAAAAATAGAAAAATAATATAACTAATAGCGAGGCCCCCCAAGAGATTTATAGGTGTCCGAAATTTTGGAAATGTCCTAAATTAATTTTAGGAAATATGTGGTGCGAATAGAATGACTTTAACTTCGGTTTATAGCACATAGTTTTTTGTGAAATTTTTTTAAAAAAATTTTTAGCTTTAAGAAATATTTTGCACTGGAGTTAAGGAAAATATTGCAAAACCTTTGGATGTGATCCTATCGATTATTAGGTTCTGAAACTATTTTTTATTGATTCTTAAAGTGAGAAAATAGAAAAATATTTTTAAATTTGGGTTTTAAATCATTGATTATAAGTGTTTAAAAATGACTTATAATATATTTTGCATAGAAAAAATATATTTTGAAAAATACGAATATGATAGTTTGTTGTTATAGTAAGAGAAATAAAAGAAACATTAACAAAATAAAAAAATAAAAAAACAAACTAAAATAAAAAATGAAAAGGAAAGGATCAGTATGAAGATAGCGACTCTTTTTCCTATTAGTCGCTATCTTTTTAGCGATTATCTCTAAAGAGAGTAGCTATCAACGTACCGATCGTATTATTTTCTATTTTTTTTCTTTTTTTTCTTTTTTTTTTCATTGAATAGCTATAGTAGAGTAAAATAGTAATCACAATGCAAAGTATCAACCTAACAACAAAAAGTGCTGACACATGGAGTCCTATTCATGGACCTAAATAAAAAAAAACTAAAAATTGGACTAATCTAATTGTTAGGCCATAAAATTGGGAAAGGGATCCTTTCTGGATCTCTTCCACCAAATCCACCAAATCCACCAAATCATCTAATTCGGATCCTTGAAATTTAGTCCAACGGCTAAAGTTATTCTAACTTTTAAAGGGGCCCCCTGTTTGTAGTTGTTTGATCAAATTTCAAGGGTCTGGATTTATTGATTGGGTGGATTTGGTGGAAGGGATTCGGAGAAGATCTCTTTCCATAAAATTAGACCTATTTCAAGTTAGTTTATTTACAGATAAAAAATTTGTAAGAAAGAAGTTAATTTAAACCACATATTAATGAAGCTCTTTTTATCAACTAGAAGAGGGTGAAAAAACATTTTTGTCTTCTATCACATAATAAAATTATGGACAATAAAGTAATTTGCACAAACTAAATTTTACAGTTGTTTTTAAAAGCATCATCTACATGTAATCCTAACAAATCACCTACAAGAACTTCGGATTTTAACGGGTGTATTGTTTTATGAAACTTCGAATTTCTATGACACTTATTTTCAAAACTTCAAGTTCGAGTTTAAGTATGAACTCTATGTTCATGATACTTGCAAACAAACACAATATAGAAACGCAGTGAATGGGAATAGCTTCGGGACCTATGTGTGAAAAGAATGAGTGATGACCCAAAATATGAGACTGTCGTGGTTTGCAGGCCTAAAAGAGTGGTTCTTGGGTTGTTGTGCAACAAATGAGAAGTAAATGAGTTAATAGATTATATATCCAATTATTGGGCTAAGAAGGAAAAGTGAAAAATAAGGCCTAACCTATGGGCTTGTTATTTCATTTGAGCCAAAAATAAAACAAGGTCCAAAAGAAAAAAAACAAGTGGGACGGTTTGGTGCATATGCCCAATTGGATTGCGGGTTGACTGCAGGCAACCCAGGTCCGTAAGAAAGATGATGCAAAACAGCTTTATTTTGGACCTTAGGGTTTTGGAGCAGGAACGACTTGGTGGCTCTGGCAGCGCAGCTTCAGGCTGCGGCTCCCATGAGTGTATGGTTTGAAAAATCCCATTTTTTTGTTATCTTATTTACGCATATTCAATTCACCACAATTATAAGAACAATAAATTTAAGCTGAATCTATAATTTAAAAAAAAAACGTAAAATTAGAGTGAATGTTTCATGCAATCATTGTTGAAAAAATATCGAAATTGAAGCCATGTTTTATAGATTACTTGGATTGCTTGATGAATATTGTGAACGGCTTTGTAGTAAACAAACATTCAATTCCTTAGCTCAGTGTCAGAAGCGTGTTTAACAATGCGTTGTGGACTAAATTTAATTGAAGGAGAGAGAGGGGTGTAGCTGCATAAGGAGAAAAGATAGGCTTGAGAATTATTGTGATGATATTTCTCCATACCTTGTGCCTTTTTTAAGAAAAATAATGTGGTTACTTGCCCAAGTAATACAAAGTTGTGTCTTTTTGTTTTTTTGTAATTAATTCTTGAATTATTTCTCACTAACATTAGTAGTTGTTGAGACTATAAATACTCAAGTAATGATTTTTGTTGTGAAATTGGTGTAAATGCCCATACAAAGAAAACAATCACATATGGCTAAGGGTGGAAAATGGAAGAATAGAAGTCAAAATTATATTGCTTAAATAGTAGAAGTTTGGTTTTATTGTTTTGATGTGTAAGCCTTTTACATGCATTAAAAGAGACGTATGCTTGTATAGTATGGGTAGTACAAAAAGATGAAAAACAGAAAGTAATAATCATGTTTTCCTCATTTGTCCCTCTCTACGTTCATTTCTTTTATCAGATACTAGTGAAGAAAATAAACAGAATAATACATGCTTCCCGTTTCACTTCAATCTCTAACAACTCTGATAATATATAAATGTACGCATCATCGGATAATAACATGTTTCTAAATGCTCAAGGTAATCATTATCTTGAATTGGTTAAAGCTCTAAAAGATTCCAAAACAAAATTGTCGAACACTCTAATGCTTTAGCACATTCAATCACATATATTAAACATTAGCCCATTCTATCAATTATATTTTTCTCTCAAATGAGACATAAATAAATAAATATATATATATATACACACACACACACACACACACATATATATACATATATATATTATATGGTCCTTTATAACCAATTATATCTCGCGATACTAAACTTAGTTAGAAACTAATTTTTTTTATTTTTAGTTTTACATATATTAAAATAAACGATTAAATGAGTACTGTTTATAATCGCGGGTAATACCCATAACTGTCCATTTAAATTTCATGGGTAAATAGTTATACCCATAACCGTTTATTTATCTAAACGATTATCCATAACTGTAACTGTCAAATTTAAATAGGCGGATAAGCGCGGTTATCCATAACCAACGTGTATTTGTCTATCCCTAACAACACGTCTATAATTTTACTATATTTTTGAAAAATTTGAAATGATCAAAATGTCCTTAAAGGCATGTGTCGACTTTTATTGACTTAGTAGTCAGGAGATGTGTGAGATATTAATTAGATATTTTCGTAGTATTCGTTATTGCGAACGACTGAACTGAATTCCGCACCTTCGATCTCAAAAAACCCCCAACCTCACCCTTTCTCCTTACGCAACGAGGAGGAGAATCCTGTATTTCGTCGACTCTGATTCCAGCCTCTCAAAGAGAACATCGTCTTCCACGTGAGTTCTTCTAAAATACCCATCTCTCAATTTTGTAATTCTGCGATTTTTTGAATTTTGATGATGAGTCAACAGCGTTGGAATCCTACTGGATCAAATCAAATCAAATTCCCGGTCAGAACCCCAATTTATTTGATAATTTTATGATTTTTTTTCTTGGCATTAGGTTGATTTGTTTCCTCTCAATTACCCATATCTGAATTTTATGATTGTGTGTGATTTATGTTGGGTTTGGAAGCTGAATTTTTGAACAAGAGTAGGAATGGTGGTATACTACTTTATGGGAAAATGTTTTGCTCCCCCAAAAAAAAAAAAAAAAAAAAAAAAAAGTTCTAATGAAATTCTTGTGGTGGTAAGTGTTTGGTGTAAATGTACAAACTGGAGAGGAGCTGGCTGTTTAGCTGGTATGTAATTTTTGATTCTCGAATCGCAGATTATTCAGTTTTGATGTTTAGTTTGGTGCTAAATCCAAATGTTCTTGAGCATTCTGTAGTTTTGTGCCTAAAATATATATGGGTGGGGTATTAAACTGACTGTTAAACCCGTGCTCTGTTGCGTGGCTTTGTTCTTTGACTTCTCTAGTGAATAAATAATAGTTCTACACAACATAATTTTGTTTAGCAGATACTGGATAAATCATACTGCTTTTGAGAACCAAACGTAGCAAATTACCAGAAGCTATGTTGATGAAAAAAATGGCCAAACATATTGACGTTTTCCGGCGACTTTCCTCCAGTTTTGGCCAACCCCGCTGGAACCTGGCCTCGACCCAAGTGAAAATAATGATTCTTTCCCCGTAGGCTCTCCTCTAGCGTAAGTTTTTCCCAAGGTCTTAACTTTCAGTTTTGGGATCAATTATTGATTTCGAATTTTAATTTGGTATTCTGTATGAATATTTGAGATGATACTCGTTGTATTGTTTAGGAGTTGAATCGGAAGTGGGCAATAAGGATTGGTTGCATATTTAGGGAAGAACCTTGAAATCCTAACCTCAATTTGGGTCTCTTTAGAAATGTAAGAGTTGGGTTGGTTTTATAAGTATTACTGTTATTCCATAATCGAGGCCAGATACATTTGAATATTTTGTGTGCCATATTTGTCCTACCCTTGAAGAACATTGCTGAATTTGTATGTGTTGTAGCCTAGGTTTGTCTAGATAATTAGAGTTCTAAAACTACTGAGTGGTTCTATATTTTTCCATGGCATTGTCAGATGCTGATGCTAAATACTTGATTGGACAATGCTATTATTAGAGTAGTATATGACTCTTGGTTTTGGTCACTGATTTATTGGTAGGTCTTTATTTCATTCTTTCAGAGGATGAAGAGCTTAAGACTGCTAGGAATTTATATTTTATTTTGAGGCACTTGAATAAACAGTTTGGTTTTCTATGTTAATTATTAAGAATCATTGATATGGTTTGGCTGGTGTACTAGTTGCGAATAATTATTCGAATGTTATAGTTTAGGGATCGCATGTTATTCTATGGCCTGAGAACTAGTTCCTTGATATCAAACATTTTACTTATTCTCTAGTTGAATATAACTATGTTCTGAATTCAAGACCAATTTAATATGGCGGGTCAGGTTCTTGTGGTTTGTTTGGCATGCTTATTTGATTAACTAGTGCAAATAAATGTTATCAGATTTAATGAAGTTATAAATATACTGGATTCTATGTGAGGTGGTTGTTTTCAAACTAGTATATGCTAAATACACAACTACTTATACAGAGAAAATATAGGCAGCTAGTTTTATCTGCCTATGTATCAAATTAGACGTATCTTCCTCACTCAATTTCATTATATACTCCAATTGGATTAGTTCCAACGAACCATTTTATTTGCTATAACTAGTCCAGCTAGTTATTATTAGATTATAGTTATATTGTTGCTTTTTTATGTACTATTGGCTTTGTATTTTGGTTTACAATTTGAAAGGGGTATGCTTACAGTAATTGATTACAATTATATCTAAAGTATATTGGTTAGTAATGTCATGGCTGGTATAGATATCAATGGTTGACAGATCCAATTTGGTGTGATTACTATTCGATTAAGTACTTCACCTTAATACGTATCATGTTGTTTTCATAAATGGTAGAATGATGTCCCACTAAACATAAATATCTATACGCATGCCTATACTGAAACCAAAATCAAGTTGATGATTCACGTTCTGAAGCTATATGTATATATGTTTCATATGCCTAGACAAGCTATACAAAGAAAGAATACAGTTTTTAGTAGTTATTTTGATTACATGTATGTAGTAATGTCTTGCAGTAGTGATAGGAGTTTATTGAACTGGTGAACTACGAATGGCTTGATCCCTTTCTAGGGTACGTAGGCAGTCTAATGAGGAGGTTAAATGCAGCCATAAAGTTTACAAAAATTACTACGCAATTCGAATGTTGAATTATGCTTTGTACATATCCCGGAGGCGGGGTTGTTGGATATACGGATATTTGGTGATGTCACATGTCGATCCTGAATGTATGTCGGGATCGGGGCATGACACCTAAAAAAGGAGTAGATAGTGAATGTGTTAAGTAAATGATGCTGACGATTGAAACGAAACATTAGAAATCGAAAATGCATGCTAATGATGATTTTATGGCAAAAAAAATGATGCTGACGATTTGCATTAACATGGGTGGCGTGCTAATCTTTTTCTTCTTGCCGACATCTTAATTAATCTTACCGTAATTAGTAAAAAACAAATGCGTATGGTACAGTCATTCAATCCCAAATGAACAAATCCAATCCGGATGTCCAAATAAAAAGTAGAATTTGAAAGTCTAAAGTAGCTCAGTTAGTTAAAAGTATTCGAAGTCTCGAGTTTGACTCTTTCTCACTGTTTGTATAAAAAAAAAAAAAAAAACGAGGAGAAATAAGAAACAAGCCCAAAATTCAGAAATGGGAAGTGGAGAGGAAGACTGCAGGACAATCCCAGCCATTGACCTGAAAAAATTTCCAGAAGCAGAAGAGTACAGGAAGCTGAGGGAAGCAGCAGAGACATGGGGATGCTTCTAGGGGTGGGCATAAAAACCGCCAAACCGCAAAACCGCATCGAACCGTAAGAAAAAAAACCGAAAAAAACCGTGTTGACCGGAAAAGTCAACTTTGAGTGAAAAACCGAACCGAACCGTTCAAACCGGTTCCGGTTCCGGTTTTGAAGGACCAAGAACCGTTCGAACCGAACCGAACCGTTTTATTAATAATAAATAAATAAATTATATATACATACATGTCGTGGTATAATAAGTTGAAAAAATTGGTTTCACTAAATTGCAAAGCAGAGGATCCTATCCCAATTAGGTTCATTTTCACTTACACACACACGGAGACACCTTCAGGTCCTTCACGGCTTCACCTTCACGCACGCCGCTCAGCTCATTTCAGATTTCCCCCATTCCTATTCCTAAATCCTGATTCCCCCATTTCAGATTTCACACAGATACTGTCATACTGAGACCGAGTCTGCCAAAGCCCCCCGTGGTGTCCGTGCCAGTGCCGGTGTCGTTGCCGCAGCAACCGCATACACTGAAGTGAAGCCTGGGTAAGTTTGTAGCTTTTCAAAGGGAAATTCTGCTGCTTGTTAATTTGTTTGGAATTGGAAAATTCTGCTGCTTAAAGTTTAATTCGTAGTTCAATTTTGGTTGAGAAGTTTGGATTTTGGATTGTGAGGTAATGTGGGAATTGTTCTCAAATTCTGTGATTTGATTGCTGTAAATCATATTGAATCATGAGGAGATAACTTGTTGTATGCTTACAGAGTTAGATAATCATTATGACTCATAATTTATGAGGCTTTCGGCAGTGACATTAAGCCAAGTGAACCATCAACCAGAATGTAAACAGAGTAGATAAAATGGGAAAGGTCAGTTACAGAGGGGGTCCAAGAGAATGGGGGTTGGATCAGGACTAGGTTGCCTAGTTGAGTTTGTTGCCTTTAGACAATGGAAGGAATAAATGGGGACTGCAGAGTTATAAAAGGAACACGAGTGGCTATGTTGCAGAGGAAATTTTAGAAGAGGAGAGGAGCGAGAAAGGTTTGTGATAGGGGAGAGAGAGAGATTGTCGTAGGAGGATGAATTTGGGTTTATTGTGGTATTGTAGTAGTGCTGTACTCATTGAATATCCTTTAGAACCTTTCTTTTGGTAATCTTTCTACATGCAGTAATCTCACATGTTAAAACTTGATGCAGCATATCATCTGCATGTTTGTTCATTTTTGGAGTAGATATGTAGCTGTGGTTTCCGCAAGTCGCATAAATCCAGCTCAGAAAAGAGATGAAGTACATACTTATTGCAGGTGATAAGGCTCCAATTACATTGCAAAAGTATATGCTGAAATCATCTTTCAACAACTTTCTCTTTTTAGTTGTTGCACAATATGCCACGATTCAAATATTTCGCATAAATTTTAGATTAGAATGCCACGATTCAAACGTAACAGGGGTGGTGGGATTAGAAGTTGGCAGCTTAGTGAGGGTGATGGTTCCAAAATTCCTCTTTTATCGATAGAGTTGGGTGTAGCAGATAGCCTAGAAGTAATATTATGAGCAGGGCATTTTTTTCTTCCAAAAGTCGTGATTGTGTTCCATGTAAATGCAATTACTGTTTTTTTCATAACATTTTTTTAACTTCAGGCTTGATTGTTGTGACAATTATATCATCTTACGATTGTTATGTTTATTTTTTGCCTAATAGATTTGAGCAAATACTCTTTTTGTTTGGTTAATATCCATTCATAATTCAACAACTCCATATGTCTAGCATGTTGTATCAGTCTTCATTTCTTTTGTCAAGGTTGAGGTTAGGTGCTGCATATTGGAAATTTAAACAATTTCCAAGTCCAACAGTAGCATCTGCATTGCTTAAGTTTAAGTTTAACAGTAGCTTGCCTTAGCTTAGAAATGTATGTCACTTAACCACGTAAGAGCAAATCTGTATGATCAATTGAGTTTAGATGGTCGAATTCTTGTTTCTCTGTTTGGATGAACTCAGTAGACATATTTTAGGTACTATGAACTGATTTAGTTGTTTATCAGTGACCTAATTATAGTTTTGTCAAACTGCATTTCTACTTATTTGTCATATCAGAATGCATCTTTCCCTGATCAGACAGTACAGAAATTTCATTGTACAAACTATTCCGATCATTTCTGAGTTGTTTGAAGTCTACTTTGAAATCCCATTTTAACCAGACTTTTTTCAATTATCCTCTGACTGCTATTTCAAGCAGTGATTACAGTTACAATGATTTTGGATTTTGTAATAGGAGCAGTCGTGGAGGGAACATAAATGGTCGTGGCAAACCACGTGGGAGTGGCAACGGCAGTGGTCGTGGTGGAGAAGGGAGGAAGAAGCCTGTGGAGAAGTCGGTTGATGAACTCGACAAGGAACTCGATAGCTATCACACAGATAACATGCAGGGTTAGTTCAAAACTGGAGCTGTGGAACTTTGCTTGCTGGTATCAGTCAGTGTTTGAGCTATGGTAGCTGTACAAAATATGACGGTTGTGATTTTTGGGATATAGACTAATTTCTGCTTGGATGTTAATGTGGATCAAACTAGATGTGTTTCAAATAATTTATTATTAGGAACCGTAAACCGGCAAGAACCGGATCGGAACCGGTGTAGACCGAACCGTAATGTTCTAGTAATAAATTTAAGTGGAACCGCACCGAATCGAACCGTTAATATATTTCGGTTCCGGTTTCAGTTTAGGGGTGGAACCGCACCGAACCGCACCGTGCCCACCCCTAGATGCTTCAGGCTTGTGAACCACATGATCCCACTGGCTCTGATGTTGGAGATGAAATCAGTGGTCAGATCTTTGCTGGACCTGCCCATGGAGATCAAGAAGCAGAACAAGGATGCGATATCTGGTATTGGATACCGGGCTCCCACCATAGTCAACCCTATCAATGAATCTTTGGGGTTCTACGACTTGGGATCGCGTCAGGCTTTGGACAGCTTTTGCTCTCAGTTAAATGCTTCTTCCTACCAGAGGTTAGCTTTTGATCGTCTGATAGTTTTACTATTGCTTAAATTTTAGCTAAGAGAAAACAAGAAAATACAACCCGAATACTCCGCATAATTATTTGGTCCAGTGTAGCTCAGTCTCCGCTAAGGTTAAATTTCAAACGAGGATTGTTGAATCACAAGATTGTTTGAACCTTAATCTCTAGATTAGTCAATAGTCATTATGTTATTTTGTCTACATGTCAACCCTAAACTCGAAGCTCTAAACTCTAATTCTCAATTGACGACTATTATTGAATGAAGAAGAAATTAAATTACAACCTTAATAGATTTTTCAATACTTATATATGTTAAAAAGCCACTTGGCTTCCTACAATTAAGGAACAATTCCTCGTTACCTACCTGCAAATAAGAACATATACTGGGTTGATTTAAAATATAAAAACAAAAGCATCTACAAACATGTCGATTGTGATTTGTCAATAGTTAAAAACACAAAAACAAAAGTTTCCTCACACATGTTAAATTGTGCTTTAGCATAATGTTATATACGATGGTTGCATTTAGAATATTTATATCTAGTCTTTAATTTGAGCAATGTATTGCGTACGTTGATGCATAGTAGAAAAACTCGTCTCAAAGTTGTTTTTATCACTAAACGGGCAGAGAGGTGATGGAGAAGTATGCTCAAGCAGTGTGTGAGCAGACTCTGGATATAGGGCAGAAATTGGCAGAGAGTCTAGGGTTGGCAGATAATGATTATCTCAAGGGGTGGCCCTGCCAGTTCAGGATGAACAAGTACACCTTCACTCCTGAATCAGTTGGATCCACTGGTCTACGATTACACACGAACCCGGGATTTCTTACCATTCTTCAAGACGATGAAATTGTCGGTGGCTTGGAAGTGATGGACAAATCCGGCACCTTTGTAGCTGTTGATCCTTGCCCAGGCACTCTCCTTGTTAATCTCGGGGATGTCGCTCAGGTAATATGTTGTCTGTTTAGCGTCCCTCAAATTCTAGAGGTAACTTGTTTCATTTGTGCATATTTCCCTATGTTAATATTTCAAGTAAGGCATGGAGCAATGGAAGGTTGTGCAATGTCAAGCACAGAGTACAATACCGGGAGGCAAGAATTCGAGTTTCGATCGCTTCATTCCAACGTGGACCAGATGAGGAAGCAGGAGTGGAAGCTCCTCCAGAATTGGTGGATTCCGAGCACCCTCGACTTTATGTTCCCTTTACTTATGGAGATTACAGAAAGCTAAGATTATCCGCAAACCTGTATGCTGGTGAAGCACTCGCACTCGTACGCACCTCCTCCTAAGGGCTAGTTTGGTATTCCCTGGTTTTAAAAAAACTGCTTCTGTTGTACTACGAATATAAACAACTATAAAATAAAGCAGCAAAATATTTGGTAAACTTTAATTGTAAAAGTGCTTGAGTGTTTGGTAAATTTTATATAAAACCGATGTGAAGGTATAAAATGACCAAAATGGGTATGTGATGATGTGATATTATCGTATTTATGTTTATTTTCTTCTATCTTCATATTTATCTTTAATGTATATTTTTTTGGGTAAGTTATAACTATCTTCATATTGATCTTTAATGTGTATTTTTGGGTAAGTTATAACCATCTTCATATTGATCTTTAATGTATATTTTTGGGTAAGTTCTACAAAATTACCTCAACTATGGGCACTACAATCTCATATTTTAACATTGTAATGTCATACTTTAACCTACAAATTTGTTGCAATTTTTTTTGTTAAATGCTCAAAGTGTGAGACCCACTCCTCAGCTAACTAGATTAAAACATTAATTAAATATTTATAAATTACCAAAATTTAACTATTTAAAAGTGTTAAAAATTCAGAAAATTCACTTTAAAACGCAGTTGTTACATGAAAAATTAAGGGTATTGGCATATGGCTCATCTTCTCCGTTCCAGCCACCGCCCACCGCCATCGCCCACTTCTATTAGTAGATCTCCAATTTCTCTTTTCCTTCACTAAAAAAATTAGGAATTTATGGCCACTCAAAACCACAAAGCAGCCACCTGGCAGTGTTCAACATTATCATCCTGCCTTTAGCCTATGTTAAACCCAGAAAACAAGATCAAAGCATTTGTAGTATTTATCTAGGTTTTAAGTTCGAATTCTCCTCTCCGAGTTAGTACAAGAAAAAAAAAAAAAAAAGACTTCAATTGAATTCTTATCGAACTTAATTATAAAATATATCTTTTATCAAGCTTAGTTGATCCTAGTATAAGCGCCTGCACATTGCTGCGAGTTTTAAAAACGTATAAAACATGTAAAAAGTTCGATACATATTTACAACCATATTAGGTGTTCAATGATGGCATTTTACATTCTTGTTTACAACTACCATCAGTAACGGCTGATTTGGTTTTTGTTCAAAGCGATTAAACATAATATCCTCCATTTCTCCGCGGTTCTTCCTTGTACTTTTCATGTCTGACCCCTTCGTTGGCATCTTCTTTTTCTCCTATATGCAAGATAGGTTCTACTAATGCTTAACACAATGGTGGATAATCAATAGTGAACTTATATTCTGACATACAAATGCAGAGCAGAATAATGTGAGTGCCCTACGGGAAAGCTCATCGATATTAATACTGACATGTTAAGAGCAACGTATGAGTAGAATTATTGAATTGCTCATCTCACCAGTAATCTTCTACCACAGTTCTCAGCATGCAAGTATGAATAAAGGTTGACGGAAATATACACCACCTGCTGAATTGTACATTGAGAGAAACAATAAGCATAAATATAGGAAAAGATTTATAAGATCTTCGAAAAGTGTAGAGAAATGAGTACCTATGCATGTATAGCACTTTTCTTGAAATGGTTGAAGAACCAATTCAATCAACAGAAAGGTATATGCAATTTCTAACACCCCAGCCACTATTATCACTTTTATCTCAAATGTTCACATAGTGCTTCTTTCTTTCAATTTCATTTAATTTGCTCTAAGGGAACTTCTTTATCTTCATGTAGTGATAAATCTACAGTTTCCACATCTCGCTTGCGTCATTTGTGTGCGCGTGTGTTTATGTTCCTTCCATCGAAGGATCATTTGAATTAGCGAGTCTTTCACGTCGCTATTAATTTTCTGCACTTGCATACTCCTACAATAGGCTTATCATGTATAAAGAGTTATGTGAGATCCATTAATGTTTGGAGTCTTGAAGAACTAAATTCACACAATGACCAACCAACAAAATAATGGAAAGATAAGAGTACAAAGACCAATCAACATAGAAGCAAGTGTCATTGGGTCCGCGATAATAAGAAGACATAGATACCTCTGTTCTTTTGCTCATCAGACATCCAATATTTATCCCACTATGTTATAAATTGGATAACACTTGCTAATAAGTAAAGTCCTGGCATGTTGCTCCGTAAGCAATACCAAGTCCATCAGTTAGCACAAATCCTCACTTTGCAGAAAACACAACTCAATTGAACCAGTACGTATGATAAATTAGTGAGGCTTTTAAAGCAGAGAAGGACTATTCACTACCTGTGCACTCGAAATCGATTTTTTGGTAATCACCTGCAACAGTACACAAACACCATCAAATTCCAAATAAGTACAGAATAACAGAGTTAAAACTTACTTGAAAGAACTACCCAACAACAGAATCATATGAAATATTGAAACTATGATATCTGCGCAGAACAAACCTAATGGATAAACACAATCACACAAACAGCACAAAATTCAGCAATTTTCTAACCAAATATCCCACAATATAATCAAATAACGCAAATAGCTTAATCCCCAACTTTTGCTATGTAATATATTCTACATGAACCTATCCTTTGTTCCTTATCGAGATACTCACATCGAGACGGCGATCATTCGAAAGCTGCGCAAAGTAGTCATCTGGAAGATCAAAGATGTCCTGCACAGGAAATAACAAAACTGAAAAAATCAAACTTTAAATTACAACTACATTAAGCAATGACAATAACTAAAGGTTCAAAATTTGACCTAAAGGATCGAAATTAGAAATGGGAAATGGATGCTTACGGCTAATTCTTGGAGGAAAGATTGAAAATTTGGACCGTTGGCTTGGAAGGATTTGGGGGAATCTGACTCTGTGACGGGGAGAAGGAGGTAGTGGGGATTTGGAAGGGAGGGATTTTGGGGAAATTGGAGGGTTTTAGGGAAGAAGAAGAAGAAGAAGAAGAAGAAATAGAATCAGGCGAGAGCTGAGGTGCGGGGGAACTGTGGTAGCGGTGGTGGAAACTTGAAATTTGAAAGGAATCCGGTTTAATTTTTTTACGGTGAGGCGGTGAGCGACTGAAACAGGTGGAGGAAGCTGGGAGTCCCACGTGTCACAAAATTCAATTGACAGCAAGACAAATGGGCAAATTTGGAATAACAGTAAAATAATCAGGGGTAAAACGGGAAATCCACTACACTGATTTCCCCGCCTGTTTTAAGACAAGTTTAGTATTGATGTGCTTTGAAAAAAAAAAAAAAAAAAATAGTTTCTGCTATGCTATGAGAATAAACAGTTGTGAAATAAAGTAGCAAAGTGTTTAGTAAACTTTTTTGTAAAAGTGCTTTTGGGAAAAAAAAAAAAAGGTATTATAGTGTTTGGTAAATTTTTATGTAAAACAGCTGTGATTGTGTAAAATGACAAAAAAAAGTATAATATTAGATGTTCCATTAATTTAATTTTCTTAACAAATAAAGGTGAATTACTAAATATACTTCATTTTTAAAAGAAAAATATTTATAAACTTTATTTTAAACATATAATCCAACGTTTAACAAGAAATCATAATCCAACATTCAACATATAATCCAACATTTATGCTGCTTCACGTTTTCAACTTTTTTTCAAAGCTTATTTTTGTTGCTTCACTTTTTCAGTTTTTTTTTTTTTACCCAAAATTGTGAAAATAAGCTGTTTTTAAGTGTTTAACAAATACCTTTTTTAGCTCAGCTTTTTTTTATACCCACTTTTTATAAAAGCACCTCAGTACCAAACCAGTACTTAGTATATATCAATTTTTTATAATTTTTCTGCTATTTTCTCATCATACATTCTACTAAACCATTTTATCTAATTTGCTAAATAGATATTTTCAGAGGAGTTTCTGTGAACATCCAAATATTAGGCTTATCACAAAATTTGATATGCCTAGTATTATTGATGTTCAAAGCATCTCACTTAACACAGAAATATTCAAAAAGGATAGTGATTTTCAAAGTAAATGTATATTCTAATTTTCTTTGCCCTCCAAATTAAAGGACTAGCTACTGTATATTAATATATTCATCATAAGATATATATGCAATCGAAAATATAGAATATCATCTCTGTCCATATATATGTTAGATGGTGAATGTCTTCTAGCAACCAACAAGGCTTTCCACTTTGTGAGAGTTGGAGGGAGGGCTAACGTCCATCATTATTGGTTTTTGCAATTTTGTTTGCATGAATGTATTAAGTAAATGATGCTAACGATTGAAAAGAAACATTAAAAATTGAAAATGCATGCTGATGATGATTTTATGGCTAAAAAAATGATGCTGACGATTTGCATTAACATGGGTGGCGTGCTAATCTTTTTCTTCTTGCCGACCCCTTAATTAATCTTACCGTAATTAGTCAAAAACAAATGCGTACGGTACAGTCATTCAATCCCAATTGAACAAATCTAATCCAAATGTCCAATAAAAAGTAGAATTTGAAAGTCTACGTAGCTCAGTTAGTTAAAGTTTCCGAAGTCTCGAGTTTGATTCTTTCTCGCTGTTTGTATAAAAAAAAAGGAGGAGAAATAAGAAACAAAACCAAAATTCGGAAATGGGAGGTGGAGAGGAAGACTGCAGGACAATCCCAGCCATTGACCTAAAAAAATTTCCAGAAGTAGAAGAGTACTGGAAGCTGAGGGAAGCATCAGAGACATGGGGATGCTTCAGGCTTGTGAACCACATGATCCCACCGGCTCTGATGTCCGAGATGATATCAGTGGTCAGATCTTTGCTGGACCTGCCCATGGAGATCAAGAAGCAGAACAAGGATGGGATAACTGGCAGTGGATACCTGGCTCCCAGCATAGTCAACCCTATCTATGAATGTTTGGGGTTCTACGACTTGGGATCGTGTCAGGCTTTGGACAGCTTTTGCTCTCAGTTAAATGCTTCTTCCTACCAGAGGTTAGCTTTTGATCGTCTGATAGTTTTACTATTGCTTAAATTTTAGCTAAGAGAAAACAAGAAAATACAACCCGAATACTCCGCATAATTATTTGGTCTAATGCCTCTCCGTCTCCGCAGGTCAAATCTCAAACGAGGATTGTTGAATGACAAGATTGTTAGAACCTTAATCTCTAGATTAGTCAATTGTCATATATGTTATTTGGTCCACATGTCAACCCTAAACTCGAAGCTCTAAACTCTAATTCTCAATTGACGACTATTATTGAATGAAGAAAAAAAATAAATTACAACCTTAATAGATTTTTCAATACTTATATATGTTAAAAAGCCACTTGGCTCCCTACAATTAAGGAACAATTCATCATTACCTACATGCAAATAACAACATATACTGAATTAACTTAAAATATAAAAACAAAAGTATCTACAAGCATGTCGATTGTGATTTGTCAATAGTTAAAAACACAAAAACAAAAGTTTCCTCACAGATGTTAAATTGTACTTAAGCATAATGTTATATACGATGGTTTCATCTAGAACATTTAAGTCTAGTCGTTAATTTGAGCACTGTATTGCTTACATTGAAGCATAGTAATCTTAAAGTTGTTTTTATCACTAAACGAGCAGAGAGGTGATAGAGAAGTATGCTCAAGCAGTGTGTGAGCAGATCGTGGATATAGGGCAGGAATTGGCAGAGAGTCTAGGGTTGGCTGATAATGATTATCTCAAGAGGTGGCCCTGCCAGTTCAGGATAAACAAGTACACCTTCACTCCTGAATCAGTTGGATCCACTGGTCTACGATTACACACGGATTCGGGATTTCTAACCATTCTTCAAGACGATGAAATTGTCAGTGGCTTGGAAGTGATGGACAAATCCGGCACCCTTGTAGCTGTTGATCCTTGCCCAGGCACTCTCCTTGTTAATCTCGGGGATGTCGCTCAGGTAATATATTGTCTGTTTAGCGTCCCTCAAATTCTACAAGTTTGTCACTTGTTTCATTTGTGCATATTTCCTTGTATGTTATTATTTTAAGAAAGGCATGGAGCAATGGAAGGTTGTGCAATGTCAAGCACAGAGTACAATTCCGGGAGGCAAGAATTCGAGTTTCGATCACTTCATTCCAACGTGGACCAAATGAGGAAGCAGGAGTGGAAGCTCCTCCAGAATTGGTGGATTCCGAGCACCCTCGACTTTACGTTCCCTTTACTTATGAAGATTACAGAAAGCTAAGATTCTCCGCAAACCTGCATGGTGGTGAAGCCCTTGCACTTGTACGCACCTCCTTCTAAGCTAGTTTGGTATTCCCATGCTTTTAGAAAAACTACTTCTGCTGTACTATGAGGAGAAACAACTATAAAATAAAGTAATAAAGTATTTGGTAAACTTTAATTGTAAAAGTGCTTGAGTGTTTTGTAAATTTTTATGTAAAATTATTGTGAAAGTATAAAATGACAAAAATGGGTATGTGATGATGTGATATTATCGTATTTATGTTGATTTTCCTCTATCTTCATATTTATCTTTAATGTATATTTTTTTGGGTAAATTATAATTATCTTCATATTTATCTTTAATGTGCATTTTTGGATAAGTTATACAAAATTACCTTAACTATGGGTCGCATTTGCACTACAATCTCATGTTTTAACATTGTAATGTCATACATTAACTTACAAATTTGTTGCAAATTTTTTTGTTAAATGCTCAAAGTGCGAGACCCACTCCTCAGCCAACTAGATTAAAATATTAATAATTTAACAAAATTTAACTACTTAAAAATGTTAAAAATTCAGAAAATTCAATTTAAAACGCAGTTGGTACATGAAAAATTGAAGGTATTGGCTTATGGCTCATCTTCTCCGTTCCGCCCACCGCCCACCGCCCACCGCCCACCGCGATCGCCCACTTCTATTAGTAGATCTCCAATTTCTCTTTTCCTTTACTAAAACAATTAGGAATTTGAGTTTGGCCACTCAAAACCACAAAGCAGCCACCTGGCAGTGTTCAACAAAGAAGCAGGCTCCTTCTTCAACAAAGAAGCAACCATAACGTTGGTCTGGTTCTAGAGATTGACGGCGATGAAATATTTCGGGTACGTGGTGTTGGCGTGAATGCTGCTGCGGCGGCGGGATCAAGAATTGGGGTTTCTCGGCGGCGGAGAAGGACTCGACGTTGGCTTGGCCGGTGAGGGCGTGGTTGCAGTGGACAAGGTTGGTGAAGCCTAGGCCTTGTAGTTTGTGGACGATGGCGGAGGAGGGGTGTCGGAGGAGGCGCGGTGCTGTGGTTTCAGTGGTGAAGGAAGGAGGGGGCGATGGAGGGGACGAAGGGTGAGGACGGGTGGTTTTGGTTGGGGTGGGCCCACTCCTCTTTATTTAACTTTTTTTGGCATAAAGTCACTTTTTTCTTTTCTTTTAGACCAACTCCAATGGTGGGCTAAAAATCAAATTACCCCCCAAAATTCCCCCCCAAACCCACTCCAACCCGAGGGGAAATTTTGCGCTAAATGCTAAATGCTAAATGCTAAACCAATGCCAAATTCCCTCCAAAATTTAGCCCAGAAATTGGAGTGGACTCCACCCAATATTTATCGGAATTTAATTTTTTTTAGATTAAAATGTTCATAAAATTAATTTACGATAGTCTACATATTTATTTAAAAAAAAAATTAATTTAACAAAAAAATAGCATAAGTTCATTCTTTAATAATCCTGGGCTAAAATTTTAAGCTAGAACGATTGGAGCAAAAAAGTTGTTTCTTGGCTAAAAGCTAAATTTTCCGGGCTAAAAAATTTGGCTTTTAGCCCAACCATTGGAGATGGTCTTATATATATATATAATTTTATTTATTTTTATCTAAATGGTCCTTCCCATTAGAAAAATATGTGTTGTATTTGTCACGTCATCACTTAACAGTTAATTTAACGGATTAATTAATGGAAGTTTGATATTGTCATAAATTCATAAGTTGAGATATAACATTGCAATGTTTTAAATATTAAGTATGAGATTGTGGTGCAATTCACAATTTAAGTAGTTTTGTATAATTTATCCACAAGTCTAACTTGAAATAATTTAGGGAAAGTTAATGAAAATGGTTTAAAAACTTTGAGTTTTAACGAAAATGACAAAATAAAGGGTAAATTGAATAGTACCATGATTGACTTTTTAATGAAAAAATATGGTTTTTCTTTAAAATGAACAATACTAGAAGCTTTTCGTTAAAATTTCCAATAATTTAACCCTCCCAATTGGTAATGACTACTATCTCTTCACACCTATATGCTAAATTCAAATATATATGCATGAGTTGAATCAATCGTGAATGATCCAAGCAAAAACGTTTCTTCAAAAGAGATCATGCGGCCGAAGAAGTTGGTTGCATATTGGAAAAGAACAAGCAGGCAATTAAGAAAGGAGACGATGAAGATTTGGAAGAAATTCAGGATGAGCGACAGGTGAAAGATTGAGGAGATGGCCGCCATTCCATGTAACTTTTCGCAGAAACTGGTTTGGCGAAACTTGTAGTTGGAAAAAAGGTTGTAACTAGTTTAGGAGGATGTAAGTTGTACAGTGTGGATGGTGTGTATAAATGACATGCTCTTAATTTTATTTGTACATAGGAGTTCGAAATTTCGTCCTAGTCTTTTATATTTGTTTTCTTCATATTTTTGCTTCAAAGAAAATACAGTCACTCAGATATTATCCCAGCTAACGCAAAGAAAATGCAGTCACTCATAACTAAATTTTTCCTTGTTGACAACGAAGTGTAAAGATTGGTTGATTTTTTTCGACCTCGGTTTAATACTCTTTTAGCAAAAAAATAAGCACCGCAATAAACGCACTTATAAGTTTTATCTCCAAAATCCATGTAATTTTCTGCAATTCCTACATAAAAAAAAGAAAGAAAACATACTAAAAAGAAAACAAAGAAAACATGACTTAAGAATAACATACTATTAACTAAATGCCAAAGTTATATATCAACAAAAAAAAAAATTTATATAAAATAAAAAAACATACTAATTCTATTTTTCTGGAGAAATGCTGGACTCTTGTTCATGAGATTGTGATTCTCACGATCAAAGGATTTTTCACGTGTGTTTTCAAGATTGTTTGACAAACTAACAACCTTTTTTCCCTTTTATTAGAGCCACAAACAATTTTTTTAACACGTCTAATGGACTGCGTTATGATAATTTGCATCTTTGATAGCACATTGTACAGCAGTTGACCAGCTAGTACTACACTCATGTTCAAACCATGAAGTTCCATGAAATGTATCAATTTGAGACAAAACAACGGTTTGAGAATTTTGAATATAACTGGCTCTACACACTCTTTTTGGTTGGTGACCATAATTGACAAACATATTATATTCATTGTCATTGTTTTGTTTCTGCTTGACAACATCGTTTGTTAATGCATTTATAGATCTTTTAGACATTGCAAACAAATTTTTATGGCCAATTGAAAAACAAATAGCAGTAAACAAATTGGGGGAAAAGGAAAAAATTAACAAAGATGCAACACACATATTAAAACAACAGATATAACATTAAATGCAAACAAACTACTAAAATTAAAATTTCAATTTAAGTATAATAAAACCTAAACAGAACATGAAACTTTCTTCTAATTGTAAAAAAATAAAATTAAACCAGATGGTATAAATTTGAACTCAATAATTTTAGAAGTTTAAATCACCTACCTTTTGTGTAGAGAATCTTGGAACGCGAACAAAACCAACTTGATGTTAAATAATGCCACGTTCTCAAACCCTGTGAAAAACCAACATAAATATTATTGAACAATAAATTTATTAAACTGTGAAGTAACAAAATTGTTACCCACCACCAAAGATGTTTTAATCTATATTTCTAAATTTCTAACACAAAAAGAAAAAATAAAAGCTGAACCGCATTGTAAAAGACATAAACGAAATATACCAAATTTTTTTAAAGAATGATACAAATACCAAGACACATTTATATATATGTATAAACAATTATCAATATAATTAAAAAAATTGTAAATTCTAAATTTGACATTACTTGTCAGCTCACCTTTTATTTTTCTTTCTAATTTCAGCAAAAGACACTTTGTGGTTTATATAAATTGTTGTAGCACTAATCTGCACTAGAAAAAGTAGTCATAAATAAGACGTGCAAAACAATAACACTATAACAATTTTTTTTTTCATTCAAAGCAATGGTAACACACACGAGCACACGTGCGCGCGCGCGCGCACACACACATATATATATATATATATATATAAACATTTATCAAAACGATTAATAGAAATTTGTAAATTGTAAACTTGACACTACTTAGTAGCCGGACTCACCTGTTTTTTTTCAATCTCAGCAAGAGCACTCGGTAGCTATATAAATTGCTCTGACAATGATCTGCAATAGAAAATACGGTTACAAATCAGATACACAAAACACCAATACTATAATGTTTTTTTTTTCATTAAAGCACTAATAACTAAGAAAGCTCTATTTCTAAGAAACATTAAAAAAAAAATTACAAAGTGCACTCACTTTAAACTGAGAAATCTCTATCTAGGCACATAATTTATCTTCCTCTTTCTTCTTAAGCTCTATTTCTAAGAAAGATTAAAAAAAATTTACAAAGCACACACACTTTACACTGAGAAATGTCTATCCAGGCACATAATTTATCTTCCTCTTTATTTGTCCTCCTCCTTCTAACCAATTTTTTTTAAAATATAACTAAATATAAATCCCAAATAGTAATCATCATACGCACTTCACTCAGCTACCTAAATGACTATTTTCCTAAGCATACACACATATACATGTAAATACCTGGGCATTGTTATACAGAAGTTTCATTCGTAAAACACGCTCCATTTTTTATCCAACACGATATACACCTCAAATTATAATCTGAATGTAGCTGAACCTTATGATGTAATTAAAAAATAGGAACAAAGAGAAAACTAGGAATACAGAAATTTCATACATAAAACCTACCCCATTTTTCATGCAACACAGGATAGAGCTCAAATTGAAGTCTGAATGCAGGTAGAGGAAAAACCACTTACGAATAAAGACTGCATGGAAAGAAAGGAGAAATCGAAGGGTGCTCCATGTTTGAATCCGGATGATATCCCGCAACAAAACTTGTCTGAGAATCTCAACAGGAATTTGGGGCTAATTGGGATTTTAGGGTTTCAATTTTCAATTGATTTGGTGATTATAACTAGCTCAGAGAGAGATTGGTGTTGATGAGGCGATGCAAACGACGGAGGGTTTATGGCATGCTAGGGTTTTCGGAAATCTTTTTTCTTATTATGCTATATGAATTTTCTAAAACTGGGGGTTAGTACGTTTGAAGGGTAGTTGATTTTAGTATTTTTAATATTAACTTGATCCACTCAAGTTTTGTTTTGCGCCTCTTTCATGACTTAGAAATGAGGCGTGCAAGCGATCCCAGCGTTGAGACATTCCCATATTAGTATATTGAGACGAAGAACTGAAATCGTCGTGATCTGCACATACAAATCACCAAATTCGTACGAGTTCTCTCCATCTTCCATCTGCTTTAGAAATTTAAGATGAAATAATCCAAGCCAACACTCATCTCCTGGTTGTAAACATGTATAGCACTGATGGGGGAAGACGCTGTTGCAGATGAAAAGGTAGTCCATGGTGGTCTCTTCGAACAGGGCCTGGGAGTCTGCGAATCAGCCCAGTGGAGACAGTGACGAGCTTTCCGACAATGGGTTAGTGAGAGAAGGAAAAGCCTGCCTTCGTGAGGAAAGCTTGGGCGTATTCGACTTGCGCCATGGAAGAGAAATGCAGAAGTTGTAGAAGCTTGGAGATGGGCCAGATTGTCGGATCTCAATTCGCTGAGCGAGTAGGCGTGAGATAGAGAGAGGTTGCTGGAGAGCATCGGGAACAGAAGGATGGGGAAGATGATCAGGCCTTTCTGATTGTAGTGGTGGTGAGCATGGGGAGGTTGGAGAGGGGGAGGTCGGCAAGGGCGGATGTGAGGGATGACGATGAATTGAAGGGGGTGGGGCTCACTCATTTTGGCGTTTATTTAAATAATTAAAACTTTATTTGTTTATTATTATTTTTATTTATCTCTACTAATTAATAAAACTTTCATTGTTAATCAAAACTCTATGAAATTACCGGTTTAACTCTTTAATTAAAACAGAATATGAATAAGAAATATGGGCAAAAATGTAATTTCACACTCCCAAGTTTTGCTGTTTTTTTTCAAAGCCTCACTTACATGTAATTCTAACATATCTCTAATTACAAAAAAAAAAAAAAAAAAAAAAAAGAAGAAAAACACTTCCTACTCTCACATTCTCTATCACTCTCTGCATCTTTCTCGCCAAAATCCTCTTCAATCGCCCTAACCACCCCACCTCCTTCATCCCTTTCGCCCACCCCACCTGCCTCTAACCCACCTGCAAATTATGTAGGCTATTCCTCTCCTCCAACCCTAATCGCGCTCCGCCAGACCCACCACCCAACAACTTCTCTCACATACTCTGCGTTTTCCCCCATGACACCTATTTTGCCGCCCCCTGCCTCTTTGACCCACGAATCCTTGACTGGAGGCCCTCCCACCATGAATGGGCATCCAATGTTCTGAAGATATGAGCCTCATTATTTAGTTTCTACATCTTATGCGAGGTTGGAGGAAGAAAATTTTCAGCATTTAAAATCCCTTGCAATACGTTCGATGTGTCATTGAAATACATATATTAATCATGATTTATCACTCCTCAATTACTTATTTTGTTGCATTCGATTGTTTTTACTTTTTTACAGGACTTGGTTTCATCAAAGTAGAGTTCCACATTATACAACTTTTGGGAGATGTACTGAAGTTAGTGATGATTTTAGTGTTTCATGTAACAATATCTTTACAAATTATTATAAAATTCTGAAAGTATTGCCTAACTCATAAGTTTGGTTTTATTTCACTAATGTTAGTAATTGTCTTCATAAGTTCATGTAACTCATAAAACAGTGAAAAGATTTTTTTCTTTTCAGAATGACGTATACATTGCACATTGATTATAACTCATACCACAATAAAAATAAAATTGAGTTGCACACATATAGCGTGTGTGTTGGTTGCTAGTGTAAACAAATTTAACTGACATGTCATCAATTAACAGTGTATTTAACAGAATTTTTAACGGGATGTATGAAATTTAGTGAATGTTTAGTAAATATATGAAATTGAAACGTATTAAAAATGCTGTATGAAATTACAATTAGCTCTATACTTAAGGAGGTAAACTGTAATTTATCCAATTTTTATTGTTTGTTGTGCCACATACCATTTGGTCGGGTATAAATTTTTATTGTTTGTTGTGCCGCAAACCATGTGGCTTGGTTTAAAAATTTTTTTTTTTCAAAAAATTAAATTTTTTTTTATTTTTTATTTTTTTGTCTTACTAGCTTTACATGTGTTTAAAAAAATTAAGAAAAGACTAAAAGATGGTATAAATTTTTATTGTTTGTTGTGCCACAAATCATGTGGCCTGTTTTTAATCACATTTAGAAATATTTGTTTTGTCTTACTAGCTTTACATGGGTTTAAAAAATTAAGAAAAGGCTAAAAGATGGTATAAATTTTTATTGTTTGTTGTGCCACAAAACCATGTGCCCCGATTTCAATCACATTTTTTAATAATTTTTTTGTCTCCCACAAGCTATGCATGTGTTTAAAAAATTAAGAAAAGACTAATAGAAAGAGTCCACAGACAGGTGAACATGAAGGGCAAATTCGGTATTTTACTGTATAAAAAGGCAAAAAGTAATGGCCGAAAACTAACTTGAGTGACGTTTTACTCCGTTTACTGTAATGAACAGTAACTTGTGTTGGGTTTTAATATAGGTATAATATTGCATCAGCTTTTATGCATCTTCAGTAATAATCGAGTGCTCTGATGAAGCTAGAACATACGAACAGATCGATCCTAATAATTTATTCGTGTGGATCTTAGTAATTTATTCGTGTGGCGAAGGCAATGTAAATAAAAGGCAAAGAAGAAATGAAAGTTCTAACTTCATCAAGTACTTCAAACTTTCTTGACTGCAACTCCAAAATGATTACAAGATCTTTTATGTATATATGCATGCATGGAAGTATACAAAATTACAGTATCCAGAACTCTCTTGGTGTCATAATGTAGCATCTACAACTCTCGGCAATGACACTTGACAGAGCCACCTCAACTTCCTCAATCTTTTCACTTACCTGCCAAATCTCTTTCTAGGTCGATTTAATTTCTAGAGGTATGTATTATTGTTGTCCGTTGCCATTGCAAATCTGCAAAACTGAACATGACACAGGCCTTTTGGATAGTTGACTTTGTATATAAGATAGTACATGCCTCGTGTTCCTTGAGGTTGATAATTGATCAAAAACAAATGCATATGGTACAGTCATGGGAGGCGTGCTAAGCTTTTTCTTCTCGCTGTTTGTATAAAAAAAAACGAGGAGAAATAAGAAACAAACCCAAAATTCAGAAATGGGAGGTGGAGAGGAAGACTGCAGGACAATCCCAGCCATTGACCTGAAAAATTTTCCAGATGCAGAAGAGTACAGGAAGCTGAGGGAAGCATCAGAGACATGGGGATGCTTCAGGCTTGTGAACCACATGATCCCACCGGCTCTGATGTCGGAGATGAAATCAGTGGTCAGATCTTTGCTGGACCTGCCCATGGAGATCAAGAAGCAGAACAAGGATGTGATAGCGGGCAGTGGATACATGGCTCCCAACAAACTCAACCCTCTCTTCGAATCTTTGGGGCTCTACGACTTGGGATCGGGTCAGGCTGTCGACAGCTTTTGCTCTCAGTTGAATGCTTCTTCCTACCAGAGGTTAGCTTTTGATTTTCTGATAATTTTACTAGTTTTCTACTTCGTATCAGTAATTTGATTACATTTTAGCTTAGTGAAAACAAGAAAACAACAAGCTCAATAATCCGTGTAATTATTTGGTTTAATGACGTTCAGTCTCGAGGTCAAATCTCAGACGATAGTTGTTGAGTGAAAAGAATGTTAGAACATTAATCTCTAGATTAATCAATAATCATATATTTTATTGAGTGATGCTAGAGGACTAAATTTATAGACTTAATTTTGCAAACTACATGACATGGAAGTTGATGATTGAATTATTACTTAAATGTTGATAAACGTGCTCATTTGCTATTGATGACACATCATTTAATTTGCAAATTTAGTCTCCGTAACATTACTCTATTTTATTTGGTCTACATGTCAACCCTAAACTCTAAACTCTAAACTGTAATTCTCATTCGACGACTAATGTTGAATGAAGAAAAAATTACAACCTTAATAGATCATGTCGATTGTGACTTGTCACTAGTTAAAAGCACAAAAACAAAAGTTTTCGCACACATGTTAAATTGTGTTTTAGAAGAATGTTATAGACGGTTTCATCTAGCACATTTAAATCTAGTCATTAACTTGAGCAACATACTGCATTGATGCATGGTAGAAAAACTTGTGTTAAAGTTTTTTTTGTTACTAAATGAGCAGAGAGGTGATAGAGAAGTATGCTCAAGCAGTGTATGAGCAAATTGTGGACATAGGAAAAAGGTTTGCAGAGAGTTTAGGGTTGACTGATAGTGATTATCTCAAGGGGTGGCCTTGCCACCTTAGGATGAACAAGTACAACTTCACTCCTGAATCAGTTGGATCATCTGGTGTAATTTTACACACAGACTCAGGATTTCTAACCATACTTCAAGACGATGAAGAAGTCCGTGGTTTGGAAGTGATGGACAAATCCGGCGCCTTTGTAACTGTTGATCCTTGCCCAGGCACTCTCCTTGTTAATCTAGGGGATGTTGCTAAGGTACTTTATTTTCTGTTTAGTGTCTCTCCAATTTTTTGTAACATGTTGCATTTGGGCATATTTCTTATGTTGTTGATATTTTTATGTGAAGGCATGGAGCAATGGGAGGGTGTGCAATGTGAAGCATAGAGTACAATGCAGGGAGGCAACAATTCGATTTTCGATCTCTACATTCCTCTTGGGACTGAAGGAGGAGGCGCTAGTGGAAGCTCCGGCGGAGTTTGTGGATTCCGAGCACCCTCGACTTTACATTCCTTTTACTTATGAAGATTACAGAAAGCTCATATTCTCCACAAAACAACCTACTGGTGAAGCCCTTGCACTCATGCACGCCCCCTCCTAAGTTTGCTGATGTGGCACCAGAGAGAAGTGAGCCTAATGCCAATAACTGTATTTACAGAGATTATATAATATCTTGAAATAAGTAATTTAAAATTACAATGTTGCCTAATTGAACTGGTTAATCCAGATTTGTTCAGATAATCTCTCTGTTCTTTCTGGTTTTACTTTCTAGTGGAGGTTTCTTTGGTCTTACAATTTGTTAAAAACATTGGGATTGCTCATTGAAAGAACAATGGTGACATGGTTTGGATCTTAGATTAGTCTTTCAACCCAACAACTTGGTTTTGAAGGCGAGTCGTGTATTGAAGGAGAGAAAACCTATGGTTTCGGTGGGAATATATATATATATATATTTTTTTTTTTGTCTACAGTAAGCATTATGTAAACCTGACGTTAGAGATGACAAATCAATTCATTGGATTTTTAATAGGAACCCGTTAAGATCAGTTTAATTTGGCACGGCGGAGGGCCACGGTCTCATCGCGGACCACCATGGAGGAGGAAGGCAGGGTTGGGTTCGGGTGGATTTACTTGGATTGGGTTAGCGTTGGGGCCGATTGGAAAGGGAGGATGAAGTTGTCCTATGGGGAAGACAGTGGAGAAGCCATGGTTGGGTTGCTGGATTTATGGTGGAGGAGGAAGAGAAGAAAGGGAGAGAGAGGCTACGAGAGAGGGTAGACAATGGAATCAATGAAAAAGTTAAGGGTTATTGTTGTCCAAAAATTTATAATTTTGTGTTCCATGGGCTGGACCTGCCCATGGAGATCAAGAAGCTGAACAAGGATGTGATAGCTGGAAGTGGATACATGGCTCCCGGCAGCTTCAACCCTCTCTATGAAGATTTGGGGCTCTACGACATGGGATCGCGTCAGGCTGTCGAAAGCTTTTGCTCTCAGTTGGATGCTTCTTCCTACCACATAACAACATGGGTTAGCTTTTGATTGTCTGATAACTTTACTACTTGTTCTCTACTTGGAGAAATTTTTCCAAGTGACGGGAACACCATGACACGTGATGTTCCCTCACACATTAGGATTTGACATCTTGAATATTTTTCAATTTTATATTTCAATAAATAAATATAACTAAATCCTAATGTGTGAGGGAACACCACGTGTCATGGTGTTCCCGTCACTTGGAAAAATTTCTCCTCTACTTGGTATAAATCCGTACAATATAGAATGATTGGTTAGGGTCCGTATAATTAAAAAAAAAAATTATGAATGCACCCCAAAATTTACTGTGATGACATTCTCTTCTATGCCCTTATACGATTCCAAACCTTGTATAAGGCTTCCATGGTTAGACTTAAAACGTTTGAGAATCTTATTATTCAAATCATTTGAGAGCAAAATCTCGTTTGGTTTCAATTTGCTTGATTTCAATATGGAGATCCGGGAAGAAAGAAAACGAGTTGGTGGGGTGAACACGCAATTGAAGCAAACACACATAGAGTTTGATGTGGGTGGAAAGTGTGGTGTACGAGGGTAGTATTGAAAAATATGTGGGGTCTGTACTGAAAATAAATTGTAATTTGAAAAGCAGATGTAAGTGTATTAAGTAAGTGAAGTGTAATCAATAATATTTGGGGTGCAACTACGAATAAAACCCTAATTTTATTACATTTTAGCTTAGAGAAAACAAGGAAACACAAGCTCAATAATCCGCTTGATTATTTGGTTTAGTGATGCTTAATTTCCGTTGAGGTCAAATCTCAGACAATGCTCAATCTCCGCGTGATTATTTGGAATGAAAAGAATATTAGAACCGTAATCTCTAGTTTAGTCAATAGTCATAAATGTTATTTGGTCTACATGTCAACCCTAAACTCTAATTCTCAATTGAAGACTATTGTTGAATGAAGAAGAAATTTATAGCCTTAATAGTTTTTTCAGTACTCATATTTGTAAAAAGCCACTTGGCTCCTTACAATTAAGGAACGTTTCCTCGTTACCTACCTCCACATAACAACGTACACTGAACTGACTTTGAAAAAAAAAAAAAGTATCCACAAACATATTGATTGTGATTTTTCATTAGTTGAAAACACAAACATAGGTTTCTGAACACATGTTAAATTGTGCTTTAGCATAATGTTATATACGACGGTTTCATCTAGCACTTTTAAATCTAGTCGTAAATTTGGTGCGTGAGGTCGAGCTTGGCGTGGTTGCAAAGAGGACAAGGTTGGTGAAGTGTAGGCCTTGTAGTTTGTGGACGATGGCGGAGGAGGAGGTGTCGGAGGAGGCACGGTGCTGGTGGTTTTAGTGGTAAAGGAAGGAAAGGGGGGCGGATGGAGGGGGAAGAAAGGTGAGGATGGATGGTTTAGTTGAGGTGGGCTGCTCCTCTTTATTTAACCTTTTTTTTTTCTGGCATAAAATTTACTTTTTATTAATTGATTTATTTTATAATTTTATTTTTTTATCTAAAGGATCTTTTACATCTGTAAAATATCACTCTGCATTTGTCACATTATCACTTAACGATCAATTCAACAGATTAATTAACAGAGGTCTGACATTGCCACAAATTCATAAGTTGAGATATGATATTACAATGTATCATATTTTAAGTATGAGATTGTGATGCGATCCATAATTGAGGTAATTTTGTGTAACTTATCATAAATTGGTAATGACTACTATTTCTTCACACCTTTATGCTAAATTCAAATATATATGCATCAAGAGTACGATCAATCGTGAATGATCCAAGCTAAAACGTTTCTTCAAAAGAGATCAGGCGGCTGAAGAAGTTGGCTGCATATTGGAAAGAACAAGCAGGCAAGAAAGGAAACGATGAAGATTTGGAAGAAATTCAGGATGAGCGACCGGTGAAAGATAGAGGAGATGGCCGCCATTCCATCTAACTTTTCGCAGAAACTAGTTTGGCGAAACTTGTAGTTGGTAAAAAAGGTTGTAACTTGGTTTAGGGGATGTAAGTTGTAAGATCCCACATCGTCTGAGGGAGAGGAAGTGATGTGTCTTATATGTACATGCTCACCTCCTTACAGTGAGACGCGTTTTGGGTGGAAGCCCAATAACAAATCCGTGAGGACGTGGCCCAAAACGAACAATATCTTACTATGTGGATTGGGATGTGACAATTTGGTATCAGAACCACTTCCCAGCCGAAAGTGTGCTGACGAGGACGTCGTGCCCCTAAGGGCACCGATTGTCAGATTCCACGCCGCCCGGGGAGAAATTTTGTTCCTAGTTTTGTACGTGCATAAACGGTTGGACGCAAAAATTTCTCTGCACATGGATTACGTGCTAATATTTTACGTCGGGCCCCTAAGGGCACCGATTGTCAGATTCCACGCCGCCCGGGGAGAAATTTTGTTCCTAGTTTTGTACGTGCATAAACGGTTGGACGCAAAAATTTCTCTGCACATTGATTACGTGCTAATATTTTTGTTCTTGCATTCAACCCGTGGATTGTAAGATTCCACGTTGCCCTGGGGAGAAATTTTTTCCTAGTTTTGTACGTGCATAAACGGTTTGCTGCAAAAATTTCTCCGCACATGGATGACGTGCTAATATTTTTGTTCTTGCATTCAACCCCAAATAATTATGGTACACTCATTCAACCCCAAATGCGTATGGTACACTCAAATGTCCAAATAAAAAGTAGAGTTCGGAAGTCTCTTAGTATTCACCAAAAAAGAGAAATAAAAAAACAAACCCAAAATTCAGAAATGGGAGAAGGAGAGGAAGATTGCAGGACAATCCCAGCCATTGATCTGAAAAAATTTCCAGATGCAGAAGAGTACAGGAAGCTGAGGGAAGCATCAGAGACATGGGGATGCTTCAGGCTTGTGAACCACATGATCCCACCGGCTCTGATGTCGGAGATGAAATCAGTGGTCAGATCTTTGATGGACCTGCCCATGGAGATCAAGAAGCAGAACAAGGATGTGATAGCGGGCAGTGGATACATGGCTCCCAATAAACTCAACCCTCTCTTCGAATCTTTGGGGCTCTACGACTTGGGATCGGGTCAGGCTGTCGATAGCTTTTGTTCTCAGTTGAATGCTTCTTCCTACCAGAGGTTAGCTTTTGATTTTCTGATAATTTTACTAGTTTTCTACTTGGTATCAGTAATTTGATTACATTTTAACTTAGTGAAAGCAAGAAACACAACCTCAATAATCCGCGTGATTATTTAGTTTAGTGACACTCAGTCTCCTGCTGAGGTCAAATCTCGGACAATGGTTGTTGAGTGAAAAGAATGTTAGAACATTAATCTCTAGACTAATCAATAATCATATATTTTATTGAGTGATGCTAATGGACTAAATTTATAGACTCAATTTTGTAAACTACATGACATGGAAGTTGATGATTTGATTATTACTTAAATGTTGATAAACGTGTTTATTTCCTATTGATGACACATAATTTAGTTTGCAAATTTAGTCTATAAATTTAGTCTCCTTAGCATTACTCTATTTTATTTAGTCTACATTTCAACCCTAAACTCTAAACTCTAATTCTCATTCGACGACTAATGTTGAATGAAGAAAAAAATACAACCTTAATAGATCATGTTGATTGTGACTTGTCACTAGTTAAAAGCACAAAAAAAAAAAAAGTTTCTGCACACATGTTAAATTGTGTTTTAGCATAATGTTATATACGACGGTTTCATCTAGCACATTTAAATCTAGTCGTTAACTTGAGCAATGTATTGCGTTGATGCACGGTAGAAAAACTTGTCTTAAAGTTGTTTTTGTTACTAAATGAGCAGAGAGGTGATAGAGAAGTATGCTCAAGCAGTGTATGAGCAGATTGTGGACATAGGAAAAAGGTTGGCAGAGAGTTTAGGGTTGGTTGATGGTGATTATCTCAAGGGGTGGCCCTGCCAATTCAGGATAAACAAGTACAACTTCACTCCTGAATCAGTTGGATCCTCTGGTGTAATTTTACACACAGACTCAGGATTTCTAACCATAGTTCAAGACGATGAAGATGTCGGTGGTTTGGAAGTGATGGACAAATCCGGCGCCTTTGTAGCCGTTGATCCTTGCCCAGGCACTCTCCTTGTTAATCTAGGGGACGTTGCTAAGGTACCTTATTTTCTGTTTAGTGTCTCTCCAATTTTTTGTAACATGTTGCATTTGGGTATATTTCTTATGTTGTTGATATTTTTATGTGAAGGCATGGAGCAACGGGAGGGTGTGCAATGTGAAGCATAGAGTACAATGCAGGGAGGCAACAATTCGATTTTCGATCTCTACATTCCTCTTGGGACCGAAGGAGAAGGCGGTAGTGGAAGCTCCGGCGGAGTTTGTGGATTCCGAGCATCCTCGACTTTACGTTCCTTTTACTTACGAAGATTACAGAAAGCTCATGTTCTCCACAAAACAACCTACTGGTGAAGCCCTTGCACTCATGCGCACCCCCTCCTAAGTTTGCTGATGTGGCAGCAGAGAGAAGTGAGCCTAATGCCAATAACTGTATTTACAGAGATTATATAATATCTTGAAATGAGTAATTTAAAATTACAATGTTGCCTAATTGAACTGGTTAATCCAGATTTGTTCAAATAATCTCTCTTCTGGTTTTACTTTCTAGTGGAGGTTTCTTCGGTCTTACAATTTGTTAAAAACATTGGGATTACTCATTGAAAGAACAATGGTGACATGGTTTGGATCTTTGATTAGTCATTCAACCCAACAACTTGGTTTTGAAGGCGAGTCGTCTATTGAAGGAGAGAAAACCTATGGTTTCAGTGGGAATATTTTTTTTTTTTTTTTTTTTGTGTCTACGGTATGCATTATGTAAACCTGACGTTAGATGTGACAAATCAATTCATTAGATTTTTAATAGGAACCTGTTAAGACCAGTTTAATTTGGCACGGCGGAGGGCGACGGTCTCGTTGCGGACCACCAGGGAGGAGGAAGGCAGGGTTGGGTTCGGGTGGGTGTACTCGGATTGGGTTAGCATTAGGGCCAATCGGAGAGGGAGGATGAAGTCGTCCTACGGGGAAGACGGTGGAGAAGCCATGGTTGGGTTGCTGGATTTATGGCGGAGGAGGAAGAGAAAAGAGGGTAGACAATGGAATTAATGAAAAAGATATGGGGTATTGTTGTCCAAAAATGTATAATTTTGGGTTCCATGGGCTGGACCTGCCCATGGAGATCAAGAAGCAGAACAAGGATGTGATAGCTGGAAGTGGATACATGGCTCCCGGCAGCTTCAACCCTCTCTATGAAGCTTTGGGGCTCTACGACATGGGATCGCGTCAGGCTGTCGACAGCTTTTGCTCTCAGTTGGATGCTTCTTCCTACCACAGCTTTGCTTCTGATCGTCTGATAATTTTACTACTTGTTCTCTACTTGGTATAACTTTAGGGTTTCTTTATTAGCGTACAATATTGAATGATTAGTTAGGGTCCGTACAATTTAAAAAATAATAATAATAATAATATGAATGCACCCCAAAATTTACTGTGATAACATTCTCTTCTATGCCCGTTATACGATTCCAAACCTTGTATAAGGCTTCCATGGTTAGACTTAAAACGTCTGAGAATCTTATTGTTCAAATCATTTGAGAGCAAAATCTCATTTGGTTTCAATTTGCTTGATTTCAATATGGAGATCCGGGAAGAAAGAAAACGAGTTTGTGGGGTGAACACGCAATTGAAGCAAACATACATAGAGTTTGATGTGGGGTGGAAAGTTGTCACATCCCGGACCAACTCCGTCATAGTACGATATTGTCCGTTTTGAGCCACACCCTCACAGTTTTGTTTCTAGGAACTCACGAGCAACTTCCCAATGGGTCACCCATCCTAGGATTGCTCTAGCCCAAACTCGCTTAACTTCGGAGTTCCGATGGAACCCGAAGCCAGTGACTTTCCAAAAAGCCTCGTGCTATATGAAGGTGGGCATGTACATATAAAGCATATCACCCCCTCTCCATTGGTCGATATGGGATGTTACAAAAGTGTGATGTATGAGGGTAGTATTGAAAAATATGTGAGGTCTGTACTGAAAATAAATTCTAATTTGAAAAGTAGATGTGAGTGTATTAAGTAAATGAAGTGTAATCAATAATATGTGGGGGTGCAACTGCGAATAAAACCCTAATTTTATTACATTTCAGCTTTAGAGAAAACAAGGAAACACAACTTGATTATTTGGTTTAGTGATGCTTAATTTCCGGTGAGGTCAAAATCTCAAACGATGCTTAATCTCCGTGTGATTATTTGGAATGAAAAGAATATTAGAACCGTAATCTCTAGATTAGTCAATAGTCATATATGTTATTTGGTCTACATGTCAACCCTAAACTCTAATTCTCAATTGAAGACTATTGTTGAATGAAGAAGAAATTTACAGCCTTAATTGTTTTTTCAGTACTCATATTTGTAAAAAGCCACTTGGCTCCTTACAATTAAGGAACATTTCCTCGTTACCTACCTCCACGTAACAACGTATACTGAACTGACTTAAAAAAAGAAAAAGAAAAAAGTATCCACAAACATATTGATTGTGATTTTTCATTAGTTGAAAACATAAACATAGGTTTCCGAACACATGTTAAATTGTGCTTTAGCAGAATGTTATATACGACGGTTTCATCTAGCACTTTTAAATCTAGTCGTAAATTTGAGCAATCTATTTCGTTGATGCACAGCAGAAGAACTCGACTTCAAGTTGTTTTTGTTACTAAATGAGCAGAGACGTGATAGAGAAGTATGCTCAAGCACTGTATGAGCAGATTGTGGATATAGCGCAGAAGTTGGCAGAGAGTGTAGGGTTGGCTGATAGCGAGTATCTCAAGAGCTGGCCCTGCCACTTCAGGATGAACAAGTACAACTTCACTCCTGAATCAGTTGGATCATCTGGTGTACAATTACATACAGACTCAGGATTTCTAACCATTCTTCAAGACGATGAAAATGTCGGTGGTTTGAAAGTGATGGACAAATCGGGCGCCATTGTAGCTGTTGATCCTTCCCCAGGCGCTCAACTTGTTAATATCGGGGATGTTGCTCAGGTTAGCTTCCCAGCAATTCTTCGAGTTTGTAACATGTTTCATTTCTGCATATTTCCTTATGCTGTTGATATTTTTATGTCAAGGCATGGAGTAATGGGAGGTTGTGCAATGTGAAGCACAGAGTACAATCCACGGAGGCAACCATTCGAATTTCGATTGCTACATTCCTTTTGGGACCTAAGGAGGAAGCGCTAGTGAAAGCTCCGCTGGAATTTGTGGATTCCGAGCACCCTCGAATTTACGTTCCTTTTACTTACGAAGATTACAGAAAGCTCATACTCTCCACAAAACTGCACGCTGGTGAAGTCCTTGCACTCATGCGCACCCCCTCCTAATAAGTTTGCTGATGCGGCACCAGACACAAGTGAGCCTAATGCGTTGCTATGTTTACATTAATATAATATCTTGAAATAAGTAATTTTATATTACAATGTTGTCTAATTGAACTGGTTAATCCCGATTTGTTCAGATAATCTCACTGTTGTTTCTGGTTCTACTTTCTAGTGGAGATTTCTTCGGTGTTATAATTTGTTAATAGAATTGGGATTGCTCATTGAAAGAACAATGGTGTCATGGTTTCGATCATAGAGTAATCAATCAACCCAACAATTTGGTTTTGAAGGCGAGTCGTGTACTGAAGGAGAAAACCTATGGTGTCAATGGGAATATATTTTTTTTGTGTCTACAACACGTATTATGTAAGATTGACATGAAAAATACGGTAAACACAAGAAAATATATCTTGAGTTGTATAATTATTTCACGAATAACTTTAAAATCACTCTTTTGTATCCACAACACTCATTATGTAAACTTGACGTAATAAATATGATAGACACAAGGAAATATAACTCTAGTTGTATAATCATTTCTCGATTAACTTTGAAAGTATAGTTGATTATAACCCGCCACAAAAGAAGATTAAGGTGATAATAATTTGTAATTCACAAAAGAAGTAGGGATTAGTATGCACTTCACAGCTTACCAAACTTAATTGTTCGCTTATATTACATTATTCATAAGTACGGAAAATAGAATGAAGATCTATATAATTATAAATATTGAGACAAAATATACGAACTTACACATGAACAAGGCACCTTCGGTGAAAACAAAATAGAAAATAAAACAAATTTAAAACTAGGAAATTTCTCAAGCAAAAAACAAAGAAATTTCTTTTATTTTTTAAAATTAAAAAAATGGAAAAATAAATAAAATGGGAGAACGTGGGACTGACAACAGAACAAGAATCTTAAAGCAAGGAGAAGCTGTCACTATGTCCTCTTGTTTCTCGGAAATGGATCCTCTTCGGATCCCTGCCATCAAATCCTACCAATCAACAAATTTGGACCTTTAAAATTTGATCTAACAGCTAAAATTATTATAACATTTAAAAGGACCCCCTGTTTTTAGCCGTTGGATCAAATTTTAAGGGCCCAGATTTGTTGATTGGTAGGATTTTGTGGAAGGGATCCGCAGAGGATCATTTTCCATGTTTCTCCATTGCTATCCAGGCTATCATAGCATGGAGTCCACTCCGAAGTATCCGACACCGAGATCTCAAAGGGACAGGACGACGTTGTTTTCACTGTGTTTGCTATGCTACTCACTCCCTCAGGCATATTGCTGGAGGGCCATACGAAAGCGGGTTTAAAAGGTGGAACTCGGGGCACCGAAACTGACTCGGAAATGATTTGGATAATGTTTTGGGTCTTGGGCCTCTTGCCCGCAATCGGGTGCATACAGGCCAGCCCAAAAAGCAAAAGCCTATTGGCTTCCTCCGCCACGTAATCATGAAGATGGAAAGAGATCATCTCCGGATCTCTTCCACCAAGGCCACCGGATCAAGTGATCCGGGCCTTTGAAATTTCATCCAACAGCCAAAAATTATTATAACTTTTAAAGGGTCAAAACAGGTGGGCCATTGGATGAAATTTCAAAGGCCCGGATCACTTGATCCGATGACCTTGGTGGAAGAGATCCGGAGAGGATCTCTTTTCGTTGAAGATATATGACTACTGCCACATCATTTGACATATCATCATAGTCAGATAGGAATGCCACATCAGCTATTGTACTTTGTTAGTTTCTGTTAGTTTGTTAAAGTTAGTTACATTCGGCTGCTATATAAGCTTGTATTGAATCACTGTGAGATAACCTTTCATCTCTCTAAGAAATAACAAAGTTTTCATTCTCTTGATTCTCTATATCTACATTTCTTTGAATACAATTCTTATATTTTACCGCAAAACATTCATCTATGTAACTTTGATGAGTGTTATCATGGTATCTTCGCCATTGGTTCGATATTTTGGTGATTCTTTCTGCTGTGTTGTGACAATTCGATTGCTGTGAAGATTTCTGGTAATAGAAGATCTTTCTGGGTTCGGGTGATCAGAATTCGAGTTTATTAGGTGTTGCTTTTCTTTATGCACTCCTATTGTTTGTGTAATTGTGGCAACGAAGAATTTTCTGTCAAAAGAATTGAAATTTGAAGGCCGATAGCCATTTCTTGATTTTGAAGTATGAATTTGAAGGCCGATAGCCAGTTCTTGATTGTATAATTGATGAAGTATTTCTGTCAAAGCATAAAGGCCGATAGCCATTGCTTTTTTAATTGATTGTTGAATTTTTCACACAAACAAGGCCGAAGCCAGTAATGTGTGTTCTTGAAGATTGTTTGAGAAGTTGACTTTGTTATTCGCTTTAGATTGCTTGTGATTACAATACTGTAAAGATATGGCATTTAGTACTATGAAAATTGAGAGTCATTTGGGCATGATCACTGTGAAATTGAGAGAAGATAATTTTGTCAAATGGGATTATCAGTTTCAGTAAGTTCTTAAGGGCTATGATTTCTTTAGTGGTGAATCTCAGTGTTCTCCAAAGTATGTCATTAATATTGAGACTGGTGTAACTAGAGAAATTACTACTGCCTATAAAGATTGGGTTAAAACATATGTGTCATTATTGAGTTTTCTTATTGCTACACTTTTAGATGATGCTATGGATTATGTCATTGGATGCAAAACCTCTCAAGAAGCTTGGAAATGTTTACAAGAAAGATATGCTTCTGTATCAGTTGTCAGGGTTAATCAACTCAAGGCTGAATTTCATAATGCATAGAAAGGTGCTGATTTTATTGATAGGTACTTACTTAGACTAAAGGGTATCAAAGATCAATTGGTTGTTGCAGGAGAGAAAATAATTGAGATGATCAATAATCTTAGCCAAGGAAACTCTAATTTCAATGAAAGAGTTTAGAGCTCAACTTCTTGGTGCTGAAGGAAGTATTGAATCCAGAATTACAACTTTGTCAAATTCAATGTTAGCCATGTATGTTCAGGGGAATAGTTCTAATACACAGAGGTCTCAGGAAGCTGATCAAGGTTATGAACAAGGGGAAAGTTCTAATGCACAGAGGCCCCAAGTGGGCAATATTACAATGGTGGATATAACAATAGAAGGTATAATTTCAATAATCAAAGATTTTCTAGTGAAGACAATGGTGGAAACAATAACTACAGGTCATACTCTACTTTTGGAAACAATGGGAAAGATGTTCAAAATAGAGGTTCTCAAAGTTCTTTCTCTGGAAATGGAAGTAAACAAGGAAATACTTGGACTGGTAATACCAACTACAAGAATGATATATCTCATGAGTGTCAAATTTGCTACAGAAGAGGGAATACAACACCAAATTGTTATCATAGAGCTGATAATAGTCAATCATCTGATGGTTTCTTGGTCTGTCAAATTTGTGGAAAAATAGGACATAGAGCTTTGGAATCTTTGACATGAATAATTTTTCATATCAAGGAAGTGCACCCTCAACATCTCTTGCTGGTATGGCTGCCCAAGATTCACTGACACAAGTGAAAATTCAAATATCCAAGGTTTTTCAGCTACTGATACATGGGTAATTGATACGATTGCAACTCACCATATGACATCAAATGTAGATGTTACTCTTTATAATGGTGATGCCAAAATTACTGTTGGTAAGGGATAAGGTTTGCATGTTTAGAATATTGGTTATTCTCTCATTAAAACTCAACAAAAGTCATTAATTCTACGTAATGTGTTACATGTGCCAAGAATTACAATGAACCTGTTATCTGTTAAGAAATTATGCAGAGATAATGGTTGCTGGTTTATATGTGATGATTTGATCTTTTTTATACAAGACAAGGCAACTTGAATGATTGTATACCAAGGAAAAAGTGATGATGGGGGAGCTATTCAAGATACCAACAACAATGTTTTCAAGGTCAAAAACTACAAGTTTTGGAAGGTGTGCATCATTTGTTGGAAAGAAAATAAAAACTGCAGTCTGGCATAAAAGGTTGGATCATCAATCTGAAGAGGTTCTTAGTGTCATGTTGAATAATGCTGAAGTGTCAACTAGTATAGATTTGTGTCCATCTATATGTACTGCTTGTATTCAAGGCAAAATGAGTAACTTACCATTTCATTAAGTCAAGATAGGTCAAATGTTGTGCTTGAAATGATACACTCAGATGTATGAGGTCCTTCACCACAGAAGTCTATAGAGGGTTATAGGTACTACATAAGCTTTGTTGATGATTGCTCTTGATTTGTATGGATTTTTCCAATGGTTAATAAATCAGATGCTTTTGCAATCTTTACCAAGTTCCATGCCTTTATTGAGAATCAATTCAATGTGTCAATTAAATATTTTCAATCAGATGGTGGAGAAGAGTATATAAGCAGTGTGTTTAGACAATTCTTGGAGATAAAAAGGATTATACATCAGGTTTCTTGTCTTTATACACCCCATCAAAATGGCCTTGATGAAAGGAAGCATAAACATTTGGTTAAGACAACTATTAGTTTGTTATCAGATGCACAAATGTCTCCAGTGTTATGGTATCATGCATGTTCTCATGATGCATTTTTAATCAACAGAATGCCATGTAGAAATTTAAATATGCAGTCTCCTTATCAAGTTGTGTTTGGCGGTATACCTGAGATTAAGCATCTTAAAGTTTTTGGTACTGCAGTATATCTATTATCGAGACCATTTAACAAGAATAAACTAGAGCCAAGGTTAACTCAATGTGTATTTCTTGGTTTTGTTCATGGCTACAAGGGAGTCATTTGTTATGATATCAAGACCAAAAAGTTCATTTTGTCAAGGCATGTAATACATGATGAAGATGTATATCCATTTTGACAAGTTAAAAAACATAAGGATCATTCAATTGTTCACAGGTCTCCTTAGTCACCTATTTTGGTTCAATTACAAGTTCCAAAAGAAAAGGTTCTGTATACTACACAGTTACAGAATGATTCTCAAGTAGTTAGCTTTATGAATATATTAGAGAATGATACTGGTCCAAGTTGAAGTATTCACAGTATTCATGGAAATGGTGAATGTGTGAATTTGGTTGATAACTTGAATGTTTTAAGTACCAGTAGTTCACAAAGACTTCCAATTAGTGATAGAGATGTAAATTCAATTGATAGCACCCTTCACATGAGTTTCCAAGCTCTTCACATCACCCCTCTCCTACAAATCATCATTTTGGTACACAATCATTGTTACATGTCCTATCAGATTCTCAACTTGAGGTAATTCTTTTCAAATTTATCTCAATCTGATTTGATTGGACATACAATATCATCTACTCATTCAATAGTTACTAGATTGAAGAGTGGTACAATTGAGAGAAGAAATTATGTTGCTGTGTTAGCACATTGTCCTGAACTTCATTCACTTCAAATCAATGAAAAAGAACCTTTCACTAGAGGTTACTCTTTTATATCTGAGATTACTGATGCATCAGAACCTGCAATATTTAGAAAAGCTGCCACTATACCACAATGGCAAAGGCAATGCAGGAGAAGTATGATTCACTTAGAGCACAAGGGACTTGGGTATTGGTCTCATCCCCTGAAGATAGAGCAATTGTAGGAAGCAAATGGGTATACAAAGTGAAGAAAAATCTAGATGGCACTGTTTCAAGGTATAAAGCAAGGCTTGTAGCCCAAAGTTGCTCTCAAGAACATATGATTAACTACTTGGACACCTTTAGTCCAGTTGTGAGGCATACCACTGTTAGAATTATTCTAGCTTTAGTTGCCATTAATCATTAGAATCTTAAACAATTAGACATAACAAATGCCTTTTTACATAGAGATTTACAAGAAAAGGTTTAGATGAAGCAACCACAAGGGTTTGTTGATCCATCTTACCCTTCTTATGTCTGCAACTTGGTCAAGTCATTACTTGGATTGAAATAGGCCCCATGGGCTTGAAATTCAAAGTTTTTGGCAGTTCTGGAATTTCATACATCAACTTCTGACACAAGTTTGTTTGTAAAGAGGGATGAATTCGATATCATCATATTGTTACTATATGTTGATGATATAATCTTAACTGGTTCCAATCATGTGAAGATACAAAAGGTGATTTAAGAGCTCTCTGAGGTATTTGAGATAAAAGATATGGGGCAGCTTACTTATTTTTTGGGCTTACAGGTTCAATATAAAGATAATAGAGATGTTTTGTTAATCAATCTAAATACATTAAGGATTTGGTTCACAAAGCAGGAATGGATTCATGTAAACCTGCAAACACTCATTGTAAACCTCATCATTAAATGCTTTATTCAGAAGGACAAGGTTTGACAGACCCAACCACCTATAAAAGCATTGTGGGTTCCTTACAATATCTGACCTTTACAAGGCTAGATATTGCTTTTGCAGTGAGTACAGTATGTTAGTTCATGACTTCACCAACTGATATCCATTTGGGAGCTGTCAAGAGAATTATTCGATATCTTCAAGGAACCATAAACACCGGTATTACTTTTTCTACAAACACAGTTACAAAGCTTATTGTTTTTTTTTTTTTTTTTCTAATTTTGATTGGGCTACAGATTTGAATAATAGAAGATCAATTACTGGTTATGTGGTTTATGTAGGGAATAATCCAATCTTGTGGTAGTCTAAGAAACAAACCTTAATGTTAATGTGCTCTACTGAGGCTTAATATAAAGCCTTAGCACATATTACAACAGATATAGCTTGGATATGAAATGTATTGAAGAACTTGGGAGTATTCTTGGATGCTCCACAAATTATTCACTGTAACAATATGTCTGCCATTGCATTAAGCACAAATCCAATTTTTCACTCAAGGATAAAATATCTTGACACCAGTTACCATTTTGTAAGGGAGAGAATACAACAAGGAGATTTGGAGGTTTCATACATTCCAACTGAAGATCAAACTACATATGTCCTTACTAAAGGTCTTCACAGTCCCTCATTTGTCAATCATTGTTACAATCTCAAACTGGAAAATCCTAGTTGAGGGGATGTTGAAGAAATATGACTACTGCTACATCATTTGACATTGACAGTTAGTTACATTGTAGTCTTTTAGTTTCTGTTACTTTGTTAAAAGTTAGTTACATTGATAGCTTAGCTGACAAGTTACATTCGACTGCTATATATGCTTGTACCACCCCCAAATTAGAGTGTAATTTCATAAATTCCCTAAAGTTGTAATGAAATTTCATTTTGGTCCCCTATCTTGACTAAACTGGACCCTCTATCTAGATTTCTAAACTCCCTTAAGCTGCCACGTGGCAGCACCCCAACTCCCCACTTCTCTTTCTTTCCCCCACCCAAGACCTCACTCACTCTCACTCTCACTTTTAACTCTATCTCTCTTTACACTCACTTCATTCTCTTTCTCGAAACCCTCTCACTTTCCGATCCACCTGCACCCTTACCACCTCGGCGTCGACAACACCACTTTCACCATTAACACCTTGTCGTCTCTCTCTCTCTCTCCCTTTCTCGTTGTTGCGAGGCACGATGGAGCCCAGGAAAGCCCAGGCAAACCCGAGGGCACCCAGCCCAATTTCTGAGCATTGTCGGCCATTTCACGGCAAACAGCAGGTACCAACTTCTTTCTCTCACCTTCCTCTTCAATTTGATACCTAGATCGGAGTCAATGGATAAGTATGGTCATCGGCCGGAGTTGGGAAAGCTCTGGCGCTTTCCCGTCGAAACCCAGGCCTTTCAAGCCAGTCTAAAACCTCGAGCCTTAGGCATGTTAATGACCTAACCCAAAACCCTTTTTCCGTTGCATTTTTTTATTTTTACTTTAATTTCTCAAACCCAAAAAGCCTTGGGCCATTTTGGTTAGGGCTTTAGGCCCGTTTCCTTTAAAACCCAAAACCCTTAGGTCTCAAGCCTCAAGGCCGTGCGGGCCTAGGCCTTCGGGCCGTGTGAATTGGACCCCAAAGCCCAAGCCCAATACCCTAACCAAGCCCAAATCAGATTCAGAAACCCCAGCCCAACTGCGTATGAGCCTGCACGTGGCCAGTGAGTGGGCGATGGCCTGTGCCGACGCATGAAATGCACGCGCCACTGTCCATGGCAGCGTTGATGGCGGCATCGTCGACTATTCTGGCAACCCATGGCGCCACGTGGCCTCAGAGCTGCCACCTTACTGCGGCACGTGAGGGCATGTGGAGCGATGTGTGGCCGTATCCGAGGTCTTCTTTTATGTTATTCGACGTCCTAAATTCGTTTATGACGTTCGTTTTCCGAAATTCAATCGTTTGAGTATAGTTTTGTTAATTGTACTCTTTATGTGCATAGGTGTAATTAATAGCGGAGTTTCCGTTATTCCTTTGGGCATGGCTTTGCACCAACGGTGTACGGTGAGTGGACCCCTTCTAAAAATGCATGTTTTAATAATAGAATGCATACATGAAAAGCATGATTTAATGATTACGTTTTATGGGATAACATGCTTATTGAGGCTAGTTTAAATTATTACTATTTTTCCTATAACCTATGTTCTTTATAGGATATCTGATGGATGACGATATAATATTTAGAACATGTTTCAAACACTTCTTTGCAGTATAGATGATGGATGACTTTATACTATAAAGATGCTTTTCAAATATAGATATGTTCAATGGTTTTGTACTTACCTAGTGGTCCCTATTCCGCTACGGGGCGAGGGATAGATTCCATCACGGGCGAGGTTATGGTGTTGGCATAGGGCCTAAAGAAATAATCTCTAGCTACGGGCTGAGAAACACGGAGTTGGCATAGGGCCTGAAGATTATTTTCCTTTGGCATGGCACGAGGCTTGGAGGGATATTGGACATTCACTAGTGATTACGATATATACGAGATATGTTTTAAGACATTGCACGACATGCTAGTTTCGGAAAACCTATTTTATTTATCATGATATATGTGTTTTCATAAAACCTTGCGGTTAGTATGTTGATAACTATTTTGTTATATCTATATCAACTTGATCCACTCATGTTTATTTTGCGCCCCCTTCAAGACGTAGGAATGAGGACTACGATTTGAGCTACGAGGCATTCCCTTACCAGTGACATCGTGCTATATTCTCTCTGCTTCGGCACCTATTGTAATAGCACTTCTTTATCTTAATTTCTGCTTGTACTCTGTATTAGACGTATGCTCTTAACATGTCATGCATTATCTTAATAATTAATTGTTAGCAGTTGAGCTTTAGTATTGTGTTTTACGTTCTAGTGCTTGAATAGTCCCAATTTTTATGCATATTTCACATGTTCTCATCATTTGCATTAATTAAATGGCTTTCGTTACCTCTTGAATGTCGGCCAGTACGTGACCACCCCGATGTTCGGTGGACATCAGGATCAGGGCGTGTCAATTGAATCATTGTGAGATAATCTTTCATCTCTCTAAGAAATAACAAAGTTTGCATTCTCTTGATTCTCTCTCTCTCTCTCTCTCTCTCTCTCTACATTTCTTCGAATATAGTTCTTATATTTTATTGCAAAACATTCATCTATGTATACTTTGATGAATGTTATCAATCATTTCCCAGCAGACTCTGATCGACAGCATTCAACACGCGCCTTTCTCTATGCAATGACCAAACCCAATCCACAACGATTGGAACCCTCCCATTTTGATCCATGGCCGCTGCCCGCACACGACTTCTAGAATCACGGCCCCAAACCTGTAGATGTCGGACTCGCACGTGGCTTTCCCCGTGTGGAAGCACTCAGGGGCTATGTACCCCATCGTGCCTGGGACACCCTTGAGCTTGGCGTTCGAGGTCTTCTCGTTGTCCAGGGCATGTGCGAGGCCAAAGTCCCCGAGGCGAGAGTTGAAGTTAGAGTCTAGCATTATGTTGCTAGCATGTGTTTGATTATAGGCACATAAGACACTAATTTTTGTTAATTTAGTTTAGCAATGTATTAACTCAAAATTAATACAGGGTATCCAAGGATTTATATGCCCTGCTCTTGGTGGGATCATGCTTTCAATTGGAATCAAACTTTCGATTGATGATTTTGTCCTTGCATTCAAAAGGTAATATCTTTTTTCAACATTATGTATTCAAAAGGTAATATTCTTCTGTCAGTTATTTATTCTAATCCGTTAGTGAGGGTTTGAGTGTGCTCCCAATATTCTTTACTTCTCATCTGTTGCAGATCTTTACCACTCTCTGTTGGGTTTATCGCCCAGTATGTGCTGAAACCAGTACTTGGGGTACTAACTGCAAATATATTTGGCGTGCCGAGGATGTTCTACGCTGGCTTTGTTCTCACCGCTTATGTTGCAGGGGCTCAGCTGTCTAGCTACGCTAGTTTCTTGAGCAAATGAGATGTGGCCTTGAGCATTCTCCTCACCAGCACCACACCATGCTTCCGTGATCGTAACACTTTTTAATCGGCTCTGTTGTTCCGGTTGATGCTGTTGCCATGTCGAGCAGCCCAAATTGCAAATTCAAGGAAAATTTGGCGGAGGCCAGGAGGTCGCCAGATCCGTGCAAGAAAGGTATATTTGATGGATGATTTTGAATATTTTTGTTTTAGCCTCAGTCTCAGTTTGTAGGCTATTTCAAATTTTCAATTTTTTGTAGTTTTTATATATTTTTTTTAAATATTTGACCTATTGGGCACAATAACAAAAGCTGTGCTAATATGGATGGGAGAAGGTCATCTGACAACTTTGTTAGAATATAGGCACAAAATGACCTTTAGTTGTGCTCATCTCTTTGAGCACAAAACCACATATTGTGCCCTTTCACCTAAGGGCACGTCAATAGAGTGCACATGACATTTTGGTTACCGCAGTGTTGCTATTGCTCTATGGGCACATGTGCTGATGTCCTTTGGCCTTATAGGCACAATATTATTTTGTGTGCAGTGACCATATATTTTGTAGTGGTTATCGTATTTATGTTTATTTTCTTCTATCTTCATATTTATCTTTAATGTTTATTTTTTAGTAAATTACAATGTCATATATCAACTTATAAATTTGTTGTAAAATTTTCTATTTAAAAATGTCAAAAATTCAAAAAATTCAATTTAAAACGCAGTTGGTACATGAAAAATTAAAGGTATTGGCTTATGGCTCATCTTCTCCACACCAGCCACCGCCCACCGCCCACTGCCATCACACACTTCTATTAGTAGATCTCCAATTTCTCTCTTCCTTTACTTAAAAAGAAGGGGCGTTCTGATATAGACCCCTCATTTTTACGCTTCTTAGATTAAACATTTGTTCATTTTAACAATTTGATTAAACATTCTCCTACAATTTTGGTGCCATGTGTATTTTAATTAACCCATTAAATTACATATTTTGCCAAGGCCCTTAACATATTTGTATCAGTTTCTTAACGCCAAAATGCACGCAAGGTTCCTAGATTCTTGCAAACTAATGTCTTAGAGTTTTAATCCGAAAAGAATACTGATTGTTGAATATTAGAAGGATTTGAATTTAAGGATATTAATAATGTTATTTTTCTATTGAATTTTATTTTCCAGTGAGTTTTAATCTAAGAAAAATACTGATTATTGAATATAAGAAGGATTTGAATTTAAGGATATTAATAATTTTATTTTACCATGCCAAAATGCAATTTTGGCTCTCTGTTGAGAATATAAGTTGACTTTGTGCCATATTATTTATGTTTGTGCGTTGGCTCAAATGTACTAGTTAACATTTTTAGTTTGGTACATTATTGGACTGCAACTTTGTAATGTACCAAGAATTTGGTATGTCATTTAATTTGTGCTAACATATATTGATCGTTTGGTACGTAAAATTTTTATTTTTGAAACGTATCCATTTGCAAAAACGTTATACAATGTGTCTTTGTGATGTACGAGGAGTTTCGTGCAAATGTTATACTGACTCATATTGATTGTTTTGTTCATGAAATAATATTAAATTAGATCATTCCAGGCGTTTGGAACGTAAAGGTTTTTTTATTTTTGAAACGTATAAGTCTGGAAAAACCTTATACAATGTGTGTTTGTAATGTACCAGGAGTTTGGTACGTTACTTAATGTTACACTGACTCATATTGATTGTTTGGTTCATGAAATAATATTAAATTAGATCATTCCAAGCGTTTGGTACGTAAAGTTTTCTTTTTTTGAAACGATTTGTTTGGAAAAACGTTATACATTATGTGTTTGTAATGTACCAGGAGTTTGGTACGTTACTTAATGTTCACTAACTCATATTGATCATTTGGTTCATGATATAATATTAAATTAGATCATTCCAAGCGTTTGGTATGTGAAGTTTTTCATTTTTGAAATGCATTATCTTCCCATTGGCCCCTTTTCTTTCTTTCTCATCTCCCCATTCAGTCAATCTTCTCTCATTCCCCCTCCTGAAACTCTCCTGAAACTCCCCCCTTGTCAGCCACTCCCGTGGTTTTCGTTTTTTTTCCCTCTTTTCCACGACAAGCCCCCAAAATTATGAAGCCTTCTAGATTCATAGTGGAATGACCATTCTGCCCCTACGCTCGTTCGTTTCTATTTTATTCGTTATAACTCCGTTTCACGAACGGTTTTCGCCCACACCCTCGTGAGTTCGAACTCTATCCAAATATGCTAAGAAAACGATAAAATATGAGGATACGTCCTCGTATATGTCAATTTAACCAACTAGGGCATTTTCATCATTTCACTTATCGACAAGGAAAACCGACGTAAATTATCAAAATTCTCGGAAATAAAACTTTAAACATTCTCAATTCAATTTTTCATAATCATAAATCGATTTATTTTCGATTTTCACCACATATTCATAATTATGAATATCTAATTCATATTTAAATTTTCAGGGTATTACATATATGATCGTTGTATTAAATTTAGTGTTTCATAGAACTATATTCGTCCATTTTTTTCAGTACAAATGAATATCTTAATGGTTTTGGATTTGTCTAATTTTTGCAAAGATGATTTATAAATTATATACTAAAACATAGACGGTTCGGATTAAAAATATTATGAAGTGGATCCTACAAAATAAGTGTCAAAATGTGTGTTAAAAGCGTGCGTCCTAGATCCTAACCCATATATATTATGTTGTAAACCCAACCAAGAAACAATCAAGCAAATAAACAAAACACAATGATTTCAAAGCTCTTCCAATATATGAGTACCTCTCTATCAACAGAAGCTTTATTGATTACTAACAAATACAAGAGAACTCACAAACACAAAGTGTTCTCAAGTATACAAATTTCTGCCTCTCAAATTCTCACACACTAAACTCTAACCAACATCCATCTATTTATACTAATGGATGTCATAGGTTTACACAAAGTCCCCAGAATATAGTAAACCAAATCCTATACTAAAACCAAATCCCAAACCAACTAGGAAACACAAATCCAAATATCTTGCGCCCAAGATATCCTAATCTTTGTTTGATTCTTGTTTTAGTTTAGGCATGTTGATTTAATGCCAAATCCAACAATCTCCACCTTGGCATGAAATCCATAATGAGGCATCAAACAACTTTCGTTGCTCAACCATATCGCAAGATCAAACTTGCTTCAACTGCACCAAATCCAAGCAGTTCTCGAACTTAGCTGCATTAACCACCTTTGTCAACATATCAGCTAGATTATCTTCTATAACAACCTTCTTTAGACAAATCTCACCTTCAGCTACCGCTTCTCTCACAAAATGATATCATACATCAATGTGCTTAGTCATAGCATGATGTACCTGATATCTGGCCAAATAAATGGCAATTTGGCTATCTCAATATACATCCAACTTGTGTTGTTCTACACCTAAATCTCCTAACAACCCTAGAGTCCACATTGCTTATTTGATAGCTTCAACGATCGCCATGTATTCTGCTTTTGTGGTTAATAATGCCACCGTTGGATGTAATATTGATCTCCAACATATATGACCCTTTGTCATGGTAAACACTTACCCAATCGTCGATCTTCTCTTGTCTAAGTCTCCAGCAAAGTCTAAGTCCACAATCCAACTGAGAACTTATCAATTCCTTCATCACATCTTTCAAAACAAATACCTTTGTCCCTCGTTCCATGTAAATACCTTAGTATCCATTTAGCAACATTCCAATGCTCTCTTCTAATATTATGCATGAATCTACTAACAATTCCAGATGCGTATACTATATCAGGACGAGTACACACCATAGCATACATTAATCCTCCAACCAAATTAGCATATGGAATATCATTCATCTTCATCTTTTCTTCATCAGTTTTGCGACATTGTTGACTGTTCAACTTGAAGTGAGCACCTAATGGAGTTCCTACAGACTTATTGTCTTTTGTTACTCCACACTTTTGTAACAATTTCTCAAGATATTGCTTCTAAGACAAACACACAAAACATTTTGTCTATCCCTTGTGATCTCTATTCCCAATATTTTCTTGGCTTCACCGAGATCCTTCATTTCGAACTCCCTTCTCATTTGCTCCTTCAACTTTTCTATCTTTGAAATATTGCTTGAGGCTATGAGTATGTCGTCCACATAGATTAACAAGTACACGAACAAACCATCTTTCAACTTCTTGTGATAAACACAGTGATCATAGTGACTTCTTGTATAGTCTTAACCCTTCATAAACTTGTCAAATCTTAAATACCACTGCCTGCACGATTGCTTTAAACCATAAAGAGATTTTCTGAACTTATAAACCAATCTTTCTTTGCCCTTCACTTGATACCCCTCGGGTTGTCTCATATAAATCTCTTCATCCAAATTACCATGAAGGAATGCAGTCTTCACGTCTAGTTGTACCAATTCAAGGTTGAATTGTGCAACTAGGGCAAGCAATATTCAAATAGAGGAGTGCTTAGTCACAGGAGAAAAAAATCTCATTGTAATCTATTCCTTCATTCTAAGCATATCTTTTAGCCACTAGCCTAGTTTTAAATCTTACCAAGGTCTGGACATCCACTTCATCATTCTTTGCATAAACCTATTTGCAGCCAATTGCTTTTCTTCCTCTAGGCAGCTCCGCCAATTCCCAAGTCTTATTCTTGTGAAGGGAGAGCATCTCATTGTCCATTGCATCATGCCATTTACTCTCTTCTTCACTCTTTACTGCTTCTTCAAAATTAGTAGGAATTTTAGCCTCAATTACTGGCAATGCATATATCATGCAAGCCATGCAATCTTTATATCTCGCAGGTAAGGATATGTCTCTTTTTCCCTTCATTTTGGCTATGCAATCATCTAGTATCTTAGTTCTTCTGATGGTGTTTCTTCTTCGAGATCATTCTTTTCATGTTCAAGTTGATTACCTTTTCTTTCTTCTTCCACATCTTCTTTACTTAGCTGTGAATTCACAATTACTTGTGACTTTCATCGAATGTCACATCTCTACTTATTATAATCTTGTTTAACTCGGGACACCAAAGTCTGAAGCTTTTCACACCACTATTGAATCTCATAAAGACAATTTTCTTGGCTCGTAGATCCAGTTTGTTTTCCTTCACATGAAAGTAGGCATTGCATCCAAACACTCGTAGCTTATCATAGTCCTGAGCCAGTTTTCCAAACCATACTTCAATGGGTGTTCTACCCTCCAATGCTGTTGATGGTAGTCGATCAAGCACATGACATGCATATCTTAAAGCTTCTGCCCAAAATCTCTTTCACAGCTTAGCTTGAGATGGCATGCAACGAACTTTCTCGAGTAAGGTCATATTTAGTCTCTCTGCAATCCCATTCTATTGTGTAGTAAGTCTGACACTGAAATGCCAAGTAATCCATTCCTTTTTACACACTTTGAAGAAAAGATCAGAGGTATATTCCCCTCCATTGTCACTTCTCAATATCTTAATCCTCTTTCCAGTCTTGTTCTCCACCATGTTCTTCCATTCCAGGTAGATATCAAGAACCTTGTCCTTTCGTTTCATCATATATATCCATGATCTGCGAGAGTAGTCATCAATAAAAGATATAAACCATATTTTCCCACCTAAAGAAGCATTCTTTACAGGTCCCCAAACATCAAAATGAACATAGTCCAAAATCCCTTTCATTTGATTAATAGTAGTGCCAAATTTCACCTTTGTTTGTTTGCCAAGAACGTAGTGCTCACAGAACTTTATCTTTCCACTTTTTGCTCCTTTTAAACACCCTTGCTTGATCAATCCTTATAATGCTTTTTCTCCTACATGTCCCAACCTCATGTGCTATAATGCAGACAAGTCACTTTTATCACTTTGCACTTCATCAGCTACCATAACCACTCCATTTTCCAAAGTATTTCCTTGTAGCATATAAAGTAAGCCATTATGAGGCTCTTTCATTATGACAAGTGCTAATATAGCAACTTTGAGCACGTTGTTATTGGTAAAACTTGTAACCTTGTGACTCGAGAGTGCCTAGTAAGATCAAATTTTTCTTCAGATTTGGAACATACCTTACACCATGCAATTCTCAAATCACACCACCATGATGCTTGATCTTAACGTTGCCAATTCCTTGAGTTATACATGGGTTATCATCTCCCATGTACACAATTCCATTCATAACTTTGAAGCTTGAAAATCAAGCCCTTTGAGAAGTCATGTGATGAGTACAACTTGTGTCGAGCACCCACTCTTTCATATAAACCACAATGCTCGATGCAATTAGGGCATAGAAAAATTCCTCATCCTCGACTTCAACCATATTTGCTTTTGAGTCATCCTTCTTATTTTTAGTCTTTTCTTTGATTTTAGGGCAGTCCTTCTTCTAATGTCATTTTTCACGAAAAAAAGCACACTCATCTTTATCCAAGAACTTCCTATTCTCTAAGACTCCTCTAGTACGAGACCTACTATTTTTCCTGTATGAACCTTTCTTTTCTTTCGAACTCCCTCTCACCATCAAAGCTTCAAAGTTTTTCCTTTCTTGCCTATCAAGGTGTCTCACCTCATGATTCATAAAAGCACTTGAGATTTCGTCATACTTAATTGTCTCCCTGCCATAAATCCAAGTTGTCATGAAATGCTTATAGGATTCAGGCAATGAGTTCATCAGGATCAAAGCCTTGTCTTCATCTTTGATTATCTCTTCAAGATTTGCCAATTTAGCTAGAAGCTTGTTAAACTCTTCTAGATGGCCAATCATCTTTGTGCCCTCTTTGTACTAGAACCTGTACAACTTGCTTTTGAGATGTAGTCGATTCTCTGCACTTTTCTTCATATATTTTGTCTCCAATGCAACCCACAATTCGTATGCAGAAGTTATGTTCATCACACCATACTTCTGTTGCTTTCCCAAACATAGCCTAATTGTAGAGCATGCATGAGCGTTGAATCTTTCCCGTTCTTCCTTGTTTCATCAAGAACAGCATGTCTCCTAACACAACAACCAAACCTTGTTGTATCAGGACATCTCGATGCCACATAGCAAAGTTGTTTGTTCCATCAAATTTCTCAATTTCAAGCCTAGCACTCCTGAACTGCTCTCTTGGTTCCACTAGTGCCATATTTTTCTTCAACATCATCACCACTGGTGGAATCACCAGTCTTTGTCATTGATTGATGGTCACAATCCACGTAAGGCCCTAAGCTTTTGATACCACTTGTTGTAAACCCAACTAAGAAACAATCAAGCAATAAACAAAACACAACGATTCCAGAGTTCCTCCAATATAGAAATACCTCTCTATTAACGGAAGCTTTATTGATTACTAACAAATACAAGAAAACTCACAAACACAAAGTGTTCTCAAGTATACAAACTTATGTCTCTGAAATTCTCACACACTAAACTCTAACCCACATCCATCTGTTTATACCAATAGATGTCATAGGTTTACACAAAGTTCATAGAATATAGGAAACCAAATCCTATACTAAAACCAAATCCCAAACCAACTAGGAAACACAAAGTCAAATATCTTGCGTCCAAGATATCTCAATCCTTGTTTGATTCTTGCTTTAATTTAGGCATGTTGATTTAATGTCAATTCCAACATATTCATCTAATTTTCTTAGATGAAAACTCAAATACTCCAAAACTGCATGACGATGACAATAATGAATGTCACATTAATAGTACTCCAAGCCAATTTTATCACTAAATTATCGCATAATTAGCATTTTCTAGATGCAAACGTTAATATATTTAGGAAGAGGCGGAATTGTTTAATTGTAATTGAGGCGGAGCTATTTTACTACATGGGACCCAACCAAAGGTGAGAGTTTGAAATTATTAAAATAATTGGTAAATTACACAAAACTATCTTAATTATATATTAAATCACAATTTCGTACCTCATCTTTTAAACATTACAATATTATACCTTGTCTTACAAATTGTGGCAAGTACAGGATCTACATCCTCACCTATTCAAATTAAAAAATTAATTAAATGTTGGATAAAATCATTTAAATTTTTTTTATTAAAAAACTGTGGAACCCATCCCCTACCACCCATCACCCTCACTATTCACAGCCGAAAACCTAGACCCCACTAGCGCCAAACCAACCCCCCCCCCCCCCCCCCCCCCCCCCCCCCCCTCTTCTCCTCTCTCCCCAGATAAAAAAAATTTTGAAAGAAAAAACCCAGAAATTTTTTTGTGGGTGATCGATTCGATCTCGATTCACCCATTAAATCTTCAGACTTCGCCATCAATGGCTTAACTGGCCGATTTCTCCGTCGCTCCTCCCCCCCTCCGCGAAACCTCAACAACCCCCCCCCCCCACCATTTCGTACAATTCTCCTTCGACCGCCCGATCCCCATCTCGGTATTCCGGTGCCGTTACAGATATCATAGGTGCCTCCGACTGAAAAGTCGACGATGCCCACCACGTTCTGCAAGAGTCGGGCGTGCCTGACTCAGTCCCGGACTCGGAGCTGGTCGAGTTCCACTCAGTGGTTCAGGAAAAGCACGTTCTTGGTTCTGGGAGAAGAGAAGTAAGGAGTAAAAGATGAGGGAGAGTATTTTTTTTTTATTCATTTAAATTTGTTTAGATAAAAAATTATTAGTTTATTAATTTTTAATTCAGTTAGGCAAGGAGTGGGCTTTTTTTATTAAAAGTTGACAGAGTTATGACATTGCAAATTAATCATAAGTTGAAATATGATATTGCAATGTTTAAAAGATGAGGTATGAAATTATGGTGCGACCCATAGTTGAGATAGTTTTATGTTTTAAAAAAAAATAGAAATTTCGATCTGAGACGCATGTGTAAACACTTAACGCCCTAAATACTAAGATATTTGATCACATACTTAGTATCACTAGGATTATTTTAACAGTTTTGATTCTTGATTGTTACATCTTAGCTTGATGGAAATTAGAAAACAAAGAGAGAAAAAAAAACTAGCTCACTAAATCAATGTAATAGCCTTAATATATTGCTAGCAACATGGTTTAGTGACACCTAAGTATTCAGGGATAAAATATGAAGTGTCAATGAGAATATATAATCACGCAATGAGTATTAGAGACAAAAAGAACACATTCATAGTTGTATATATTGTTATCTAGGGTGAAGTGTCGATTTCATTCTTGAACTATCACCTCAGTGAAAATTAGGTCCCTGAATTAGTTTTTCAGTAAAATAAGTCCATAAATTAATTAAAATTGCTAATTTCATTCTTACTATTATATTCAAAGCTAATTTATCCAATTTTTCGTCAACTTAAGTCACTTGACACATTTTAGAGCGTAATACCATTTTTTTTTCTTGCCTATAAACTTTTAACATTTCATATAGGTTGCGAATCTAACGTCTAATTTACCCTCCAAAGTTAGTTGCACTATTTTTTATGTAAAATTACTAATCTAGCCTCCAATGTGTATCACATGCAAAAACGTGACTTAAATTGATGGAAAATTGAATATAGTAGTTTCGAATATAATATTAGGGATGTAATTGGAAAATTTTTACAATTTAATGACTAATTTTTCTAGAAAAATAGTTTAGGGACCTAATTTTCACTCAGGTGATAATTGATAGGATTTTTACTGTCTATGCAAATAGGGTCAAAATCACATGAAATACTTGCAAGAATACAAGGATGTTGTAGTATATCTGCTTATGCAAGGTCGTTCTCCTTAAAGACTATTTGGATAATTTATGTAAAAACAATTCCTAATTAACTACTTAGAATTAAAAATTGAGAAAAGAGATTTCGGACTTGGGTAAATTAAAAACGAATTTTAATTAAAAACTAATATGACAAAAGAAAAGAGTTTTAAATACCAATTTATAAAAGCACTAGGGTTTCACCATCACCTAGCAATCCTATGAATTTTTACCCATTACTTATGATCTACACATGCCACTTTGAAGGTTAGGTTTTCCTAATATATATTCTACTTGGAACCTCTACCATAAAACGTATATCTAACATGCAACCTGTCCGGACGTTCGGATCAAATTTGAACATGAAAGACTCATTATGCTTTATGAAAACCCTTTGAAAAACTATGCAACCCTTAAGACGTGGTGTTCATCTTAAGTGAAATTACAATTATTAACCACAAGAAGCCATCATCAATTTTAGGGAACCTTCTAACCAAATTGCATCAAATTACTTTTCTAAAAATCCTAATGGTGATCAGGCATTAAGATAGTTAGATAGTTTTAATCACAGTGATTAATAATTCAAAGCATGCATGCAATCAATCATAAGCAATTATATAAAAATTATGCATTCATGCAAGGCTTCGCCCTAGCAAAACGAATTAGTTACGCATATTCGTAATTAAAATCATAGAGAATATTATTAGAATGAATAAGAATGAAAACACCTTGAAGTAGAAAATCTGGAAGCCTTTGAAAACCCTAGAAATTCTTCTGTCTCCAAAGTTTATAAAAGAAAGCGTAGAGAAAAACTAAGAACGGCAAAGCAATAGATGCTGCCATGCCATCGCATAAACCCTAAAATGTAGTCTTTTATTCTAACTAGGAAGCTAAATAATAACAAAATATCTTAGGAAATAAAGTCCTAATTAAGCCAGGAGAATCTGCTAAGTGCTTGTCCAGCCATGTTTTAGCCTTAAATATCATCCAAAATCGGCCCATAATTGCTTGTTTTCAAGATCGGGACGTTCTGAACACATCTTTAGAAGGTCACGAACTCATCCGAGATCATCTTGGGCTCCAAAAACGCAATTCAAGCCCAAAACGTCACTATTCCAGCACCGTGTATCGCTCCTTTATTTTATTGCCAAAAAATAACCGTTTGGTGGAAAAATCTGATATTTCGACATGATCAATCCAAGTGACTCATGAACGTCCTCCAACTAGAATTACTCCAAAATCCATCCATTTGACCACGTTTTGCTCCAGAAGAAGTTGAATGTCCTATATTACAAATACAATTTAAAGTATGAAAATTCTTCCAAAATATTAACCAAAATATACTAAGAATAGGGTTCAATATATAATATAAAATCTACTCATCAATAATTCATGGACTAAATTGGCAATTCATACTGTTATCTAATGTCTTGTAGAATCACAGTTTCTAGATGTGGAATAATCTTCAAGGTCCATGACCTTGTGGTATTTTCCTTTGAACAAGTACCGATATTCGATCTAAACCGTTTCATTAACTTCCCACTCAATATTTTGAAGTTGCATTTGTTTCTAAATGAGCAGAGATGTACTAGAGAAATATGCTCAAGCAACATGCGAGCCGCAGGTTGTGGATATTGGGAAGAAGTTGGCAGAAGGTCTAGGGTTGGTCAACAGTGATTTACACAAGGGATGGCCTTGATAATTCAAGATGAACAAGTACAACTTTGGAAGAAAGCTGAGATACCACTGTAAAATCAATTAGCTATATGGGGAGTCAATTACATATAAGTACATGCATGCAAGGTCCCTTATTTCCTTGATGTGGAATTAATATGCTCAACAACTTCTCTCCTGAATCAATCAGGTCCATACAAGAACACATAGATTCTGGATTTCTAACAATTCTTCAAGAGGATGATGATGTTGGTGGCTTAGAAGTGATGAACAAATCTGGTGCTTTTGTGCCTGTTCATCCTTGCCCTGGAACTCCCTTCGTCAATCTTGGAGACTTCACTCAGGTTTTCCATCGATACTTTATTTATTTCATATCAAGACTGTCTTGAATTATTTGCTATCGATGTGACTATTTGCTACAATACTAATGCTATTTGATAACACCGTGCTGTTGATATTTTTATACCAAGGCATGGAGCAGTGGGAGGCTGTACAATGTGAGGCATACAGTAAAACGCAAGGAGTCTACTATTCGAGTTTCGTTCGCTACATTTCTCTTGGGGCCAAAGGAAGAAGCGAGGGAAGCTCCTCCAGAACTCGTGGATTCGGATCACCCTCGTCTCTACGTCCCTTTTGTTTACGAATATCTTAGAGTTAGTAAGTTCAAGCTCTCCAGAAAATTGAAAGCTGATGGAGCCCTTGCACTCCTACGCACCCCTTCCTAATTTGCTGATATGTATATGACAAGCTTAGGTAGCATATATCATCCCGCCTTTTAACCTATGTTAAACCAAGAAAAGAAGATCAAGGCATTTGTAGTATTTATCTTGTACGTGAAGTTCTAAGTTCGAATCCTCCTCTCCGAGTTTGTTCAAGGATAAAAAAAAAAAAACTTCAATTGAATTCTTATCAAGTTTAATTGTCAAATATATCTTTTATCAAGCTTAGTTGATAGTTTTATAATTTTTCTGCTATTTTCTCATCATACATTCTACTAAACCATTTTATCTAATTTGCTAAATAGATATTTTCCGAGGAGTTTATGTGAGCATCCAAATATTAGGCTTATTACAAAATTTGATATGCCTAGCATTATTGACATTCAACGCATCTCATTTAACCCGAAAATATTCAAAAATGATAGTGATTTTAATCCCCTTTAGCTATATATGCACTTCAAAGTAAATTTATATTGCAATTTTCTCTGCCCACCAAATTAAAGGATTAGCTACTGTATATTAATATATTCACTATCTAACGGTCATATATACAATTGAAAATATAGAATATCATATCTTCCCATATATATGTTAGATGGTGAATGTCTTCTAGGGACCCCAAGCTAACAAAGCTCTCTATTTTGCAAGGGTTGGGAGGAACATCTATCGTCTATTTGTTTTTGCGATTTATTTTGCCGTCCCTAAAAGAGGAGTAGATGGTAAATGTTTTAAGTAAATGATGCTGACGATTGAAAAGAAGTACTAGATAATTGAAAGTGCATGCTGATGATGATTTTATGGCAAAAAATAATGATGCTGACGATTTGCATTAACATGGGAGGCGTGCTAATCTTTTTCTTCTTGCCGACCCCTTAATTAATGTTACCGTAATTAGTCAAAAACAAATGCGTATGGTACAGTCATTCAATCCCAAATGAACAAATCCAATGCAAATGTCCAAATAAAAAGTAGAATTTGAAAGTTAAAATATTCGAAGTCTCGGGTTTGATTCTTTCTCGCTGTTTATATAAAAAAAAACGAGGAGTTATAAGAAACAAACCCAAAATTCAGAAATGGGAGGTGGAGAGGAAGACTGCAGGACAATCCCAGCCATTGACCTGAAAAAATTTCCAGAAGCAGAAGAGTACAGGAAGCTGAGGGAAGCATCAGAGACATGGGGATGCTTCAGGCTTGTGAACCACATGATCCCACCGGCTCTGATGTCGGAGATGAAATCAGTGGTCAGATCTTTGTTGGACCTGCCCATGGAGATCAAGAAGCAGAACAAGGATGGGATAATAGGCAGTGGATACCAGGCTCCCGGCATAGACAACCCTATCTTTGAATCTTTGGGGTTCTACGACTTGGGATCGCGTCAGGCTTTGGATAGCTTTTGCTCTCAGTTAAATGCTTCTTCCTACCAGAGGTTAGCTTTTGATCGTCTGATAGTTTTACTATTGCTTAAATTTTAGCTAAGATAAAACAAGAAAATATAACCCGAATACTCCGAATAATTATTTGGTCTAGTGCAGCTCAGTCTTCGCTAAGGTCAAATCTCAAACGAGGATTGTTGAATGACAAGATTGTTTGAACCTTAATCTCTAGATTAGTCAATAGTCATTATGTTAATTGGCCTACATGTCAACCCTAAACTCGAAGCTCTAAACTCTAATCTCATTATGTTAAAAAGCCACATGGCTCCCTACAATTAAGGAACAATTCCTCGTTACCTACCTGCAAATAACAACATATACTGAATTGACTTAAAATATAAAAACAAAAGTATCTACAAACATGTCAATTGTGATTTGTCAATAGTTAAAAACACAAACAAAAGTTTCCTCACACATGTTAAATTGTGCTTTAGCATAATGTTATATACAATGGTTTCATCATGAATATATAAATCTAGTCGTTAATTTGAGCAATGTATTGCATACGTTGATGCATAGTAGAAAAACTCGTCTTAAAGTTGTTTTTATCACTAATCGAGCAGAGAGGTGATAGAGAAGTATGCTCAAGCAGTGTGTGAGCAGATTGTGGATATGGGGCAGAAATTGGCAGAGAGTCTAGGGTTGGCTGATAATGATTACCTTAAGGGGTGGCCCTGCCAGTTCAGGATAAACAAGTACACCTTCACTCCTGAATCAGTTGGATCCACTGGTCTACGATTACACACAGACTCAGGATTTCTAGCCATTCTTCAAGACGATGAAATTGTCGGTGGCTTGGAAGTGATGGACAAATCCGGCACCTTTGTAGCTGTTGATCCTTGCCCAGGCACTCTCCTTGTTAATCTTGGGGATGTCGCTCAGGTAATATATTGTCTGTTTAGCGTCCCTCAAATTCTACAAGTCTGTAACATGTTTCATTTGTGCATATTTCCTTATGTTGTTAATATTTTAAGGCATGGAGCAATGGAAGGTTGTGCAATGTGAAGCACAGAGTCCAATTTCGGGAGACGAGAATTCGAGTTTCGATCGCTTCATTCCAACGTGGACCAGATGAGGGAGTAGTAGTGGAACCTCCTCCAGAATTGGTGGATTCTGAGCACCCTCGACTTTACGTTCCCTTTACTTATGAAGATTACAGAAAGCTAAGATTCTCTGCAAACCTGCATGCTGGTGAAGCCCTTGCACTCGTACGCACCTCCTCCTAAGGGTTAGTTTGGTATTCTCATGCTTTTAAAAAAAAACTGCTCTCGTTGTATTGCAAGTATAAACAATTATAAAATAAAGCAGCAAAATGTTTGGTAAATTTTAATTGTAAAAGTGTTTAAGTGTTTAGTAAACTTTTATATAAAAGTATAAAATGACCAAAATGGTTATGTGACGAATGTGATATTATCGTATTTATGTTTATTTTCTTCTAACTTCGTATTTTTCTTTAATGTTAATTTTTGGGTAAGTTATACAAAATTACCTCAATTATGACTACAATCTCATGTTTTAACATTGCTATGTCAATCATCATCCTACAAATTTGTTGCAAATTTTAAATGCTCAAAATACGAGACCCACTCCTCATCCAACTAGATTAAAACATTAATTAAATAGCAATAAATTAACAAAATTTAACTATTTAAAAAATGTTAAAAATTCAGAAAATTCAATTTAAAACGCAGTTGGTACATGAAAAATTAAAGATATTGGCTTATGGCTCATCTTCTCCGCACCAGCCACCGAACACCGCCATCGCCCACTTTTATTAGTAGATCTCCAATTTCTCTTTTCCTTTACGAAGCAAAAGCACAAGGCAGCAACCTGGCAGTGTTCAACAAAGAAGCAGGCTCCTCCTTTAACAAAGAAGCAACCATGACGTTGGTCTGGTTCTGGAGATTTACGGCGATGAAATATGTCGGGTACGTGGTGTTGGCGTGAATGCCGCCACGACGGCGGGATCAAGAATTGGGGTTTCTCGGCGGCGAAGAAGGACTCGACGTTGGCTTGGCGGGTGAGGTCGAGCTTGGCGTGGTTGCAGAGCGGATAAGGTTGGTGAAGCGTAGGCCTTGTAGTTTGTGGACGATGGCGGAATAGGGGTGTCGGAGAAGGCGCGGTGCTGTGGTTTTAGTGGTGAAGGAAGGAAAGGGGGGCGGATGGAGGGGCAAGAAAGGTGAGGATGGATGGTTTGGTTGGGGTGGGCTGCTCCTCTTTATTTAACCCTTTTTTTTGGCATAAAAGTTACTTTTTATTAATTTATTTATTTATCTAAATGGTCTTTTTTTTTTTTTTTTTAGGAAACAAGGTAAAATTCATTACCAACCAAAAAAAGCCCAAAACAAATTTGCAACAAAAGAAAATGGTCTTTCACATCAGTAAAATATAATTCTGTATTTGTTACGTGATTATTTAACGGTCAATTCAACGGATTAATTAACGAAAGTTTGACATTACCACAAATTTATAAATTGAGATATGATATTACAATGTTTCAAACATTAAGTATGAGATTGTGATGCAATTCATAATTGAGGTAATTTTATATAATCTACCGTAAATTGGTAATGAATCTATTTCTTCCCACCTTTATGCTAAATTCAAATATATAAATATATATATATACACACACACATATATGCATTAAGAGTACGATCAATCGTGAATGATCCAAGCAAAAACGTTTCTTCAAAAGAGATCAGGCGGCTGAAGAAGTTGGTTGCATATTGGAAAGAACAAGCAGGCAAGAAAGGAGACGATGAAGATTTGGAAGAAATTCAGGATGAGCGACCGGTGAAAGATGGAGGAGATGGCCGCCATTCCATCTAACTTTCCGCAGAAAACTAGTTTGGCGAAACTTGTGGTTGGAAAAAAGGTTGTAACTGTTTTAGGAGGATGTAAGTTGTACAGTGATTTTATTTGTAACTTGTAGTTGGCGAAATTTCGTCCTCGTCTTTCGTACTTGTTTTCTTCATATTTTTGCTTCAAAGAAAATACGGTCACTCAGATTTTATCCCAGTTAACACAAAGTGAAATGACAAAAAAAATAAAATAAAAATGACAGTGCCAGGCTGCCAGCTCTTGGAGGCAAAGTTCCTTGAGCCAGCGATGCCACCACCACGGTGACAATATTCCAAGCCAATTCTATAACTGAAACAACACATGATTGGTGTTGCTACAAGAAATGCAGTATCCCAAACCAATCTCATCACTGAACCATCATATGATTGGTGTTGCTACATGCATGGAATACAAGTGAACCATCACATGATTAGCATTGCTAATTGTTTGTTCTTTGCCAAATCACTTAATTAATCTTTGCTATAATTAGTATATGAGAGCCTATGATAGAAAGGAGAAAGCAAAATAAAACCCACAAATCCGAAGAAAAATATGGGAGATGGTGATGAGGACTGCAAGACAATCCCAGCCATTAATCTGCAAAATTTTCCAGATAAAGAAGAGTACAGGAAACTGAGGGAAGCATCAAAGACATGCGGTTGCTTCAGGCTTGTGAACCACAGGATCCCATTGGCTCTGATGTCAGAGATGAAATGTGTGGTCAGATCTTTGCTTGACCTGCCCATATGGAGATCAAGAAGCAGAACAAAGGTGGCAAAGACTTAGCTGGCTACATAGCACCAAGCAAACTCAACCCATTTTATGAATCTTTGGGTCTCTATGACTTGGCCTCACCTCAGGCTGTTCATAGCTTTTGCTCTCCGTTAGGCGTTATATACCTCTTCCCACCAAAGTTTAGGTTTCTACTACAACCTTAAGACCTGCAATAATTATTTAGTCTAGTGACACTTGATTACCATTTTGTAAACATCTATATATCAGGCGTATCACATATTGCATATTTGTCATAAAATGTGGTATAACTAGCATTAATGACATTTAACGCATCTATACCTGAAATATTCGAAAAATGAGTGCTTTTAATCCCCTTTAGCTATATGCACTACAAAGTAAATGTATATTGCAATTTTCTCTGCCCTCCAAATTAAGGAATTAACTATTGTACCTGTATTTGTTTAACATATTCACCATCTAACGGTCATATATGTTATAGAAAACAGAGACTATTATATCGAATTATATATGTTAGATGATGAATTTATTAACTGAAGACTAGATAATTGAAAGTGCATGCTGATGATGATTTTTTTCCGACCCAAAAAAAAAAAAAAAAAAAAAATTGATGATAGAGGATTTACATTAATCTTGTTTCCTTTCATATTATGTTGCTTAATTTCTCGGCCGAAAGCGAACTGCCGGAGGAATTCTTCTGGAAAACCGACCGCATACGACTTTTCTCAGACAGGTGGGACCACGAGTGGGTCCAAAGTATACAAAACTACAGACAACGTCCTAATTTTGTACGTGTGGCTGCATAAACGGTCGGACTCAAAAATTTCTTCTCACATGAATGACGTGCTAATCTTTTTGTTCTTGCCGACCCCTAAATTAGTCAAAAATAAATGCGTATGGTACACTCATTCAATCCCAAATGAACAATCCGATCCAAATGTCCAAATAAAAAGGGGAGTTCGGAAGGCTCGTAGTATTCACTTTTGTTCGAAGCTCAAGTTTGATTCTTTCTTTCTGTTAAAAAAATAAAAAAATAAAAAATGGAGATGAAAAAAACACAAACCCACAATTCAGAAATGGGAGAAGGAGAGGAAGATTGCAGGACAATCCCAGCCATTGATCTGAAAAATTTTCCAGAAGCAGAAGAGTACAGGAAGCTGAGGGAAGCATCAGAGACATGGGGATGCTTCAGGCTTGTGAACCACATGATCCCACCGGCTCTGATGTCGGAGATGAAATCAGTGGTCAGATCTTTGCTGGACCTGCCCATGGAGATCAAGAAGCAGAACAAAGATGTGATAGCGGGCAGTGGATACATGGCTCCCAGCAAAGTCAACCCTCTCTACGAAGCTTTGGGGCTCTACGACTTGGGATCGGGTCAGGCTGTCGACAGCTTTTGCTCTCAGTTGAATGCTTCTTCCTACCAGAGGTTAGCTTTTGATTTTCTGATAATTTTACTAGTTTTCTACTTGGTATCAGTAATTTGATTACATTTTAGCTTAGTGAAAACAAGAAAACACAACCTCAATAATCCGCGTGATTATTTGGTTTAGTGACGCTTAGTCTCCTGTTGAAGTCAAATCTCAGATGATGGTTGTTGAGTGAAAAAAATGTTAGAACATTAATCTCTAGATTAATCAATAATCATATATTTTTATTGAGTGATGCTAGGGGACTAAATTTATAGACTAAATTTTGTAAACTATATGATATAGAAGTTCATAATTAGATTATTACTTAAATGTTGATAAACGTGTTCATTTCCTATTGGTGACATGTCATTTAGTTTGCAAACTTAGTCTCCATATCATTACTCTATTTTATTTGGTCTACATGTCAACCCTAAACTCGAAACTCTAAACTCTAATTCTCATTCGACGACTACTATTGAATGAAGAAAAAATTACAACCTTAATTGATCATGTCGATTGGGACTCGTCAATAGTTAAAAGCACAAAACCAAAAGTTTCCACACATGTTAAATTGTGTTTTAGCATAATGTTATATACGACGGTTTCATCTAGCACATTTAAATCTAGTCGTTAATTTGAGCAATGCACTGCGTTGATGCATAGTAGAAAAACTCGTCTTAAATTTGTTTTTGTTACTAATTGAGCAGAGAGGTGATAGAGAAGTATGCTCAAGCAGTGTATGAGCAGATTGTGGATATAGGACAAAGGTTGGCAGAGAGTTTAGGGATGGCTGATAGTGATTATCTCAAGGGGTGGCCCTGCCAGTTCAGGATAAACAAATACAACTTCACTCCTGAATCGGTTGGATCCTCTGGTGTACAATTACACACAGATTCAGGATTTCTAACCATTCTTCAAGACGATGAAGATGTCGGTGGTTTGGAAGTGATGGACAAATCCGGCGCCTTTGTAGCCGTTGATCCTTGCCCAGGCACTCTCCTTGTTAATCTAGGGGATGTTGCTAAGGTACTTTGTTGTCTGTTTAGTGTCACTCCAATTCTTTGTAACATGTTGCATATGTGCATATTTCTTATGTTGATATTTTTATGTTAAGGCATGGAGCAATGGGAGGTTGTGCAATGTGAAGCATAGAGTACAATGCAGGGAGGCAACAATTCGAATTTCGGTCGCTACATTCCTCTTGGGACCGAAGGAGGAGGTGGTAGTGGAAGCTCCGGCGGAGTTTGTGGATTCCGAGCACCCTCGACTTTACGTTCCTTTTACTTACGAAGATTACAGAAAGCTCAGACTCTCCACAAAACTACAAGCTGGTGAAGCCCTTGCACTCATGCGGACCCCCTCCTAAGTTTGCTGATGTGGCACCAGAGAGAAATGAGCCTAATGCCAATAACTGTATTTACAGAGATTATATAATATCTTGAAATAAGTAATTTAAAATTACAGTGTTGCCTAATTGAGCTGGTTAATCCAGATTTGTTCAGATAATCTCTCTGTTCTTTCTGGTTTTACTTTCTAGTGGAGGTTTCTTCGGTCTTACAATTTGTTAAAAACATTGGGATTGCTCATTGAAAGAACACTGGTGACATGGTTTGGATCTTAGATTTATAATTCAACCCAACAATTTGGTTTTGAAGGCGAGTCGTGTATTGAAGGAGAGAAAACCTATGGTTTTGGTGGGAATATATTTTTTTTGTGTCTACAATATGCATTATGTAAACGAGGTGGCAAATCAATTCATTGGATTTTTAATAGGAACCAGTTAAGACCAATTTAATTTGGCGCGGTGAAGGGCGATGGTTTCATCGCGGACCACCAGGGAGGAGGAAGGCGAGGTTGGGTCCGGGTGCGTTTACTGGGATTGGGTTAGCGTTATGGCCGATTGGAGAGGGAGGATGAAGTCGTCCTATGGGGAAGAAGGCGGAGAAGCCATGGTTGGGTTGCTGGATTTGTGGTGGAGGAAGAGGAGGAGAAGAGAGGGAGAGAGAGAGGGTTGACAATGAAATTAATGAAAAAGATAAGGGGTATTGTTGTCCAAAAATTTATAATTTTGTTTTCCATTAAAATCCGTTGCACGGGACAATGCGTCCCACTCTTTTTTGGCGCACCAAACGTAAAATGAGCATGTTCTGTCCCACTGCATTCCGTTCCGTGCCAAACGGTACCTATACGCTTTTGGTCCAATGAGGATTAGGCAAGCCAATGATAATCAAGTTAAAACGGTCATACTTGCATAAACAAATCCTAAGTTTTAATTAATTAAATCATTGACTATAAAGGCTTAATTAAATCATTAGTGTTGGTTCTGGTCATGCTAGTTTCATATTCAATGTGAACATATGACAATTGTTCTTGCATTATTGATGATGTAAGCAAAACACAATACGTATTACACGCAACATTACAATATTTATATATCATCGGTAACGTTATATATCGTCAATAATTATAGACTAACTTGCATAAACAAATCCTAAGTTTTAATTAATTAAATCATTAGTGTTGGTTATGGTCATGCTAGTTTCGTAATCAATGTGAACATATGACAATTGTTCTTGCATTATTGATGATGTAAGCAAAACACAATAAGTATTACGTGCAACATAACAATATTTATATATTATCAATAACACTATATATCGTCAATAATTTAAGATTGAAAACTAACATAAATATTAAAATAGACCCTAAAAAGAAAATAAAACAAAATCTATATACTTATAAATATTGAGACAAAATATACAAACTTACACATGAACAAGGCACCTTCGGTGAAAACAAAATAGAAAATAAAACAAATTTAAAACTAGGAATTCTCTCAAGCAAAAAACAAAGAAATTTCTTTTATTTTTTTAAATTTTTTTTAAAAAAAGGGTAAAATAAATAAAATGGGAGAACGTGGGACTAATGAGTAACGACAAAACAAGAATCTTAAAGCAAGGAGAAGCTGTCACTACGTCGTCTTGTTCCTCCATTGCTATCTTGGCTGTCGTACGGTGGGGTCCACTCCGAAGTATCCGACACCGAGATCTCAAGGGGCCAGGACGACGTCGTATTCACCGTGTTTGCTGTGCTACTCGCTCCCTCAGGCATATTGCTGGAGGGCCACACGAAAGCGGGTTTAAAAGGCGGGACTCGGGGTACCGGAACTGACCCGGAAATGATTTGGATAATGGTTTGGGTCTTGGGCCTCTCGCCCGCGATCGGGTGCATGCAGGCCAGCCCAAGAAGCAAAAGCCTCTCGGCTTCCCCCGCCACGTAATCATTTCCCAGCCTCTGATCGACGGCATCCAACACGCGCCCCTCTCTATGCAATGACCAAACCCAATCCACAACGAATTGGAACCCTCCCATTTTGGTCCACGGCCGCTGCCCGCACACGACTTCTAGAATCACGGCCCCGAACCCGTAGATGTCAGACTCGCACGTGGCTTTCCCCGTGTGGAAGCACTCGGGGGCTATGTACCCCATCGTGCCTGGGACACCCTCGAGCTCAGCGTACGAGGTTTTCTCGTTGTCCAGGGCACGTGCGAGGCCGAAGTCCCCGAGGCGAGAGTTGAAGTTAGAGTCTAGCATTATGTTGCTAGCCTTTAGGTCTCTGTGGACTACTCGTTGGTCGTACTCGTTGTGGAGGTAGTGTAGGGCGGAGGCCACTCCGGCGACAATTTTGTATCTCTGGCTCCAGCCTAGGGTGGCGGTTTCCGTCTCGCCAAATAGGTGGTTGTCCAAGCTGCCGTTGGGCATGAACTCGTAGACTATGAGTAGCATTCCATTTTTGTGGCACCATCCTGCATGTTTTTAATGTGTCAAAATGTGTACATGAAATAATAACAAGTTGTATCAACAATTAACCATGTCAAATAGTAACACATTTGGGCATTATTGTAAATTCATTTTGTTAGTCCGTAAATTTTCTCTACCCAAAGACAGATTTGTACACCTTCACCTTCCTAACTCTCCTCGGGAAAATTCTTAGTTGAATGTGAGATGATAACTATAATCACCAATCGAGATCTTCGCAAAATCTCGCAGTCCAAAGTCGACGAATCAAGAAAACCGGACCACTCATTTTAAATTTTACATCTCCATTAGCCCATCCATTGATCCACCTCACATAAACTAAAAAGTCTGAGTCACTCTCTCCTTCTGGGTCCGAATTTTTCGATCCAACCGGCTTCAGAATGAGAGATCCAGAAAGATTCTGAATTCTATAAGTGGCACAATCATTGACCGTGGACTTTGGGAGTTGGCATACGCATGTGCTAAATATTCGTTAGTCCTAATTGGCATATAAGAATAAGAGACAAAGAATTGGTCCGCGGCAATCGTGCCTACCCAGAAAATAGAAATAGAGCAGAAAACGACACGGCGTGCGCCACCGAACATGGGCCAGCCGTTGTTGGGTGAGACAATTCGGATTTTATTCAATTTTGGTCCAATGAGGATTAGGCTAGATTCAGGCTCCATCCCGGACCCACTAAATAATTTGTAATCATAATCATTAATCTAAGTTAATAAATTCATACTTGCACAAACCAATCCTAATCTTTAAGTTAGATCATTGACAAAAAAATAAAGGTTTAATTAAATCACTAATTGTGGTCATGCTAGATTCATATTCAATGTGACACGTTGTCATATTGAGAATTGTTTTTACATTATTGATGATGAAAGCAAAACTCCATACTAGTACGTACAACCCAATGACGTTATAATATATGGTTAAAGAAATTAACATTTAAAATTAAAGACTGAAAATTAAAATAATTATCAAAACGAACTTTTTAATAAAAAAAAATACAGCTAAAGCAACCAAAAGCACTAAATTGACTTAATGGTTTTTTTTTAAAAAGGAACTAGCTAGTGGCCACAGTAGTTTACGCTTTCAGTAAAACTTATTAAAGTATTTCAACCTCCTCCTACCTTAATGTTGATGCCCTCCAATTTTATTTTCTATTAAAAGTTTATAATCAATTATATTTGCACATCTTTGAAAATTAGTAACGTTAGAAACACCAAGTTATTGCACGAATTTGTTAAAAGAACTGATGTGGCGGTTTTAGCCCCATCTAATCTTTTCTTTGTTCACAGTAAAAAGGAAACTATCACGTTTAATTTTTTAAATGACTTAAGTCTACCGTATCGTTTTACTTGGCTTCAAAATCCAACCCAAATATCAAAACGATTAAAAAAAAAAAATAAACAAAGTAAATAAGATGGGATTGGTAACTTACCAAGTAATCGGACGAGATGCTTGTGGCGGAGGCGGTTGATAATGGTGAGCTCAGCCAAAAAGTCGTCTTTACCCTGGAGATTATCCCGGGAAAATTTCTTCACCGCCACCTCCAAATTCTCTTTGGGCAGCACACCTCTATACACCACCCCATATCCGCCCTGACCCAACTTGTGCCTCTCGTCGAAGTTGTTCGTCGCCTTCTTCAACTCCTTGAAACTAAACTCCCTCGGAGTGCCCGGAAGACTCTTCAGCGCCCCCAAAATATTCTCGTCCGACGCCGCCGCCTTCCGCCGCTTGTACAAGTAATACCCCAACCCGCCCAGACCCAACAGCATCAGCGCCGCCGCGGGCACGCCCACGCCCACCCCCAGCCCAATCTTCAACCCCGTTTTCCCATCCGCACCCTTGCCTCCTGGCAGAAGCTCCACCGTCAGATTCCACTTCAGCACACAGTTCAGCTCGATCGCGGTTCCGGTCGAAGCTGCAAAACCGAAGTAAGATTGCTGTTTCACAATGTCCTTGAGGTTGATGTTGTTCTTTGTTAGGATTGGGCTTGTGGGCCTGGGCTCGATGACGAACCCGTTCGTCTGTAGGTCCTTTTGCTGCTCGGCCATGTACACGTCCAACCGGTGCGAATCGCCTCCGTATTCGATCCAGACCATGTAAAATCGGGTATCGGACGGCGAGATCTGGATACCCAGATCCGAGAGCGAAACGGTCTTGTTGGACCGGATTGAATTGATGTTGATACCCATGTGGTTGTCGTCCGGGTCGAAACTTTGTTTAAATGTGTCGAGCTCGACGGCGAGAAGGTGGTTATTGGGATCGCCGTCGGTGGTGGCGTTGGTCAAACCGAGGTATTGGCCGTGACTGGCCACCGGGAGGGTCATATCCGGCGCGATGAGGAACGCCAGGCCCTCGCCCGGGATGGCGGAGCTGTTGGGACGAAAGACGTTAATCAGGAACGACGAATTGAAAGACGCCACGTGGCTTCCGTTTGCTGCGGAATCGGAAGAATTTGAACCTGAATCTTCCCAGAGCGTGAAAGAGTGGTTGTAGAAGATTCTACCTGAGCGGTTGTTGAGGGTGAAGTTTCCGGCGGAGTCCGGCGTGATCTGGAGCGCATCGTTGCTGATCGTCGCCGGCTGGAGCACTGCGAACTTGCTGTAATACGATTGGTCGAAGGGGCCGAACACGTTGTGAGAGGTTTGGAGTTGCTGGGCGTCGGAGAAAGCTGCCGCCGGCAAGAGAAAAAGCAGCAGCAGAGCCGCCGCGCCAGCTGTCAGCTGCTTCAGCCTCATGTGGCAGCTGGAAGAAGCAGGAGACGACGTCGTTGCACACTCACTCATGTGAAATTGTTGAGACGATTCCAAATGGCGAGAGGTGATTCCTGAGCAGCATTAATTAAGTTCTTCAGCGCATCTCTTTATTTGTTTATAATTTTCAATTTTTTATTTTTTCGGCGTAGCAATCGATGAGTTTTTTTGAACGCTTGGTTGCCACTTTCCATGTTATAACGCGGAAATTTCCAATTTATTTATTGATTTTTTTGCTTAAAATTTTTAATTAATTGATCAACTTTCAATATTGTATAAAAAAAAATTGAGGATTGGATTGCAAGTTGAACAATTGTTTAGCTTTATCTCCAATGGTTGGGCTAAAAGCCAAATTTTTTAGCCCGAAAAATTTAGCTTTTAGCCCAGAAACAACTTTTCTGCTCCAACCGTTCTGGCCTAAAATTTTAGCCCAGGATTATTAAAGAATGAACTTATGCAATTTTTTTTGTTAAATTAATTTTTTTTAAAAAAATAAATATGTAGACTATCGTAAATTAATTTTATGAACATTTTAATCTAAAAAAATTTAAATTCCGATAAATATTGAAAAATCACTAAATTTCCCACAAAGCAAGCCGTCAACTTTTACCAATCTTTCAACCCTGGGCTAACTTTCAATTCACCAACCTTTCAACACCAAATTTTCAATTCACCAACCGTTGAACACCACACTTTCAACTTTCACCAACTATATAAACACCAAACTTTCAACTTTCACCAACTATATAAACACCAAACTTTCAACCAACCATTCACCACCAAACTTTCAGAAATCATCCTCTATATAAACATATGTCCAATATTTGTTGATCACACAACCTTTCAACCTTCAATCATCCTCTATATTCACTCATATTTCAACTTTCAAAGAGTTTTTGTTTCCTAAAAATCCTCAATATCTCATCAATGGGTGATAGAAGAAGGCGTAGTATGGCAATGCAGATGGCACAATACCAAGCAAGGATGGAGATTGAGGATGCAGAATTGTTCAATGCTGAAGTTGAACTATCAACTCGTTTATGCAATCTGAGCACAATGGCGAATCTAGCCATCATGGTTCTGTCACGGGGCATTCATATGTGCAGCGTGATAGAGAAGAGTGTCATGATCGAATGATGAAACATACCTCCGCAACCCAAATCGTGCAGACTTGAAGAGATGGGGGCCTTGCAAAAGAAGGAGATGGGGTCATTTCATCGACACCTTCAGCAACACCTTTATCTCCGGCATTTGTCTTTGCAGCTTCACGTTGAAATAATCTTCCCCATTGTTGGTCCGCATCGGTTCCCCACCTTGGACAATCCTTGAGGATGTCCCAAGCATGTTGCAACTTAAAAACTTGATTTTTTGGTGTTACTCTTGTCTTGTAAATTTCCATTGCTTTGTCACCCTATGCAAAAAATACATAAAAATAATTAGTTGCAACATAATATTATGTACATGACAAATAAAATATCAAGAACAAAACTCACAATTTCTATGGCGCTCCTCCCACTAGCCATGCCAACCACGGCTCTCTCCAAGCTTCCCTTCCATAAAGTGCATGCTTTGTTGATAGTCTTCCACCGATCATAAACACCACCACCATCCCGCCTGCTACCATTGCAGTTTTCTTGAAACTTTGCAATGATTTTATCCCACAAAACCTTCTTATTTTGATTAGTGCCAACTGCACCATCTTCGCTAACAGAAACCCATGCCAAGCATAGAGCAACATCTTCCTCACAAGTCCAATTACGACCTCTAATATGCTCTCTTGCCATGTTGAACAATTTGGAAATGGAAAGAAATGGTAGAAAGATAAATTGGAAGAATTGTAAGAGAAATTTGAGTTTTGTGTGGATGTTTGAACAAATACATAGGTATTTATAGAGTTTTTGGGTGAATTTTGAGTTAAATAAATTTTTTTTAATTATTTTAACCGTTAGATTTAAATTTGGGCCGTTAGATCTTTTTTTTTACCGTTAGATTTGATTATATTTGATCTCAGCCGTTGGATTCAATGTATTTTAAAATAACATATTTTAAAAAATCAAATTTGAATTTGGACCGTTGGATCAACCAACGGTCCTTGAAACACATCCGTTGGATTGCAAAAATAGTCGTTGGACTTCAGCTGGGTGGCCGACAACCCGCTGACAGCGGGGCCCACCCTGTCGGGCACGGACTGCAAGCGCTCCGCGTGGGGCGCGTACGCGAGTGAGCGGGCCGAGACTGGCCTTTGGGCCAGCGAGTCCAGTCGCGCGGGGGGGGGGGGAAATCTGGGGGGAATTTGGCCCAATTTTAACATTTGGCATTTAGCCCAATGTTTTAGCATGGGTTGGAGATGGTTTGGGGGGGGGGGGGGGGGGGAATTTGGGGGAAAATTTGGCATTTAGCCCATTGTTGGAGATGGTCTAATGGAATGAGATTTATTCCGGATTTTTATGCTCGAGGCCCGTCAATCGAGAGATGTGAATTATTTAAGAGAGAAAAATATCTATACTCTTTTAAGTTTTGAAGTGTAAAATAAATTAGTAAAATGAGTTAATAAAAATTGTAAAATTAAGACTGAGTGGTCTAAATCTTCATGTATGCAAATTTCGAACACAAAAATTCAGAATAAATCTCTATCTCATTGACTCTGATGTACAACTGTACATGCATAGGGTTGTCTTTTTGTTTTTTGTTTTTTTTTTTTTTTTTTTTTGTTCCCCTTCGGTATTGCTATGGATAGGTTTAAATTTCTTTCCAGCAATTTCCGACGAGCCAGTCACATCGCTGTGTATTAGTTTATTTTATTTTGATTTTATTAAATATCAACTCTGTCTTTTATTAATATTATTTTTAATAAATTAAATTAGTGATATCATGTAATTTTATAATCGTTGTACACATATTTTTGTTCAGTCGATTACTACATGTGTAACGACCTATAGTAATTTAAATAAACATGTACATATAAATAAGTAACATATCAAATTTTTCAGATCAATCAAGGGAAATCTCTTTGTGCAATGTAAAAAATATTAGTTTTCTTTAATTACTATATATAAATGATGAGCTAGGGCTCTTCACAAAATTTAATTAATATGTTGAAAAATTAAAAAATAATATTGTGATAAACTACAAATTTATTGTACATTCATCTTGTACATGTCCTTGTATAAGACTTTGTAGTGAGATATTTTTTTAATATAGGAGGTATGTCTCCACGCTTTAATGGTAAAACTAATTTCTTTTTCCATGCAATCTTGATATCGTATAAGGTGGCAATGTGCTTTTGGCCTCCCGGGTCAAACATTATACCAAAGCAGAGCCAATAACACAAAACAATATATCTATGGGAGTTAAACTCGGATTGAAGTTTCCAAACCTTTGCTCAATTTTGACCAGACCAGCCCCTTGAAGTTGATAAGAGCAATGAGATATAGGTTCTTCCATTTTTCTAAATAAATATGTATTTTCCATATCTAGCTAAACATTGTAAGTGGACTTATAGCCGAGAAGAACAATAATATATTTTTTTATGAAAAAAAGCTCATAAAATCAATGTTGGGATGCATAGGAGGACTTCTTGGCAAAGGACCTTGTTCTCTTTTCTTTCCTTACCTCATAATTTTTTTTTTTTTCCTTAAGAGGGGACCATCTGGTTACAAAGCTGCCGTAGTCCACTTTTTTAGGGGTTGAGAAAACTCATAAAGATATTTCAACATTCTTTTGATTACTATAGTGTTATTTATCAGCATAAAAAATCGAACCCTCCCAGATACGTGAAATACAAACTTGACTTTCACCTCAATTACTAGATCACCTCGTGATGGTTACCTCATAATTATATTGCAATGTAGGCTTCAACGCGTATCTTATAATTTTATCTCTTTAAGCTGACTTTTTTTATATTTTTTTTTTAATTTTTATCACTCGTGGTACTTACTAGAAGGATTTGTTAATTATTTAGCGTCTGCATGAGTTTTCTTAAACCTTTTTTCACACCACGTAATTCAAGTATTGTTTATGGTTCTCTCATCTCATCTCAATTATTTATTGAAACACATGCATGCCACTTCACTAAAATGTTGATATACATCCCATTAATAAGATCTTAAAACATACTTTTAATTTTTTTGTCAAACACTTTTAGGAACGCTTTTAGTTATTTAAAATAGAATTTTCATCATTAGTCATAAAGTTTAGTGATATTTTTCTCCATTTATAAGTTAAAAGTTTTAGAGCCGATTTTCTTATATGGTGATTCCAATACCAAATTATGATTCCCTTTGTGTATATTAACCCAAATCCACACCCTGCAATATTGTTATATAAAAAATTACGAAACATAGTAGTATTTAAGTTGTCAATAAGCCGTAGCACTATTACATGTAGGCTTGGTAATTTTTTTGCATGACTTGTAACCCAACACAAAACGATAAAAAATTAATAGATTTCAGGACAACCAATTAAAGAATCGAGTCATTATCGGGTGACCCGTTAAGGATTCAGGTCATTATCATGTTGCACATTAAGAGCCCGTTACGAAAACGGGTATGACGCATAAACGACACGAACACAATCATTTGTCAGGTCTAGACATTAGACATGATAATTTCATACATGACTCATAACCCGACAAGAACACGGCCCGTTTGTCAAGTCTAGATATTGGGCATGGTAATTTATTGCATGACCCATTAACCGACACAGAGCGTCACGATTCGTTAACAAGTCGGATTGTTATAGGGTCAAACGTTAAAAACCCATTAACGGGACAGATCGCTATCGAATTACATATTAAAAACTCGTTAAGATAACGAATATACCACAAAAATGATACGAACATGACAAATACAACTCGTTTGCCAAGTCTTTTACCTGCATGCCTAATTTCGTAATTGTCACATGAAAATTAGACTTCCATGCATTGGCAAAAGTCATTATGATTTTGGAACGTAATCAAATATGGCCATGCATCATGAATTAACAATTATTTCGTTTAATCTTGTGACTTGGCGCCCCTGCATTCACATTAGCTTTACAGATATAGAGTCATTGATTCGACATTTTTATATGGAAAATCATGATCTCAACTAGGAAATTTAAGCCAGGTTGTAAAATCGCCATCCAAATTCTCTTTAAACATAATAATTGTACGTGGGGTTTGTCTAATAATTATTTATTTTTGTTAAGTTTGAAAATAAGGAAGGGAAGATATAACTTTATTCCAATTAACATGACTCGTGGCTAAATTTGTCACTTTAGTGCTTGACACCATCTAAAATACAGTCTGCGAGATTCTTAATTTTTTCTCTTTTTTTGGTAATCGGCTTCTCATTTCTTGCTTTCAGAAGCACTTTTTCTAATTGAAAATTCCCTTGATTTTCTAAAGTAGATACATAAGGTCAAAAGCAACTTGTAGCTAGTCATGGAGTTTGCAAAAGTCGCTTTTTTTAACAGCACTTTCTATTCCATTTATGTTTCCTACTTACTCTTAAAGGCACACATGAAAATTGAAAACGAAGACGAGTGAGTGTTTGTGTTGTATTGTGTTGTTTGCGTGTTCGCACTTCACACCCTTTAATTTACAAGTATAATTCTTTTGTTTAATGGTACGTAGGTAGAATAATGTATTATTTTTTGGAACTGTTATTAACCTTCAAAAATCTCATTCTATACTTTTCACAAGTGTATTTTTTTTTTTAATATAGAAAGTTTGGAGTGTAAAATGAGATTTTTGGAGTACCAATAACAATTTTTTTTTATTTTTTATTTTTATAGATTTCATATAACTTTAGCTTAACAGTCGCTTAACTTGAGCTTAATTGGAGCTTTAGTTTTTGAACTAAAAATTCGTGAGTTTGGCCCTTGCACTGATAATAATGAAGAGTAATGATCATTTTGGCTAACTCCGTTAGAACTTCCATCTATTTTTGATCCTTGTAAACCCTTTACTTTGGATGAAAGCTGTAACGGAGTTAGCAAAGAGATTAATTGCTTCACATTATAACAAGTTCAGGGACCTATACTCATAAATTTTTAGTTCATGACCAAATCTCCAATTGAGCTAAGGTTGATGACCATTACTCCAATTATCTCCATATGAACACTATAAAAAAGTTAGATTATTGTATGTACTATCATTTACTGTTTAAATTATTGGTATCGGTTTGATATGTAAATTTGTAGAAATATTAATGAATATCAGATATCGATTACTTTCCATGGAAATGGTTGCTAAAGAATGTAGAAATTTAAATGAAACTTTAGGAAATGTCATATGGCAGTTTGTCATATTTATTTATCTAATATGTCGAAAATATCAATGAAATCTGTCAATCTTAGTCGAAATTTAAGAATTTCTTCGATATGAGATGAAATTTAGACTTCACCTCTCTTTCCACTCTTATTTTTCCGATATTTCCACAAAAATATCTTGAAATTTTGATTCTAACATATCTTATATATGACGATCTAAACTACATATTAATAGAACCCTCATTGTCAACCAAACCTTCATAAATCAAAACTAAACATAAATAAAAAAAATTATAGGCAGTGATGTAGTTGCACACAGCAAAAATTTTGTTTTCCTTTTAAAGCCTCACTTATTCTAATATATCTCAAATTAAAAAAAAATAAAATATAAACCTCTCTTCACCCCCCCTGGGGCGCGCCCAACCCTCTCCCCATCCCCATCCCCATCCCCAATCCATGTTCTTTTTCACTTTCTTCTTCTCTCTCCTTCCAAAATTTTGTCGTTTTTTAAAAGTTTCACCTAATTGTGATTCTCCCTCTCCCCAATCTATGTTCTCTTTCACTTTCTTCTTCTCTCTCCTTCCAAAATTTTGTCCTTTTTTTAAAGTTTCACCTAATTGTGATTCTAACATGTCTTTAATTAAAAATTAAAAAATAAACCTCTCTCCCTTTTCTTCCTACTCCCACGTTCTTTTTCACTATCTTCCTCTCTCCTTCCTTTTAAAAACAAAAACGTTCCCTTTCACTATCTTCATCTCTCCTTCATTTTAAAAACAAAAATAAAAAATATTCACACACACTTAGGCCTGATTTGGTACTGAGGTGATTCTGAAAAAAGCTGGTATCAAAAAAAGCTGGGAGCCGTTTTTGTGTTTGGTAAACATTCAGCTTCAGCTTTTTTTCACAGTTTTGGGTGAAAAAAAGCCAAAAACAAGAAGCTGCAAAACCCATCTTTGAAAAACTGGCTTTTTTTCACATCTGTTTTACATAAAAGTTTACCAAATATTATAATATTGCTTTTTTTTTTTTTTTTCCAAAAGCACTTTTACAAAAAAGTTTACCAAACACTTTGCTGCTTTATTTCACAGCTGCTTATTCTCATAGCACAGCAGAAGCAGTTTTTTTTCAAAGCACAACAATACCAAACCAGCCCTTAGTGTGTTGGCACTTGGCAGATGCTAATATTCATGAACATATCCAACGATAATCACTAACTAAACACAAATTTTGCTGAATTATTCTTAATAATTGTATATATACGAGTGTTTAGTTTACATACAAACATAATATATTTTAAAATAAAGCGCACACCATGACACCATGTCTCTCGTAAACATGGCGACCTCCAAAAGTGGTGTCAAACAGTGGCCCACAGATCACAGATGGTGTTAAAAATCATAAGCCACGTAAACCCCAAAACGCAGACGCTCCGAACGCAAAACGCTGCCGGAAACTCCCCAAGGTCACATCTTCATCCTCAGGTACTTCCTCCTCCTCCTCCTCCACCCCTCGTTGAAATCCTAATTTCTTTTCGTCGATTTCAATTATTTACTTTGCGCAGCTGGAAACGAATGGATTTAAATCCCCAAATATGATGTGTTAATCGACTGAATTGGAATTCTAGGGTTCATCCATTTTTTTGTTGATTTTACTTTTTTTTTTTTTTTTTTCTTTTTCTTTTTCTCGAGAAGAAAGATTGAAGCTTTATTGGAGATATGCATGAAGATTTATTTCTTGAATTGGGTTTTTAGGGTTAGGGTTTTCGCATAATTGCATAGATTTACCTAAATTGAGAATTCTTCAGAGTTATTTTGCAGGCTTAAAGCTTGTGACTTGAAAGTTGAAATCTTTGGTATTTGAATTTAAATTGTAATGGGATTTCAAGTTCTATGCAAACATTTACCAGAATTAAGTTATTCTGGTGTTTTGGTATCAATGATGTGTTAGGGTTTCTAATGCATCCATCCTTGTGAATTGGAGATTGCAGCATTTGGTGATAAATGCAGGATCCGAAGAAGCCGCTGGCTGATGAGTTTTCGACTCCTAAGCTGAAGAAAAAGAAACCCTTGACCCAGAAGGCCTCGTTGTTTCCGCAACAAGGGAACAATGCCAACGGGACTTCTCCACTCCCAGTAAAAGCAGGGCATAAAGGAACCAAAAGAAACATGAAGAATGAAGTTTCTCCGTCATTCCAGCAGCAGCCAGAGAGGTTGAGCTCAGATTCGTTGCCAGACTCCTCCCCATCTGGAAGCAGGTACCGTGCACTGAGGCTCAAGTATTTGCTGCTGGAAGAAGAGAGCTTTGCGTTGGGGAGAGATCTGAGAGAGATTGAAGATGAGGTCAAGACCCTCGAGGACGAGAAGCATGCACTCTTGGACAAGCTTGTTGTGCTAGAAGGCCTTGTTGATCCGTCGGAATTGCAGCCGCAGGGGTTGCATTTATCGTAGTTTATCTCTCGATATCGTTACCCGTTTTTGTGGTTAAATTTGCACACTTGTAAATTGCTAGATGTGTGATCTCAAACATTAGAGGATGGCCATTATGCCAACTTATTAATGTTAAAACTTCTTTGGCATACTTTTTCGAAAAGATGAATGAGACTGTCGGCCGGTATTGTTTTGGAGCTAATGTTGCTAGTCAGAAATTTCATTTATCAAATGCAGAAATTTACGTTATGTAATTCACACAACCGAAACATGAAAGCTCTGTTGGATATAGAGAACGCCGGATGAAACTCTGTTGGATACAGAGAACGCCGGAGGAAGCGAGAACAAACAAATTGCGGTATAACAGAATGTAAGTCACAATCCAGAGTAAATATTTCTTTGATATATGGTTTAACACTTAAATCTCATTTCAACCACAAAATTTAGAAATAATCTGATAATAATTCAAGCTGCGAGTGCAGAAATTGTAGGTAACCTAGGATTTTAATCTTTATTCTGCATTGGCTTCTTAGTGTGTAAGGTTTCTATTATCTGTAAGGATAACAAAGGTTCTAATCTAATTTTCGGGGCGGGTTGTTACCTCAGCAGCCCCGAGTTTGAATGTGCAACTCGGACAACCAGGGGGCTGGTAACTCTTGATCGTCCACGTACCCACGAAAAGAACCCAAATGCATATCCCTTCGCTGGTGGAGCAGCCACCTTGAAGTTTACTGTGAACTTTATCTTCTGGCCGAACCTATTGAAGATTAATCGATTTGGGACAATGGTAACATTGATTCCGATGGGTGGGGACACCGCTGCTCTATAGATACTCTTTGGCTTCCCAACATTGGTCACTGTTCTAGTTACCGAGAAGTTGCCTACAAGATATGGCACTGTGATAGATGGATAGTTCAGGTCAGATGCTGTTCGGAATGCCTGCTTACATGTACTATTGTCTCGTGTGATTTGGTGGACTGCCTTCTTGTCATAACCAACTGAACAAAGGAATTCTACATAGTCTGCTGAATGTGCGTCGTAGACAAGACCTGGGTCAAGGACTCTTTTCGGGTTCACAAAGCCTGAGCCATAATCGAATGCGTTGCCCCTTCTTCCTTCAGGGTCCACTAGGATGCGTTTGTAGTTCTTATCCAGAAGTGTAGCTGTAAGTTCCATTCATTGTCAGATTCTTCGATACAATCATAGGCACAAAATTGATGATTGGAAAACTATCTGTTTGAGCTTGCAAGTTTATTGTTGTTTCAGCTAATGAAATCTTACCTGTAGTCATGATTGCAGATCTAATGGCTGCTGGGGACCATGATGGATAAACGGCTTTGATCAAGGCGGCGATTCCTGTTACATGTGGGCAAGCCATGGAAGTACCAGAAAGAATGTTGAACAGCTTATTCCCTGCTGCTGGGGACCAAGATGCTAGTATATTTAGTCCAGGAGCTGTGACATCGGGCTACAAAGCAAAATAGTTATAAGGCTTTCTATAACATAGAGATAGAGCATGAAGATGTGGAACTAATTGATTACAAAGCCGGTACATTGTGATTTCTGACCATTAGTTATAATTTACCTTCAAAATCTCCGGTGTCAAAGAATTGGGGCCTTTTGAAGAAAATGCTGTAACACGAGGTGCAGGTTTCAGTCCCAGTATAGTTTTTGCAGGCAAAATTCGTGACTTGGGTTTTCTGTGCACATCGGTCAAAATCAATTAAACAGAAATTCAAATACAGAAAGTTTGAATGTTTTAGTTTATAGACTAACCGTGCACGTATAATGTAAGATAAAATTTGATGCCCTATCCTCTGTCCAACGATAGCAGAAGGGATAACAAATGGGACAGCAATATCCTTATCTACATCATCAATGAGAACCATCCCGACACCACCAGCCTTTTCCACTAGCATACTTTTAGCAAGCTTTGACTCCGTTGAACTCTCAGCGTGTCGACAGACCAGAACCTTCCCTCTGGCCTTGGTTCTATTCAAGGAACTTTCTAAACAGTAACTGCAACACAAATTGTAGTAGAGAAAGTGTGACTTTAAGTATTCCCTATGCATCAACATCTAAATAGAACTCATTTCCAAGTACCTTTTGATTCACCTGGATTGATACGGAGTAAAATACCCTGCATTGGCTTCAGAGGCAGAAATAATCCTTGCTGAGGCTTTCATTTCGAAGAGACTGAGACTTTCACCCTAATCAAGCATTCAGAACTTATAAGGCTTGCGAAAATAATGCACAAATCTCTTGAAACAAAAGAAGTCAGAATTACCGTGAAATTAGCACCATTTTCTAGTATGATATCAGAAGTGAAATCCCTATCCGTTGAACTTGCACCAACAGTGAGCATCCATGGGGCTAAATTTGTTGCAGAACCCGGGTTTCCTTCATTTCCAGAAGAAGCAACCACTAGAATTCCATGCCTAGCAGCATGAAATGATCCGATAGAAATGGCGTCACTGAAATAGTCTCCCTGAGGAGCATCAGGACCTAGAGACACAGACATGATGTCAACCCCATCTCTGATAGCATCATCAAATGCCGCTAGTAAGTCAACGTCATAGCAACCAGAGTTCCAACATGTCTTGTATACTGCAATCCTAGCCATTGGTGCCCCTCCTCTTGCCCCTCCAGCTGCCAATCCCTTATAAGTCATGTTTAACACGTACCGACCAGCAGCTATAGAGGCTGTGTGACTGCCATGACCTGAGCTGTCCCTTGGTGACCTGAATGACACTGTAGTTGTTGACTCTTCCTCGGCTTCATAACCAGAATTATAGTATCGAGCACCAATCACTTTCCTATGGAAAAAAGTTTTTAACCATTTGAGATTTACCAATTGTAAATGTCCATTAATTAAACTAAACAATCCATTCAAACCATGAAACAACCTGTTGCAAGTTAAAGCGGTGAATTTTTCTCCTGATTCACAACGCCCCTTCCATCTAGCTGGCACAGGAGGCATGTTGGCATCATCAAAACTTGGAGATTCAGGCCAAATTCCTGCTCGTGACGGTGAATAATCGTATTATTAAGGAAAATCTATATTTCCCTTTAAACAATTAGTCCATAAATAGCTTCAATCAGACCAAAAGCATTCATGTGTACAGAAAGCAAAAATTATGGGGCATGTTCATGCCACATGAGTCATGTGAGAGGAGATAAGATGCCTTATATAATATAAACAAAACAGGGGAACAAGTCAACAAATGGGCAATGAATCAATAGTTGACTGAACAATACTTGATAGAGATTGTTCTATAGATCCAGACGCACAAACGAAAGAGTAAATTAGTAAAAATTAACGGTAAGAAAAAGAAAAAAAAAGTGAACAGAGCTCAGTCCTTACCAGTATCAATGAAACCAACAATGACATCAACTTGATTCTTGGTGGAATACCCAATAATCTCCATGGTTTCTTCACCCAAAAGGCCCATGAAATCCCAGGAATGTGTGGTGTGCAAGCTTCTTTTCGAATTGGGGAAAACCGAAACAACTCCCGGCATCTCTGTCAATTCAATTAGCCATGTTTTAAATCACAAACGCATGATTTTTTTCTTCTCACGTTATAAATTTATAGTTACTTGAAGTGGTATTGGGGAACTTACTGGAAATTTGGAAAGCTTGGAGGTCAGTTAACTTGGCTGCAAAACCTCTGAAGCCATGTCTGTAGCTGTAAAGGTGAGATGCCCGAGCTTCCTCCATGCTGTTTCAACACCATTGATGCAAATCACCAACACAATCAGAGATGAGCAAGCGACCCCAGATCAGAAATACACACACACATATATATTTGTGATCTTATTTAAATGAAAGAAAAAAGGAAGGGACTTTCTGAAAAACTGACCTTCCAGTATGCACAAAAGCAAGCATTTCATGGTTTTGTGTCAAAATTTCATCGGGGTCCTCACCATTTTTGCTTCCCATATAAACTACATACACCTAAAACCCAAAAAAAAATAAAAAAAATCTCACTGAAAACTACCAAAATAGAAGAAAAACGTAAAATTAAAAAAACCCAGAATTTATTTTACCTTGGATGAAAGGCAAATGCTAATTTCAGCAGCAAGAACATATAAGAACAGAAGCAGAACGCTGCTGATTCTCCCAGTGCAACAAAAAGACCCCATTTTTCAAGTGCCCCACTTTTTTACACCTTTCCCAAAGAGATATAAATATGAAGAGGGAGCCAAACAGTTGGATAAGAGAAAGAACAAGAAGATGTTTTTTTTTATGAAGAGGGAAAATTCTGGTCCTTTTTTTAACAGAGGGATTGATTGCCGTTGCAACAATTACCCAGTTACAAAGCAACCGCCGATGATTATGAAACGTGAAGGCAATATTAGTGACAGAGGTGAGAGTGTAAAGATAGTAGGTGAGCGGTGGCAAAACTAGAGAGAGAGAGAGAGAGAGAGAGAGGTGATTGTGGTTTCGCTCCACAGTTTGCACCCAAAAACCAACCTTAAAAAGTGAAACCCTGAAACCCGGACCGTTAAAAAAGCGATCTTTGGTAATCAAAAGAAGGAATAAAAAGCCGGCAAACATAGCAGTTGGTGGAGCACTCAAGCAACTCACTATATGATCATCACGATTCACATTGTTTAGCATTTTAATGAAGGGCGTGCAGTTAAGAAGAGACTAAAATACTTTTGTAAAACTTCTCGACTTCTGAAAAAGTTAATTATCGTGGTGAAGCAATTAATTGGCCTTTTTTTTAAGTAAAAATAAAAATGATCGGGATGTTATTTGTGGTGTGTCTTGATGAGACCATATCTTATTTGTAGACATGCTCAACTGCTTGAGTAAATGATCTATTTGTACAAATGTGATGTGATAAATCAGGAAAAATAGGCAGATGTGAGCGTAGCTATATTGCCGAAGCGGATGTATTCTTCATATGTGATTGAGTTTGAATTTTTCTTTCCAAAATTAAGTTAATTTAAGATAAAGTATCAGTAGATATAATCCGATGAACTTGTATTTATATTTCACTTTAACCTTCAGCTTAGTTTCTTGACTATGTTAATTGCCTCATGTGTTGCACTTTAGTTCTTCTGCCAAGTTTTTGTTCCTTTTTTACCATTTTATTGTACTCAAATTTACAACTTTGCAAAATGTAACTTTATTGGAGGAGTAAAGTGAAACATGATTTTAGGTTTAAGGATTACGGCCATTATTAACTTTTGAATAGATCAACTATCGATCTAGCGTCTACAACAGCAAAATTCTCATACCAAAAAGGAGTCCACAAAACTTAACCATCATGCAGTGATTTAGTGGTTGAGGACGAACGTTAAATTTGTATTTCACAAACCGCGTTAGGGTTAGATTCCTAGCATTAGTGAATCACACGACGATGGCATAAGAAAACTGAAATACCTTTGTAAATCTTACCGGCTCTAAAAAATGTAGATTGTAATAATAAGGCCACAAACTAGTCCCTTTTTTTGAAAAAAACAAAAAAATCGAAAAACACATCAAGGGCGATTTCATCATCATTGTAACCAACTTCTTCATGGATTTCATGATTATATTATCTCTAAGATTTTAACACCCGTGACCCTTGAATTACTATATAAAATTATACGGAAATCATGAATTATTCAACCCAATTGGCAACTAGAACATGCTTGGCCAATATTATTTATTTATATCTTATCTCTACTAATTAATAAAACACTCATTGTCAACTAACACCTTATGAAATTACCAGTTTAACTCTTTAATTAAAACAGAACATGAATAAAAAATATGGGGCAGAAATGTAATTTCACACAACTAAATTTTGCTGTTTTTTTTTTCAAAACCTCACATACATGTAATCCTAACATATCTCTAATTTAAAAAATAAAATAAAATAAAAACTTCTCACTCCCACATTCTTTATCACTCTCTTCCTCTCTCCTTCTATTTCAAAAACAAAAATAAAAAATTTTCTCACACACTTTGTGTGTGCCCATATGCTAGTCTATTAATTAATAAAACATTCATTGTCAACCAAAATCCTATGAAATTACCAGTTTAACCCCTAATTAAAATAGAACATGAATAAGAAATATGAGGTAGAAAAGTAATTTCACACAACTAAATTTTGTTTTTTTTTTCAAAGCCTCACCTATATGTAATATTAACATATCTCTAATTAAAACTAAAAATTAAAAATAAATAAATAAATAAAAACTTCTCACTCTCACATTCTATATCACTATCTTCCTCTCTCTCCTTCTATTTCAAAAATAAAAAATAAAAAAAATAAAAAATTTCTCAGACACTTTATGTGTGCCCAAATGCTAGTATATAATTAAGTTAATGAGGTTTTGTTCACGATGTAAACTTGTCATGGCAGTTGTCAACTACTTAATTAAAAAGCATTGGTGGAATATGTAGATTAACGTGCCTATGCTGCAATGTTGTGCTTCTGAAGCTTCTTTTCTGCTGAGAAAAAGGATTGGAATATATAAACTGCAGAATAAACCGAGCCAATTAGACACAGTACCTAAAAACGGGGGAATTATATAATTTATATCCCCAGATTATGAATTATTATTATTTTGTTTGAAAAATCTGGCAAACGAGTCATGTTAGTCGTGTTCTTCGTTTTTATTTCATATTATCTTAATGGATAATGCCGTGTCAAACCCATTATCTTAACGGGTTTTAACAGACGATCCGGTAACGATCCCACTCGTTAACCAGTTGACTCGGAATATATTATTTTTATGTCTTTTCGTGTCGGGTTAACTACTCATGCAAGAATTTGTCATGCCTAATGTGTAGACCAGGCAAACAGGTCATTTTTGTGTCGTACTCATTATCTTAACGTATGACCCGATAACAACTTAACTTGTTAACGAATGACCCGATAACGACTCAAATCGACAACGACCCGATAAGATTACTCAGTGTTGTTAGACCGAAGAATACGTTAACAGTCTTATAATTATGTATGAATGAAATTTCTTGCTTCATTAATTTATATGTGACTTTTCCATTAGGACAATCAGCAATCTGTAGAAGTAAATATTTTTTACTGGTTGAAAATGTTGATCAATTGGACGGTGGAGTCGCACGTAATAACAAAAACATTCATATTGTACCATGATAGGAATTATTCATTCCTCTGAGGGTCCAGATATCTCTTTCAGCTTCTTCAAATTTCATCTGCCAAGTAAACCAGTCAAGTACGGACCCAATGCCTAAGCTGTTGAGGATGATTTGCCTTCAAAGAAATATCTACCTATTCATTTCTTACTAAACTCAACTAGGGCTGCAACTGATTCATAAAATGTCCGTCTCTCATCTCTTGATAAAGTTACGTGAGAAGACAAATCGAGGGTTAGGACACGCGGCAGGCAAGGCGGAGCTAGAAAATTTTGTGGGTGGGTTAGCTAAAAAAAATACCCCAAAATCAAATGATATATATATATATATTTTTTTTTTGCTACATGCATATTGTATGTAAAAATTTATTGTTTGGGTTAGCTAAAAAAATACCCCAAAATCAAATGATATATATATATATATATATATATATTTATTTTTTTTGCTACATGCATATTGTATGTAAAAATTTAAGTTTAACTTCTCTATTTGAAGTCTTAAAATTTTCTTGGTATGAACTCAATTAAGCTTCGTATTTGCATACCGCAAAAATTACAATGAATCATCAAACTTACATATATTTAGATGCAAACACAAGAAGAAGATAGAAAACTTGACATCTCAATTACAAACACACAGCTAGTACAAAGCAAAACAATGAAAGTAGATGTAAAGGCAATATTAAAAAAAAAAAAAAAAATTGATTGAAACTTATATAAAGCTCACTGAATCAAAGCAGAATAATCTTGAACAAAATGGTATCACAATTTCCATGATAATTTTTATATTTCTAATTGTGCTACATACTCGCTAGGCTAGTATCATTAAAAAATAATTCTTTTTGCATATTTTTTTGTCTATTTTATTAGACTACGCAGTAAAATATATATACAATTATACATATTGCCACAAACTTTCCCTGAGTTACAGCCCACCGTAGCCTTTGGTGTGGCTACGCCATTGGCGGCAGGTAAGTTTCTATCATCAACCATGTTCACAAGTTTAGGCAATCAATCCAAATTGAAACGAATCATAATCGAGAGTTAAAATTGGAAACTTCACCTAACTAATTGCTCATGCAAAGTTAATCATGATGATTTGCAACGGTAAAAAAAATCCCACCACAAGCATGCCAATCGTGTAAAGCTAGCACTTTACTGTGAGTTTAGTAATGATAGTGATTAACATCATGAGTAATTATGACTATGATGAATAAATATTACATAATTATCAAATGATAACTTAACATATATGATTTCGTATCCACCATTATTGCTTATGATCTTTTCCAAGAAATTAAGACTTGGAAGGCATCGAATCTCAAAAGGTAGTAGACAAGGATAAGATGATTGTCAATTCACTAATACGGCAAGCAATTATGTTAAATCCTATTGCGTGTTGCTGTGCTACCCTTATTCCTTTTCTCTCCACTGAACAAACGATACGATGTTTACAACGTTGGAGTGGTTCATTCATGCGAGATTTTTATATATTTCCACGTCAGGTTGCGAGTCAACAGAGTGTTCTCACATGTGAAGTGAGAAAAGAAAAAAAGTGATGTATCGCTGTTTTACACTAGAGTTTTTCTTGTTCATCAATAATAAACTAGCTGCATTTTTCTGGCATATTTTTTGGAGTACGGAAATCGTAATGTTATTTATATTATGTTTTTGTATTATATTTTCATACAATATTAGATAGTATTTGATGTGAACAGCCACATCATTTGAATTAACCAGATTTTTAAATTTAGTTCATTATTTAATAAATTAATAATTAAGAAAAACTAGTTAATTAAAATGATGATTGTGGTATATGAGGAGGAGTCTTTCTTATTACTTTCCTTGGGTTTTGCAAAATTTTCAAATGATATGAATGTCTACATCAAATGTCACCTAAGATGGTATAAAAATATGGTATAAAAACATGATATGAATAACATTACTCGTGCAGAAATATGGATCATAGTGATATCATAGCTTGACTTATACTAACAATTTCTTTTGATGAATTGGTGAATCATAGGATGGGAAATGGGATCCTCTCTGAATTCCTTCTTTCGGATCCTCCTACAACACGTTTTTGTTAAGAATGAACCTCACATTGATGAGATGATGGACATTGCATGTGCTTATAAGAGGTAGACTACTCCCTATATTGCAAATTGGTTTTATGGTGAAACCTTAACTTTCTTCATAGTATCAAAGCAAGTTGTCGTCCCACATTTGAAGCTCAACGGCTACACGTGCTCCACGTCACTCGAGTTGTGTTGTTCAATTCTTCTTATTCTTTCTTCTCTGCGACGATGATGTCGTCGTGTTTTGCGACATATGCGCCCCTCTCAACCCTCCTGTTGCCAACAACATAGCAGATTTTTCTCATTCCGATGGCGTCATGGTCATCTGGTCATTTTCCTAGCTATTCGACTTTCAATTGAACGAACATGATTAAAGGATCTTGAGAGGATCCTATTCCGTGAATAGTACAGATTTTGGTGTGAAATTCTATAATATCTATTTAGCTTTTGGGGTAATAAACTTTATTGATTGAAAATTGCAAGTAATCCAATTAAAATTAAAATAAATAAAAAATTTGAAACATGAGAGTGACGAAGGCACGTGAACACATACATAAAGCAAGTCCTTTTCTTTATCAAAGGTGAGCGGAAAAAAGGACAAGGATTGTGTGCCCTTCTATTTTCAGTGTCATTCGTGTCTTCTTGTGTTTTCTTGTTTGTGTGGTCATTTACGTTAATATTTTATATTATTATTTATTTTTATTTTATTATTTTTATAAAAAATAATATAAAATATTAGCATGACTTAATTATGACCACACAAAACAAGAACGTACAGAAGGGCAAAGAATCCGTGTCCAGCAAAAATTGCTAAGACATCCGTACGTGTTGATAATACAGAGATAGTTGGCATCTGATGTTGAGAGAGAGAGAGAGAGAGAGAGAGCAGAGCATCAACTGGTACAAATAAAACAAAAACAGAACACCAGCAAGAAGGTAAGCTCTCCCCTCGCTCACGTCTCATATTTTCCTCTTAATTTTCTGTAATAATTTTGTTATCTGTTAAGTCGTCACTAATGAAATTCCAATTGGGTATTCAGTTCACTGCAATTTGCATCTGCTCAAAAATTCAGCTCAGCTTAATTGTAAACATAATCCCTAAACTTTGATGTGCTAAAATTCACGTTTAATGCAGAAAAGTTCTTGTTTTCATAAGTTGCATGAATTTCTGTTCAGATTTCAGTCATTTGGGAAGAAGCTTTCTTTAGTACTGGACTAAAAGCTCTTATCTTTCCCTTTTTTAATTAAAAAAAGATTAAAAATTCTCATTTTCCTGTGTGCCTCTTGCACCAAGTTCGATCGGCTATGGTACATTAGAGTAGTTTAGAATATCGCATTGTCGAGCAGAAAGAACAATACAATTAATGTCTAGAAAACTATGAATTGGGTTATTTCTAATTTAGTGTTGGCCTCGCGATTCAATAGATAATTTGCTAATGAATGATTGAGATGTAGCTAAAAAGCTTCTCATTTGGCTCTAGATATTCTTCTAATTAATGACATTTTCATGAGAGTTATTTTGTCAAAGCTAGAAAGCCATACACAGAGACCACAGAAAGTCCGCAATTTCGGGTAATGAGGTTATCTAATTTTGATTGAATTTGTGGAGCTTATCCACAGAAGAATGCATTAGTTTGAGTTTGTTTAAGTCATTCACAAACTTGTGCTACTGAACTTATGCAAATTATGTTGCCGCTATAAGTTGTCGTGAATGCTGCACAAGAGGGTAGCAATCTTACTTTGTGGGAAAACACCTGTAAACTAGTGATGCAAAGCTGCTAATTTTTTTTATGGCTCTTCACATTTTCAGTAACAGAAAGAGAGAACAAGAAAGAGGAACAAACTATGGCTGCGACCGTGTTGTTTGCATGCCATTCCAATATAATTGTAAACCACGGCTGTAGAAATGATTATCTGTCATTACGCAAATCATTCTTGGGTGTTGGACACAGAATCCTGGATCAAACCATTGCCAACAGAAATCAAAACCATAACAGCTTTCAAAAAAAGAAGTCATCTTATAGGTTTTCCGTTTCTGCTGTCACCAAAGGTTCTGCAAAATCAAGCAAGTCCGATGAGAAAATCCCCCCTTGGGCTAAACCAGATTCAGACGAGCCCCCTCCTTGGGCCCAGAATGAAGGCAAGAAAGATGATTCACAAGAGGGATTTGAGATTCCCTTTTTTGTTTATCTGTTCGCCTCAGCAATCACTGCAATCGCTGCAGTAAGTTCCCTCTTCCAGTCCCTTTGAAACCATGCATGCCACCCCTTGATCTGTTTTATAACTGGAAAAGTAATGTTGGACTGCAGATAGGTTCTGTTTTCGAGTATGTGAACGAGAAGCCAGTCTTCGGAATCTTGAGTTCAGACAGCATATTTTATGCTCCAGTGCTTGGATTTTTTGCATTTACTGGCATCCCCACTTCTGTAAGCTGTTCTACTTCTTTTATCTTTTTTATTTGATTTGATTTGTTCAATCTGTTTAACTACTGTGCTATGCCAAACCACTGAAAATACGCTTCAATGGGTCAATAACCTATGCGATGGTCCTATGGATGATCGTGTTTGTGGATGATATAAACTCAATCCCCTTCTTGCCTTCATAACGTGGATGTTGAATGCAGGCATTCCTGTGGTTTAAATCTGTTCAAACTGCTAACAAGGAAGCTGAGGAGCAAGACAAGAGGGATGGCTATCGATAGGGTAAAAAACAGCACCTTCAATGTTCTAACCACCACACAGACTTATCTCAACCGGCATATTTCATTCTTTTTCGTAATCCTATGTTATGGTCTTAGTTATTTGATTTTGTTTAGATAAGATACAAGTTAATTACAGTCCACACAAAGCTCCAAAGTCACTCGCAAAGGTAAATGATACCGATTATTCTCCAGTTGTTTTCTTGATTCTTTCCAGGAAAGTGGCATGATTGATGATTATATATGTTGATCTTGTCTCATTAGATGTACCTGATGGTTACTGTGGTTTTAGTTATTCTAGTCATACAGGACACTTGTGAAATAAACCATGCAGATCACACATCGCAGTCCTAGACATCTCATTTTACTAAATCGAACTCTTTGAATAGATAATAGTTTCAAATTCAGGATTTAACCAATTGCATCTTGTTTCTTCGGATTTAAGCATCGAATACCTTGGTGAGCTTCATACATTCAATCCGGAGAAACCAGCATAAGAAGTATAGTGTTTGCCTATGAAAATATCTGTTTCGATCTCATAGGAACACAATTCTCCAGTGAAACATATCATCTGTTGTAGTTACCTGCAAACAAATGAATCTCAAGTGTATAAATGCCTCTGCACATACCTAGCATGAAAAGAACTATCGAAACTTTCGACAGAATGGAATTGTAACCTTACCCTTGCTTTGCAAAATGGCTGTTTCCACGACTCAAATCCGTCACCTTTTGGTCACAACTCTCTTTGAATATTAGCAGAAAGCATGAGATGTGACAAGTACATAGGTTTAAACGTTTGGCTTCTGTGTCTTCAACGGAACCACCTAGGGTTTTTTTGGTTGGTTTTCGATCATCAAATGTGGGAGCATAGTCTTTGTCTTTGTCTTGTCTTTCGAATTATAACACCACGTGTTCCTCCGAGCTTGTGGAAAATTGAAGAAGCCACACTCCCCAAACCCGATTGCTGCGCTAAAATTTTTCCATCTCTTTCCCATGGATACTTCTCATCAAACACTTGAAACCCCGGTTGAACACAAGCTTCCCGTAACTGACGATGAGAATTACACGAAGACCGAGCAAGCGCAGAGAGCTCTGTGGCTCAGAGCTGCTCTTCTGGGAGCAAGCGGCGGGTTGCTGTCAACCATGTCGCTGATGCTTGGTGTTGGGGCAGCTAAGGTAGATCGTTGGACGATGATCTTATCCGGCATAGCAGGAGCTGTTGCAGGAGCTTGTAGCATGGCTGTGGGGGAGTTTGTTTCAGTTTCAACACAGAGATATCGAAAAGACTTCTCTTTTAAGACAGAGCAGTTTAAAAACTGAGATGGGTAAGAAAGAAAGGAATGAAAAATCTAACTTAACCATTTCAATTGAACTGACTCCAAGAGTACTCCCATCTGGAAATTCACCATCCAAGCCGCCAGAGCAGCCGGAGAAAGCGAGGAAGATTACTGCCGTTGAGATCACACAAGTTAGTGAAGGGGAGGAGTCATTGCCGAGTCCACACAAGGCAGCATCTGCATCAGCCTTGGCATTTCTGTGCGGCTCACTTGTGCCTCTACTCTCAGCCGTGTTTATTCCTCAAAATACTGTAAGAATCGCGGTGGTTGTGATGGTGGCTTCAATAGCTCTGGCTTTCTTTGGCGGCGTGGGAGCTCGTATGGGTGGATCCCCGGCCATGCCATCTGCATTTAGGGTTTTAGTTGGAGGGTGGTTGCCGTGGCCGTCACTTATGGCTTGCTTCATGCCATATGAAAAAAAAAGTCCCAACGAAAAGGACTGATAGTTTCTGTATCCAGAATTTACCATATGCAGAATTTACCACACAATATATATAGTTATGCATATATTTATTGTGCAAGTCGAGAAGATCTTTCGGCATCCCAGTCGTAGTTAAAATTTCTCTCGTGCAAGTCCGGGTTTTCATAGAATTCTCAAGGTTGAATTTAGACTTTTTTGTCTTGTTAAATAACAAATTACAAAGAATGATGAATGTAATCAAGTTTAGAGACGTGAGATTAAATTACATAAAAGAATAAATAAATTTCTTAAACAATTCCAAGTGGATATTGTTTAGAGCGATGTAATCTGGGAAACAATGAACCTAATTACGAGAAATCAGACTAGTTATAAGCTTAATTAGCTTAATATATGCATAAACTTGTCACGCAAGATGTAACAAGTTTGGATCCTCTGAAAAACTTACTCCAAGAAATTCGGGTAACGATTCCGATAAAATTGGAGCGACACAGATCAAATTAGCATGCCGTTTTGAAAAGAAATTCGGATACAACTAAGTAATGTCAAAGCTTGACCAAATGTTAGAGATGCAGTAGAGACTTGATAATTTGGTAAGGTGCGGATAACATTTCTTGGAAAATGTTAGTACTTTTACAATTTAGCTGCAAAAATGCATGCTTGAAGCTGCTTTATATTTGTTTATCTTCAATGTAGTTACGCCAACGTCTTGATCATGGACAAAACGAAAAAGAGGAAATTAGTCTTCCAATGCCGATTCTCCAACAATTAGATCGCTTCGATCGTTTGGTAAAATGCCTCTTCATTTTGTTTTTCATTGATGATTTTATTTTATGAGTTGCATGTGGGTGCCTACTCCGGTGCCTCGCATGAGGATCTCTTTGTGGGCCTAGCCTCATATGGATGTTTCGCCTGAAATGTCTTGAGTACTCGTCGGAGTGTGGACCTAACCTCGAATGCACACTGACAAGTAAACCGAGTCAGGAATGAACACTTCTTTGCGCACTGAGGTGGGATAAAACGTTTTCCCAAGGGCCCAAACGAGAGTGCACACTACTCGAATGCATGGTTCGTGGCGGGTTGAACGGCTCTTTGCCGGGACGTCGCTGGAATAAGTCACGTTCTTTTGCCTTTGTCCTGCTTCGAGACATATTGTCTGGGGCGCGTTACGTCTCGATGCGCTCAAGGAGCTGGTTCACCAAGGTGGTTTGTTGTGCGAGAGAGCTGGTCAAATTGGTGACTTGCTAGGTAGGTTGTGTTCCATTTGGATTATAAGAGTCTGGATAGTAGGCGTTTCCATGTGTGGTGGAAGTGTAGTGGATTGCAGGTACAAAGCTTGAGCCCAGAGTGGGCATTCTTGTAGAAAAGTGGGGTGAAAATAACCCTGGGTAGATTGCGGGATCGATGGCCAGAATCGAAATTACCAGAAGTGGCCTCGAATTGGATTGGGCAACAAGCTAGGTTGTCAAAGCAAGCTAACCCGCCTAGGTGGTCAGAGCGTGCGTAGGGACACTTTGGGGTCGCGCATGAGCTGGTTGACGCTGAGCCGTGGCTTACTCCCCCTAGCTTGGCTGACGTTGTGCAGCTAGGCTTGTTACTGCGGTGGGTTGGGCCTCCTGCCCAGGGTTTTGGGGATTGGGTTGCTGCAAGGGCAGTGATGCATGCATCTGGGCTGTGGCCTGGCAGCCTTGTCGTGGCTGTTGGGTCGTAGCGACGGTAATGGCGTGGCTCCACGCTTGTGAGACTCATTTCGCCGTTGCGTTGAGCCTTGAGGATCGTCATCTTGGGGCTATGTCCTCGTCTCCACTCTCTGGTCCAAATCCTTGTACGTACGGGGTTTCATTCGTCGTGGTGTCCGAATTTCCTACCATTGTATCCTTTCAAGAAACTTTTCTAGGAAAAATTAATGGATACAACGTGTGAGAAATTCAACGTAACAGAAAATTCAAGAAACCAAATGCAAGAGGCTTCTTTGAATATTTGAATCAACTCTTCATGAAAGCACCAATTTGTCTAAGCAAATTTTTGCCGTCTCTAGTTTTGACGAAAATGCACCTGCAAAACAATCAATACCTTTGATCAAGAACCTAAGCCTCCCATGGGGGGTTAGGCCAATGGATCTTCGATGCCTAAGTTAGTTTCTCTGAGAAAAGTAAAGTATTTAGGGATTTTCAAGGTTGTAAAAGCTTACCGAAATTTGGCAGAATAGGGGTATATATAGGGGAGTGGCTAGCTATGGTGTTAGGGTTTTACCTTACACATGGCGGCATCCTATTTGCCAAGGTTTTATGGAGGAAGTAATTATCCCTAATTGATTTAAATATGGATTACTTACTTGAATGGAGTCAATCTTCAATTGAGAATGTATTAAAGATAGGATTTGAGTAATTAATCATTATCTTTAATGCTTTAACTTTTCCTTGCCAATGACATGTGAGTTGTGGGCAGTCGCATTCAGCTGCAGGGACCTTCAGGGGTGTGAACTACGCGTGAAAGTATCTGAGTAGCCTACCCATTTGATGAGTGCAATCTTGTCCTTCTTGAGCAAAAGTCCACGTGTCGTCTATAGAATTTTTGGAATTATTTTTAGCTCCACAAAGAGGATCAAAAATCCAAACCCAAGATTGGAAAAATCACAAAGTACCTCACCGTATCTAAATTAGAATAATCAATTATTATGCAAACATTGAATTTGGTTTGATTAATGGTGGTGGGCGGTGATGGTTTGGGGTAATGAGGTTGGGGTTATGTAAGAGAGAGAGGGTAAGGTTGTGGGTCGGTGTGGCATATAAGGCTGAGAATGGGGAGAGATTTCTTATTTTTTCTCTATTTTTTTTATAATAAAAAAATTAAACTGTCAAAGAAAGAAACGATAAAAGAATGGAATAACCTTTTTATCGCTATATTTGGATGAGATTATGGGAGAAATTTCGATTTGGACTATCATTGATAGCGAACTTCACCACAAGGTAAAAATTAATAGTTTCATCACATATTGATTTAAAAGTAGCGGCTCACCACATGACTATGAAAAAAATTTAGCCTATAATTAATGATACACAAAAGAAAAGAGAGAACATAGGACTTATTAGTCTCGTTGGGACCAGTTGTGAATGAGATTGGTCAAATGTATGTTCGTCATGTTTAGTAGAAAGGCTAGACTGGACAAATTGTCTTTGTGAACTATCTCATACTGGTTTAGTAATTGGAGACGAATTTCATGTCTGTATTTCTGAGTTTGATTATTGGCATTGTTGAATTACAAGATAATAGTTAGAAGAATGTTGAAATACCTCTGTAAACTTTTTAGATCTCCAAAAAGATGAGACTACCACGGTGAACCACCAAGTGATCCCCTTAAAAAAAATATTGTGGTGTTGTAAAATGTCAATGTTAGTTATGTAGTTAATAAACTCCCAATAATAACTTTGTGATTAAAGATAAAAATCCATTTCAGTCTAAATCCAACTTTTCATTCAAGTTCTCTGTAATTCAAACCGATAGGCGTAACTTAACACCATTGATATTGCCAACGTCTTTCTTCATATGTTGCTAACATTGACATTTCACGGACCATCCTTCAAAATTTAATATTGTACCGACAGGAAGTGATGTAATTATTGTTGGAACCAGAAACTTGCAAAGGACTGCTGCAATGCAAAGTTCGAAAGCTTACTCAAAGCAAAGGGAGAATTCTTATTCAATGCAAGCAACAATCATGGCTAATAAATAGCCTCACATCTGAACAGAAAAGAAAATAACTGCCCACGATTTTACAGGTCCTATAATCGTGGTAAAGACTACGTCAAAAACAGAAAATGCATACTTGTCCCTTAAGAATAGGGATTATTGAATAACAACCCTAAAGACTAGGAATCCTAGTGATAACAGAAAACCTAATAACTTTAACATCCTCCCTTAAACTGAATACTCAAACATTCAGTTTACTTCTGAAAATTTGCAGACGCCCAGTAATTCACGCAACTTCAAGAAAGCATCACCCTTCAAAGGTTTTGTGAAAATATCTGCAACTTGTTCTAGAGTTGAACACTGCACCAGCTCCAGATCTCTTCCTTTAACTAAGTCTCGAAGAAAATGAAACCTTACATCAATATGCTTGCTCCGTCCGTGCATCACAGGATTCCTTGAAAGTTTGATTGTCGAAACATTATCACAATACACCAGAGTTGGACCATTTTGTTCCTGATTAAGACTCTTCAAAATTCTTCTTAACCATACTACTTGACAAGCACTTGATGCTGCAGCTATGAACTCCGCTTCCGTGGTGGATAAGGTTACAACTGGCTGTTTCTTTGAGGACCAAGAGACAGCCCCTGAACTTATTATAAACACATACCCTGAGGTGCTCTTTCTATCATCTTGATCACCTGCATAATCGCTATCAGTGTACCCAATTACCTCCTCAGTTCCTCCCTTCTTGTAGAATATCCCCAACTCAGTAGTTCCTTTAACGTATCTGAGAACTCTTTTAACCACCTGCATATGAGCTTCAGTTGGGCGCTCCATGTATCGACTAATCAAACTCACAACGAACATCAAGTCAGGACGTGTAGCTGTTAAATACATGAGACTTCCTACCATCTGTTTGTAAACAGTGCCATCAACCTCTACTCCTCCTTCATCTTTTGTAAGTTTGAGACCAGGAACAATGGGATTTAGCACGGAATTGCTTTGATCCATGTTAAATCTTTCCAATATCTCCTGAGCATACTTTCTTTGACTAATAAAGATTCCTCCAGAACCTTGTATTACTTTAATACCAAGAAAGTATCTCATTTTCCCGAGATCGGTCATGTCGAACTCCACCATCATAGATTTCTTAAATTGTTCAAACATCATCTTATCATTTCCAGTGAAAATAAGATCATCGACGTAAAGACATACTATCAAGATCTTACCTTCTTCTGCAGCTTTGATGAACAATGTGTGCTCATGAGGACATTTGTTGAAACCTTCCTTGACGAAATACGACTCTATACGACTGTACCAGGCTCGGGGAGCCTGCTTAAGTCCATATAGAGCCTTATTTAGTCGATACACTTTTGTCTCCTGCCCCTTCTGTTCATACCCGGGTGGTTGATCAACAAATACCTCCTCTTCTATCTCTCCATGCAGGAATGCGGATTTGATATCAAGCTGATAAATGTCCCAGTTCTTTTGCGTAGCAAGCGAGATTACTATGCGGATGGTGTCTAGGCGAGCAACTGGTGCGAAGACTTCTGCATAGTCGATCCCGTACTGTTAGCAATAACCTTTAGCGACTAGTCGAGCTTTATGTTTTTCTACTTCTCCATTCTCGTTAAGTTTTGTCTTGAATACCCATTTTACTCCGATAGTTTTCCCTCCAGGTGGTAGCTCGACTAATTCCCACGTACTGTTCTTCTCGATTGCCCGTATCTCTTGATCCATGGCCTGTCTCCATATCTCGGACTTCACTGCTTCTTCAAAGGTTGTGGGATCTTGATCAGTAAATAGTGCTAATTGAGTCATACTCTCATTTTCTTCATCGGATAAGCCCTGACCCGTTTCGTAGTCCCTCATCTAAGTTGGTGGTCTTCGGGTTCGTCCTGTGAAAGGTGGGGCTTCATCAACTTGACTGTCTTCTTCAACTATTGAGCCACCATGACCAGCTTCAATTTCTTCATTACTTTCAGACTCAGGATGATTTGTCATCTCAGTGCCATTTTCTTCATCAATATCCCACTCGAGATCTGTCACGCTAACTTCCTTGTGATTGTCATCCCAAACCCACTGTTTGTCTTCTTCAAACACTACATCCCGGCTTATGATTATTTTCTGTGAGACAGGATCAAATAAACGATAAGCCTTAGACTCTTCACTCACCCCAAGCAATATACATTTACAGCTCTTGTCATCAAGCTTCACTCTTTTATTGTCAGGTACATGGGCATGAGCAATGCAACCAAAGATTCTGAAATGGTCCACGGATGGTCTGTGTCCATTCCATGCTTCCTCGGGTGTCTTGTTCTTCACGGCAAGAGTAGGGCATCGGTTCAACACATGCACTGCCCAGTTAACTCCTTCTGGCCAGAAAGTTTTTGGAACTTGCTTAGCTGACAACATGCTTCGTACCATGTTCATGATGGTGCGATTCTTTCGTTCTGCTACACCGTTCTGTTGGGGAGTATATGCTGCAGTTAATTGCCTGTGAATTCCATTCTCTTGGCATAAGTTTGTAAATTCGTGTGAGGTGAATTCCCCTCCTCGATCTGTCCTTAAGCTTCTTATTGGTGTCCCAGTTTCCTTCTCTACCCGTGCTTTGTAGGTTTTGAACGTGCCAAATGCTTCTGACTTCTCTACCAAAAAATAAACCCATGTTTTTCTACTGAAATCATCTATAAAGGTGATAAGGTACCTTTTTTTGCTGTTTGACATAGGATTAATTGGCCCGCATATGTTCGCATGCACTACTTGTAGTACGTCGGACGCTCTCCACGTGCTTTCTCTGGGAAAAGGATCTCTGTGTTGTCTCCCCACCAAGCAATCTTCACATACCCTTTGAGAGGCAGTGAACTGCGGCATTCCTTCCACCATATGCTTCTGTTGAAGTACATTAAGCCCATTCCAACTAAGATGCCCATAGCGACAGTGCCAAAGTCGTGCTTGATCAGTGGTTTGAGAAGAAAAACATCTTTGTTCCTTTGGTGGACTTCGGGCTGATATTGCAAACATCCGATTAGAACTCATCTTGGTCTCCATGATTAGACATTTCTCCTCGTGAAAGATTTTGCACCTTCCATGTTGGATAAGCACTGAGAGTCCCTTCTCTTGTAATTGACCGATGCTTAACAGGTTGTTCTTCAAGTCTGGCACATAGAACACACTGGTGATCACGTGTATCATACCATTTACCTCCATTCGAACATTTCCCTTGCCTTGGACAGTCAAGCTGGAATTATTTCCAAGCTTCACCGATTCTTTGAAGCTGCTATCAAACTCACTGAATAGGTTCCTTTTGCCACACATGTGATTACTGCATCCAGAATCAAGAAACCATGTGTGCTCCATTGTTGCCTCGTTGAACTCCACAAGTGCCATCAACAAAATCTCTTCTTTTGTCTCCACATAGTTTGCCTTCTCTTCCTTAGGTTTCTTTGGACACTCCCACTGAAAATGCCCTAGTTCATGATAGTGATAGCATTCCAGGGTGGACTTGTCGAACCCTAGCCTTCCCCGTCCTCTTCCTCGTCCTCGATAAGTTCCTCGTCCTCGTCCTCCTTGCTGGATTCCATGAGTAGCCTGAAGGGCATGTTCTTCCTCCTGATGTCGACTCATCCTTTGCTCATGCACCAAAAGACTGCTCTGGAGTTCGTCGATAGACATAACATCTAGGTCATTCGATTCTTCGATCGAACAGACAACATAGTCGAACTTCGTTGTCATGGATCTTAGAATTTTCTCAATGATCACCACATCGTCCATCTTTTCTCCGTGAGCCCGCATCTTGTTAGCTATGGCAAGAGTTCTGCCAAAATAACCATCGACTGTGTCCCCATTCTTCATGTGCAGCACCTCGAACTCCTTGCGAAGAGCCTGCAATTGTGCACGTTTTACACGTGCAGTTCCTTGATATTTTTGTTTCAAGGAATCCCATATATCCTTCGCTGTGTCTTTCTTCAAAATGGTCTCCAAAGTTGACCGATCTATGGCTTGGAACAAATAGTTCTTGGCCTTCAAGTTTTTCAGCTTTAGTTCATCTAAGATCTTCTTCTGTGCTTCCCCAGATTCCGATCCTCCTGCTGCTGCAGTGATCCCAATCTCCACCAAGTTCCAGTACTCTTTGGAACGAAGGAAGTTCTCCATAAGCATACTCCAGTGGTCATAGTGTCCATCAAGCTTGGGAATAGCTGGTTGCACGAAACTATTTTCAGACGCCATGGTTGTATCTCTCTCTACTTAGAGTGCAAGCTCTCGATCAGGCCCCGGAGTGGGGCTCTGATACCAGATGTTGGAACCAGAAACTTGCAAAGGACTGCTGCAATGCAAAGTTCGAAAGCTTACTCAAAGCAAAGGGAGAATTCTTATTCAATGCAAGCAACAATCATGGCTAATAAATAGCCTCACATCTGAACAGAAAAGAAAATAACTGCCCACGATTTTACAGGTCCTATAATCGTGGTAAAGACTACGTCAAAAACAGAAAATGCATACTTGTCCCTTAAGAATAGGGATTATTGAATAACAACCCTAAAGACTAGGAATCCTAGTGATAACAGAAAACCTAATAACTTTAACAATTATGCGCACAACAGAGAGAGAAGGCAGCTGCGACGGTGACACCAATGCTACTCAACACTGACCACATCTTCTCCAACCCACCCAAGGTTCATTCTTTATTTATTAACTTGCTCCGAAGGACAAGAAGAAGAAGTTGCAGAAGCAGAAATGGTGGAGATGAAGGAGGAAGAGTCTCAGAAAATTGCGGTTTTCAAAGGCAGGGAAATATTCGGGTCCAATGCTCTGCACTCGTTTGTGGCTCTGGGTATTTGGCTGGGTACAATCCATTTCAACGTGGCTCTGGTTCTTTTCACAATATTCTTCCTTCCATTTTCCAAGTCCCTTCTGTAAGTGTTCATCCTTCGTTACTTCACAAATCCAATTTTTCTTTCTAGTTTGTTTTTTGGGGTGCGTGTACTTATCACACACCCTAATAATTTATATCCGTTGATCTTCTCTAATTCATTTGATCCGACAGTTAAAAATTAAAAAGGTATGTGAGAAATAAAATGGGTGTGTGGATATCACACCCCTTGTTTTTGCGGTCTAAAAACTTTGGACGAGATATCTAGCTACCAATGTTCTTTTGAATTAAAAATTAAAATTTGTTGTTGCTTTTTTAAGAGGATTAGCTAGACTCACAGAGACATTTCAGCCTTATCATGACCATCATCGTATGATTCACCAACGTTATGAATTGAACCCAGAACATATCGTATAGAATATGAGCCTAGAATTCATTCCACACCATTGAACCACCTTGTGCTCGTTAAACTATGTTGTTTATACAAATGAGAATTCAAATAAAATCTATAATTTATGAGATATATTAAAGGATAAATTATATTCTTTAATATTATATATATATATATATATATATACAGAAGTGTTATTGACATTTCAAAATTTTCATTTTACACTGCTTATAAATGTATTTTTCTTTCTTAATATAGAAAATTTGGAGTGTAGAATGAGATTTTTGAAGTACTAACAACAATTTCCTATATATATTAAACCAAAATATGGAGCCTTTTTCAAAAGCACAAAAAAATAAAATAAAATAAAATAAAAGAAGAAGAAGAAGAAGATATTAAGCTTAATTACATTTCTTCCATTAAATTTGACATGGATATATTGTCAAATCAATGTACCCATATAAGTTTAAAAAATGGGTTAGAAAAAAATTGCATGGATTATATATAAAAAAAAATGGGTACATTTATACTAAAATATGTTACATTTTACATATAATAAATTAGTATATTTAAGAATGGGTACATTTAAGATTACAAAAAATTGAAAATTTATACGAATGGGTACATAGATTTAAAAATTGAAAATCTTTTTATGAAAAACTAATGGGTACAAACTTATTCTAATTTTTTTTTTTTTTGAAAGGGGTGTGATATGCACACACCCTATTTTACTTCTCATACACCTTTTTTAATTTCGGCCGTCAGATTGGATGAATTGAAGAAGATCAATGAACAGAAATTATCAAGGAGTGTGTAAGAAGTAAAATGGGGTGTGTGGATAGCACACCCCTTTTGAAAATGTTTTGAATTCAAAATCATTTAAAAGTTTAATAAGGGTGTGAGTATAAAAACCCTAAATCCATTACTAATTTTTATTTTAAAAAATTATGTAACTGACATTTAAATTCATTAATATATTAATGTTAGGAATTTCGATCAAAATCTAAAAACCGATAAGGTCTCATCAACATTAATAACTAGGGACTGGATATTAAAACAAATATATATATATATATAGGGATTGGATACTAATTTTTCCTCTAAGTTATTAATTTATTTGCTGAAATTTTTGAAATTTTCAGTGCATTTGGGTTGCTTGTGTTGTTTGCGATCATCCCAATTGATGATAAGAGCAAAATAGGAAGATCACTTTCCAGGTAAAAGTTGTACCCTTTTTAGAGCTTATATTTCGGTTTATCGTATCGGATTAGTTAAGATAGGACGGTTGTGCACAAAGCGGAACTGACAAGTACACAAGTAATTTGTTTTGGTTTGAATTGGATTTTCAGGTACATATGTAAGCATGCCTGTGCTTATTTTCCCGTGACGCTGCACGCAGAGGATATCACTGCCTTTGATCCTAATCACTCTTATGGTATCTTCTATTTTCATCGTTGATACTAGCATATGTATATGTGCACACACAAAGTGTGTGAGAAAATTTTTTAATTTTATTTTTGAAATAGAAGGAGAGAGGAAGAGACTGATAGAGAATGCGGGGGTGGGAAGATTTTTTTTTTAATTTTTTTTAATTAGATATATGTTATGATAGGTTTTGAAAGAAAAGAAACAACAAAATTTGATTATGTGAAATTACATTTTTGCCCTATATTTCTTATTCATATTCTGTTTTAATTAGAGAGTTAAACTGGTAATTTCATAAAGTTTTGGTTAACAATGAATGTTATATTAATTAGTAGGGATACAAAATTAAAACTGGTTACAAACTTTTAATCAGAAATATAATCGAATTACACTAAATGGATATAAACCACGGTTTAGTGTCCTTCCAGTTCGATTTTTGAGTAAAATATTGTGAGTTTAAAATATATTTTCTTTCGGGTAGCAGGTAAGGTCATATTACCCATTAATATTAACGGGTTGAATTCATATCGGATCATATTACTCGTTATTTTAACGAGTATTACACCACACGACCCGTTAATATATCGGGTATGACACGAAAACAATATAAACACGGAAAACATGACACGACATGACTGCTAGGTCTAATTGTGACTCGTCAAATTTGTGCATGTTTCCCCAATGTATTTTTATCCCATTAGAAGCTTTGATGAATTAATAATATGAGTGGCATTTGGCTCTCTGTGGTTCATGCAGTCTTTGGTTATGAACCACATTCGGTTTTAGCAATTGGTGTTGTCGCACTTGCTGACCTTACCGGGTTCTTGCCTCTCACCAAAATCAAGACCCTTGCGAGTAGCGCGGTAAAATTTCTTTGTTTCGTTGGCACAATCCTTTCTTCTTTTTATATCATGTCTCGACCTTCTTTCTTACAAATTTTTAGCTATAATTTGTGCGGGAATTATGTTTAGGTGTTCTACACACCATTCATGAGACATATATGGACATGGTTGGGTTTTTCACCGGCCACAAGGAGTAATTTTATCTCCCACTTATCCGCCGGTTATAGTTGCATCATTGTGCCTGGTGGAGTGCGGGAGACATTTTACATGGAGCCTGGCACTGAGGTTTACATCTACAAAATCTTTCATGTGCTCTTGCTGTACCTTTTCATCAAGTCATCTGTTGCTATATGCACTAATCTGACAATCAGCTGGTGTCTGTTTTCTCAATTGTAATTCCGTTTCTAATTGCTAATCGGTTGCTTGCTTTGTAGGTAGCATACCTTAAGTCGAGAAGAGGATTTGTTCGCATAGCCATGGAGCTGGGCCATCCCCTGGTTCCAGTTTTCTGCTTTGGTCAGGTATCACCATTTTCTATCTAGTTTTTGCACCCATTAAGTCATCTACAAAGTTAGCCAGTTGCATAATATCTGTTTTGAGTCTGTTAATTACTGGCTTTTCTGGTCCAAACCTGTATTGATTTCAATAGTTTTCTTGCTTTTGAGATTAGTTTGTTGCAATTTTTGTGTGGTTTCACGCATCCAATTTCGGGATTATTAAAAGGGCCGTTACGTTTATTATATGTTTAGTTGTTGATTGTACTTTTCTTTTTCTCTCATGCATGTATATCATCTAGCAATGCAATGATAATTTCCATTTCTTTTCTTACGATCCGTCCATGTTGCAGTCAAATGTATACAAATGGTGGAGGCCAAGTGGGGATTTAGTTTGGAAGATTGCTAGAGCTCTCAAGTTCCCCCCAGTTTTCTTCTGGGGAATATTTGGGTATGCATTCTGAGTTATCGTACTCTTCATGAGTAGAACTTTTATCTTTGCAATTAGCTTTGGAAAGTATGTCTGCAGAAACTGAAAGGAAAAACTATTCCGCTGAAAAACGTTCCCGTTAGATTGAGAAGAAATTATACTACTATTAAAGCATTATTTACTTTTACTAACCAAACAAGGAATTTTTTTTTTTTAATTCAAATTTTGCGTTCGACCTACTCTGTTGACTCGTTATGTATATTTGTACATTGATGAGGATTGAAAATGAGCAGCACTACGGTTTCAACTGTTAATGGTTTATATCATGCTTCTCCGCTGCAGAACTCCTGTACCCTACAGTCATCCAATGCACGTGGTGGTTGGAAAACCAATCGATCTCAAGAAAACTCCGCAACCCACCATGGAAGAGGTATGAATTGCACCCGAACAACTGAGCATATCGGATGTGTTTAGTCCCCTGTGAACATTCAATCATGGAGAACCGGTGCTTGGACCGTATTCATATTACTTTATTGCACTCTTTCTGCTGCCCTGGACTTCATCTTCTATGCGCATCATTCTTGAATGAATGTTTTTAATACATAAACAACAACAACAACAAATCTTTATTCCACTAAGTGAAGTCGGTTATATGAATCCTAGAACGTCATCGCACTTGGTTTTGCACCATGTCTTCTGTTAGCTCCGAGTATTCCATATATTTTCTTAAAGTCTTTTTCCAAGTCTTTCTAGGTCCTCCTCCACCATTTTTGCCCTGGCCTCCGTCTCATAGTCGCATCTTCTAACCAGAGCATTTGTAGGTTTTCCGTTTCTGTGTCCAAACCATCTTAACCAATTTTCTCTCATATTATCTTTAATTGCGGCCACTTCTACGCTACCTCGGATATCCTCGTTGGTTTTGTTTGTGCAATTGAACCTCCATTCGATTCACATCTGGATTCACATCTCTTATCTTCTACAGAGCAGTAGCATGTGGTTTTACATATTTATAAAGCTTGTTTACTGGAGAGGTCTCTCCTAAGTAGAGAGCTATTAATGTTTTCAAAACCTACAAATATAGATTTAGTTTCATAGCGAAATACATGCAAGTGAAGTTTTAAATGTACCGGAAATAAAAAAGTTTTATCTGGTGTTGACTGGGTACTGCAGCTTCACGGAGTTATATATTTTCACAACTTTGTAGCTTAATATCGGTGCTGCTGGATTTCTGAGTTCATACTTTTTTCTTTCCAGGTGAACGAAGTGCACGGTCAGTTTGTTGCAGCACTGCAGGATCTTTTCGAAAGGCACAAGGCACGGGTTGGTCACACCAACCTTCAGTTAAAAATTATTTGATCAGACACTATTTTTTTTGTTTTCCCTATTCATTTTCTGGGAAAGTTAGTGTTAACTTGTTGTATTAACTATGAAGTTAGATTGTGAAAATAATGGTTGAAGAGTCGCCTTTGGTATATAGGCTCGTTTGTAAGTACTTTTAAAAGACTAAAAACATTTTTTTTGTGAAAATGTTTATGGAATCAATCCTTAATAAAATTCAAATGAATCCTAAAAAAACGCTTGAATGTTTTTTTTCAGGAATCACTTCAAGTGCTTTTGAAATCCAATTTTTCTTCTTCTCTAAAAGTGTTTTTAGTTATTTTAAAAGTACTTTTAGACGACGGTTTCATCTAGACAACAAAAATTGGCATAATCATGTGTGTGAATAAAGCGCTCTCTAAATTTATTCATACGTTCTCAATAAAATTAGTGATTATACACAGTAATAAAGACTATTTCATTTTTCAATTAATTGTTTCTCTCATTAGTCCCCACTTGATTGCCTACACAAAATTATTATGCGATTCTAAAATATGGAAAGAGATCATCTCTGGATCTCTTTCACTAAATCCACATAATCAATTAATTCAGATTCTTAAAATTTGATCTAACAGCTACAAACAGGAGGTCTCTTTAAAAGTTATAATAGCCGTTAGATCAAATTTCAAGAGCCTGGATTTAATGATTGCGTGGATTTGGTGGAAAAGATCCAGAAAGGATCTCTTCCCCATTTGTCAAATCGTATAACCAGTTCACTGGCTATAATATAATGGACAACAGTTTTATTTATCATATGTTCATGCATATAATATTTTGGTGCCACAAATGATACGTTGAGAATGAGTACCACATTGATGAAAGGATGAACTTTGCATGAGCTTATAGGTAAGCTAGGCTACTCTCTATATTGCTAATTGGTTTTACGATGCAACCTTAACTTTCTTCATAGTATCATAGCAGATTGTCAAATGAGTGAAACTAAACAGCCACACGCCTCCACGTCATCCCATTCTATTGTTCACGTGTTAAACTTGAAAATTCACCACACGTGAGAAGGCATGTTGATAATGAGTTTCACATTGATGGGAGGAGGAACCTTGCATGAGCTTATAAGTAAACTGAATTACTCTCTATATTGTCAATTGATTTTACGATAGAACTTCAATTAATTTTTGCTCTTCAATATCTTTCAAAACCGAAAGCAAACTAGCTCTATACAATTCACATTTCCGTCGTGCATGCTCAAGTTAAGCTCTAGTTTCTCCATTTTCTGGTCCTCGTCATCCTGCAAAGTCCAAATGGAACGCAAATTAACCATCGCCTACTCACCATCCGCAAAACTATACACCAGAAGTCAAATAATCGAAAAAAAATGAGAACAAACAGATTTATCCCACAAGATAAGCATGTGCACCAATCTTCCATGTCTCCAGTACTCATGATCTCTTGCCAACTATCCCTCTGCACCTACTTCAAAAGACAACGAAGCCCTAATATTATCATTAAGGTATTCGAGCGGTTACAAGGAAACTGACAGTGGATAGAGTTTCGAACCCCCGTTCACGATCACCGAAGGTATTGTTTGATGGACTTCCAAGATGAAACCCTTCTTCTCTTCCAGCTGTATTAGCTATAGCCACCCTCTCGCCGTTCTGCATTCTATGAAGCTCTGCTTCAAAGTTGGAATGCTCACAAGGCACAGACCTTAGCTTGCCTGTCCTTCAAGTAATCCAAGATCAACTGAGTGTCGCCTCCAAGGGTCCCTTGCTTACAACTCCTCATGTAATTCCTGCTGTCACACTCCATGAAGCCAACATTCATAATTCCACCATATTACGTGACGAGGGCAGACATAATTCCTCTGCGGCCAATCCCAGCACCCTGCAAGGTATCAAATTATCTGCAGAACCCCAGACATGACGATGAGAGCGAAGGTGTCAAATTATTTTTAGGTTCCAAAGCACTTGAAGTGATTTCTGTAAGAATCATCTGTTGTATACCTCTTGCAAGAAGCATTTAAATGTTTTTTTTTTTTTTTTTTTATCAGAATTCAGTTGTATTTTTTAATAAGGATTGGTTTCAGAAGCACTTTTAATAAAAGTGTTTTCTGTCATTAAAAAAAAAAAAAAAAAAAAAACACTTCCAAACAAACCATTAATCGATAATTTTTATCGTTTGATGTCTGATCGTGTTAGTCAATTACTCCAAAATATTTGATATATAATTAATGATACAAACAAATAAAAAAATTTAATTGGAAAATTGATTCTGAAGGAACGTGAATACCATGTGAGCGGAGTCAGCGACTCACAGTAGGGCACCGTCCAGTAATTATTTATTTGTTTATTAATTAAAAATCCACAAAAGTAAAAAGCGAAAAAAAGGGGAAAAAATAGTACTCACTAACCTCGCTGGGACAGTTGTGATTCCTGTGAATGAGATCATTTCACCAAGCAAGTTTAAGAGGAAATTTAGTCGTTGGTCACGTGCAAGTTCGTCATGTTTACTAAAAAGGCTAAATTGAACAAAATATATTTGTGGTGTGATACAATCAAGGTTATAAAAAAAGTTAGGTCTTAGTCGAGCGACGGGTTGAAGGTCTATGCAGATTACGCGAATTTAATTAAGATCACCTCCTCCATTTTAGTATAGATAATATTATTTGTTTAAAAAAAAATGTGTCTACCTACATTCTAAAAAATATACTTGTATTGAGAATTTGAAAAAATTAAAACTTAAGTCATTATGGCATTGCATTATTACAAACTAATGCAATAAAAATAAGAAAAACTCAATGATTCAATGCCAATATATATGTAAATGGTTCGTGCGGAGAGACATGGAGAAGAGAAACACAAAACAGCAAGAGACATAATATGGGTTTTTTTTGGTAGGTTCCCATAAAACATTTTAACTTAATTAAAAATAAATAAAAACAATGGAACTTTAAACCTTGAATCGCCTAGCCATTACCTAGCCCGCCAGCCCCTACGTGATTTTCATATACATTTTGGCTTAAATCACATCGGTCCTCTACCTTCTAGCGCCTAAACGTCGTCTAGGTCCATTTTTAAGACAATGGGTAAAATGTTAATGTTAGCAATGTAGTTAAAAAAAACTCTCAATAATAACTGTAACTAAAGCTCGTTATCTATCTCTCTAAAATCGAACTTTTCATTCAGATTCTCTCTAATTCAAACTGCTATGTGTATGACTCGCACATGATCAAAATGATGGAATTTGAACAAAAAATTTGAGTTTGGATAGATTAGGAATGAATTAAACCCAATGATATTGCTAACGGTTTTCCTGCTATATTGATAACATTGACATATCACTCACGCCACTTCAAAATTTAACATAGTTTTAACTACTGTTTGGTCTATTTCATCATGTTGTATGTGATCCGATTTGTTTATTTTTTCAAAACAAAAGGTTGACCCTGCAAAAACTCACTGAAATTAAATTATTTAGCATTTTCTAACTATGATCAAGTAATTTGATAAACATAAGCTTTTGATAAAGAATGTAGATGCTTGAGACGATAATCAAACAGATAAGCGATTATAATACAACATGATCTTGATTCAGGATTTCAAAAAAATGCAGTTTTGATTATTAATTTGCATCATGAGCCCAAAGAAGTTCACATCAAATTAACTTATTAACTAATTAGTACTCTGACAATAATTTTATTTCACATAGATGATAGTAGAACAACTTATATAGAACGAGTTCATCATCAAATAACGACATCATCTAATATCGTTTGGAAGTGCTTTTAAAATTATTGAAAACACTTTTGGTGAAAATATTTTTAAAACCAATCTTTAGTAAACTCTAAGTATGTGTGTAAAAACACTTAAAGTACTTCCTGCAATAAATATCTTTGGATGTGCTTTAAAAATGACTGAAAGAGTTTTTAGAGAAAATGTTTTCCAGTTCCAAAAGCACTGGAAGTGCTTTCTGCAAGAAGCACCAGTTATGTGCTTCTTCTATGAAGCATTTTAAGTGTTTTTCTATAATTTACTTGCATTCAACTAAGAATTGGTTCAAAAAATATTTTAACCAAAGATATTTTGAGTCATTTTACACTTAAAAAGTGCTTTTGGAATCGTTGTCATAGGGTCGGTTTAGTTACCAAATTTGTTACATGGGTGGAGTCGTTTACGTCTTCTCTCACTTTCTTGGTCTTTTATATACATCACCGATAGAAAGTGATGTAATGATGCGTATAACCCAGAAACAGAGAGAGAAGGCAGCTGCGACGGTGACACCAATGCTACTCAACACTGACCACGTCGTCTCGATCCCACCCAAGTTTCAATCTTTATTTACACATTAATTTATTGGGTCGGATCAAATTGCTCCGAGGGACAACAACAAGAAAAGTTGCGAAGAAATTGCAGAAGCAGACATGGTGGAGATGAAGGAGGAAGAATATCAGAAAATGGCGGTTTTCAAAGGCAGGGAAAAATTCGGGTCCAATGTTTTGCACATGTTTGTGGCTCTGGGTATTTGGCTGGGTACAATCCATTTCAACGTGGGTCTGATTCTCTTCACGATATTCTTCCTTCCATTTTCCAAGGCCCTTCTGTAAATGTTCATCTTTCTCGAACCCTTATTTTTTTTCTTTCTAATTTTTTTGGTCATTTAATTTATTGATTTATTTTCTGAAAATTTTGAAATTTTCAGTGTATTTGGGTTGCTTGTGTTGTTTATGATCATCCCAGTTGATGAAAAGAGCAAAATAGGAAGATCACTTTCCAGGTAAAAGTTTACCCTTTTTAGTGTTTTTGCTAGGGAATAGCAATGCTACTTTTTGAGGGATTTATCCGTGCAGAACGTCATGTGCGCAATTTTTTGACTTCAAATTTGATCCTATTTAGTGACGTTGATTTTATTTGAATGGTGAATCATCGTTTAGAGCTTATAACTTTTGTTTATAGTATCGGATTAGTTAAAGACAGGACGTCCTGCACAAAACTGAACTGACAAGTTTACAAGTAATTTACTTTTGTCTGAATTGGATTTTCAGGTACATATGTAAGCATGCCTGTGCTTATTTTCCTGTGACGCTGTACGCAGAAGATATCAATGCCTTTGATCCTAATCGCGCTTATGGTATCTCCTCTTTTCATCGCGGATATATGGAAGTAGAACTGGTTACAAAATTTTAATTAGAAATAGAACTGAAGTACATAAACCACGGGTTTCGTGTCCCTCCAGTTCTATTTTTGAGTAAAAGTTTGTGGCTGGTCTTGTGTGTGTTTCCCAATGTATTTTAATACTATTAGAAGCCTTGATGAATTAATAATTTGAGTTGCATTTGACTCTCTGTGGTTGATGCAGTCTTTGGTTATGAACCACATTCGGTTTTGCCAATTGGTGTTGTTGCACTTGCTGACCTTACTGGGTTCTTGCCTCTCCCCAAAATTAAGGCCCTTGCGAGTAGCGCGGTAAGAATTCTTTGCTTCGTTGGCACTATCCTTTCTTCTTTCCATATTGTGTCTCGACCTTTTTTCTACAACTTCTTAGTTATACTTTGTGTGGGAATTATGTTTAGGTGTTCTACACGCCATTCTTGAGACATATATGGACATGGTTGGGTCTTGCACCGGCCACAAAGAGTAGTTTTATCTCCCACCTATCTGCTGGTTATAGTTGCATCATTGTGCCTGGTGGAGTTCGGGAGACATTTTACATGGAGCATGGCACTGAGGTTTACATCAGCAAAATCTTTCTTGTGCTCTTGCTTTACTTTTTCATTAAGTCATCTGTTGCTATATGCACTAGCTGGTGTCTGTTTTCTCAACTGTAATTCCGTTTCTAATTGCTAATCCGTTGCTTGCTTTGAAGATAGCATTTCTCAAATCGAGAAGAGGATTTGTTCGCATAGCCATGGAGCTGGGCCATCCCCTGGTTCCAGTTTTCTGCTTTGGTCAGGTATCACCATTTTCTATCTAGTTTTTCTTTACCTGTTTATTCATCTGCAAAGTTAGCCAGTTGCATAGTATCTGTTTTGCGTCTGTTTGCTGGCTTTTCTGGTCCAACCTCTATTGTTTTCAATAGTTTTCTAGCAATTTCTGCGTGTTTTCACGCATTCATATTTTGAGATTATAAAAGGGGCATTAGGTTATTACATCTTTAGTTGTTGATTGTACTTTTCTTTGTCTCTCATGCATATGCTTCATCTAACAATGAATGATATTTCCATTCTTTTCTTACAATTCGTCCATGTTGCAGTCAAATGTTTACAAGTGGTGGAAGCCAAGTGGAGAATTAATTTTGAAGTTTGCTAGAGCTATCAAGTTCACCCCAATTTTCTTCTGGGGAGTATTTGGGTATGCATTCTGAGCCGTCGTCTTCTTCTTAATAGTACTTTTCATGTGTAGAACATTTTATCTTTGCAATTAGCTTATGAATTAGATTGAGAAGAAATTATACTACTGTTGAAGCATTCATTTCTTTTCACTAACCAAACAAGGAACTTTTATAATTGAATTTTCGCGTTCGACCTACTCATTTGTTATGTATATTTGTACATTTTTATGACTGAAATTTAGCAGCACTACGGTTTTAGGTAACTGTGAATGGTTTTAGGTAACTGTGAATGCTTCTCCATTGCAGAACTCCAGTACCCTACCGTCTTCCAATGCATGTGGTGATCGGAAAACCAATTGAACTCAAGAAAACATCACAACCCACGATGGAAGAGGTATGGATATGTGTTTAGTCCCCTGTGAACATCAATCAATCATGGAGAACCGGTGCTTGAACTGTATTCAAATTACTGTATTGCACTCTTTCTATTGCTCTGGTCTTCGTCTTCTCTGTGCATCATGCTTGAACGAATGCTTTAATCTTGCCCCCAAAAAAAAGACCGTAATGCCTGTTCCGTGCCACATCCATCTCCATCTTCTACAGAGCAGTTTTACTTGAGGACTCTCTCATACATAGAGCTATTATTGTTTTCAAAACCTACAGATATAGATTTAGTTTCGTAGCGAACACATGTAGGTGAAGTTTTATCCGCAAAAAACAATGCCTTATCTGGGTTATCCCACTAAGTGGACTCGGCTGGATGCTGCAGCTCGACGGAGTTATATATTTTCACAACTTTGTTGCTTAATATCGATGCTGCTGAATTTCTGAGTTCATACTTTTTTCTTTTCCAGGTGAACGAAGTGCACGGTCAGTTCGTTGCAGCACTAGAGGATCTTTTCGAAAGGCACAAGGCTCGGGTTGGTCACGCCGATCTTCGATTGAAAATTCTTTGATCAGATCTTACGTACTTTAGTTATGTCCACCTTCATGCAGCTCCCTCTTCATTTTTTTTTCTGGGAAAGTTGGTGTTAACCTGTTGTATTAACGATAAGGTTAGTTGTCAAAACCTTCATCTGGAGCAACAGAAGGTGACATAATCATGTTTGTAAATTAACATCTCTCTAATTCTTTCATACTTTCTCAATAAAATTAGTGATTAGACACAGATAATGAAGACACTTTATTTCATTTTTCAATCAAATTGTTTCTGGCACACTCTTTCCTACTGATCGCTTACGGAATTTTTTTTTAAGTGGTATGAGATACGTCAAATGGTATAACAGTTCACGTGTTATAGTATAAGGGATGACAATGTTGATCATTATTTTTTAACAGATACAATATCTTGACGCGTATGTTATATCAGAAAGATAGAATACGGAGGGGGCCATTTCTGAATTTAACAATTTAGTGCCCTAATCAATGATCATAATATGAGAGAGAAAACTAACGATATCATCATGTGTAAAAAGAGAGAAAATATTATTTCAGTAAAAAGGAGAGAATATAATTTGTGGAAAGAAAAATTAATTAATTGCAAAAATGTAGGACATGGGGGATAGTCAAACGGCGTCGTTACGTCACCAGATTCATCCAAGTGAGGAAATTAAACGCGTCGAGTTTCTGGGCCGATTAATAATAAATAAATAGAAAGAAATCGGCTGAATATTTAATAGAAAAAAAAATTAAAAGAATTAGGGTTCTTCGTTCTGGTGGTACCGTACGTCGGATTAGGGCACGAATTTGGACCTTCGTCTTCTACAATTCCAACCCAGGTACGCAGCTCCTACAATCCCCTGCTTTTTATTTCCCCAGTTTCTGAATTTCTTCTAATTTGCGGAAAAAAAGAAACGATTTTTTGCGAAGCCGGCCTGAAATCTCAAATATTTTGATACAATCGTTTGCGTTAGAAGCACAGATAATTAATTAATTCGTTGGATTCTACTTTTGACTGATATAATTGCCTGTTGCTCTTGTTTGTAGCCCTAAATATTTTAATTATTTTTTAGTTTTTCTGCTTTATTTTTGGTTGGATGAGTGCAAAGTTTACTGCTTTTATACTTAGGAAAATGAGTGATACTGAAGAGAAGGATGAAATTGGACAAGAATTGCCAGTTGATGCTTTAAATAATGGGAAACCGGAAAATGATCACAACAAGCAGAATAATTCTCCGAATTCTGGAGATTCTGGACCGGTTCAGGAGACCCCGAATCCTGCTGAAAATGGCGAAACTCTACCCGTTAAGACAGACGTTGAGATGACCATTGATGATAAAACTAGTGTAGAAGTAGAACCACAGTCCATTTCACACCAATCTGGTCAAAATTTGCCTTCTTCTTCAGTCACAATAAATTGCGGGGACGAACAATTAGTCAAGCCAGATACTGAAGCCTTACAGGATGAGGATGAACAATTAGTCAAGCCAGGTACTAAACCCGTAGCTGATACCAAGAGTGCTGAAGCCCAGGATTTGCCTCAAAGTAATTATCATGGTCGTGATGATGACAACGCTGTTTCCACAAGTCTTCCAGAGACTGTTAAACCTACTGTTAAAGCTGAAGTTACTCAAGTGCCGGAGCAGGAATCTGGTGCTGCTGCTGAAGAAAGTGTAACTGTGGGTCATAAGGAACCTGTTACGCCTCATGCCGGATCTTCTGATGTAAAAGCTGATTCTGGGAGTGGGGAAGAATTGAAGAATAAGGTGGATGAAAAAGATATTACTACACCCAAAAATAATGGAACCCCAAACTCAAAGGGCATGTTCCTTTTAGATGACAGCGACATGTATGAAGGTAATGATTCTGGGACAGAAGAGGAGCAATCAGCTTTCATGAAGGAAGTGGAAAATTTCTTTAAGGAGAGGAGCATGGATTTGAAACCTCCGAAGTTTTATGGAGAGGGTTTGAATTGCCTTAAGTAAGCCTTTACTTGTCATTTTACTGATTCTGCCTTGTTTACTAATTATGTGAATGTTATTTATTTCGACATTTTGTTGGTACAAGGCTTTGGAGAGGTGTGATCAGATTGGGTGGCTATGATAAGGTATGCAACGTGCATTTTTACCTTTTAGTCGTAAGGGTCCATATTTTAGTATATGTACTTATATATATTATGAGTTTTCATTTCCAGAACCATATTCTTTTCTTGTTACAATCACATATATGATCTGCCTGCTTACCGTAGGTGACCTCAAATAAGTTGTGGCGGCAAGTGGGAGAAGCCTTTAGACCTCCAAAGTAAGGACAACATCTGTTCAACTCCATTATTATTTACATAGTGCAAGCTCCATAACTTGGAGATGTGGAAATTTTAGAAGTACTGATAGTTTTCCTTAATTCTGTAATAGATTATAGTGAAACTGGGGGACTTCTTTCGTTGGCAATACGTTGTTGGTCATTTAGTTCTCCTTTGTTATTTTTAAGGTTCAACTTTGTGATGTTTATATCTGTTTACCATGCATGCTGTTGTGCAAAAGATTAAAAATTGAAGTAAAGTTACTGTGTTTCTAGGTGTGAAATTTCTGTAGTTCGTATTTAACCCTTTTGGTCTTGGAAAGTGGAAAACGGGTGGGGGGAGGAAGTGGGTTAAAAACGTCCAGTATAGTTTACTATGTGTTAAAAGATACGTTAGTTTCTTTTCTATTTCTGCTGCAGGACATGCACTACGGTTTCATGGACATTTCGAGGTTTTTATGAGAAGGTATGTGTGCACACACTTGGCATGCAAGCTGCACCTTTCTTATAGATTCTCCGTAGGTTATTAGTTGCTATGTGTTTGTAATTTCCAACCTGATCAAATTTGATACTGGATCAAGAAACATGGGATCGGGCAACCATAATCGTAGACTCAATTGCCTGCTATGATTGAGAAAATCTGCGTCTGTCCATCTTCTTGGTGGTTGACCATGTGGATGTGTGCTTGAGTGGCCTGTGTTGAAAATTAATTGTAAAAGCTTCTATTCGAGTCACGTGTGGTTGCCTCAGTATCTAAGTCCATTATGTCAAATCCCCTTTTAACAGTGATTTGTTAAATATCTTCCTGGGAGTATTCCAGATCATAATGTTTATATGTTATTCATTATTGGTTGTTCTTGTGTGACTTCAGGCACTCCTAGATTATGAAAGGCATAAATTTGGTACTGAACCGCCAATCTCTTCCCAGCCAGAGCCTATGAATGTTGATAACCAGGTAAGGATCTTATGGCCTGGGATCTTTTGGTAATGTTTTGTGTATTACTGTATTAGATGATTTTGCGGTGTTTATTTTTATCCCTCTTGGGTGGCATGGTGTTTATGCCACTTTGTTCATCTCATGATAAACTGTTTCATTGAATGAAAATGGTATCCATGTACTGCCGGGAACGCATATATTCATTATTATTCACATGAAATTTTTTTACACAATGAACTATTGCATGTCAACCTTGAAAATTGGTGTAATTAGTTGCTCAACAAGGAGTTTCTTCAATGAGCCGAACACTCAATGCATGATTGTGGTAATTAGGCTGCAGGATCAGGTCGAGCAAGAAGGGATGCTGCGGCACGTGCCATGCAGGGTTGGCACTCACAACGTATCACTGGGAATGGTGAAGTCAGTGACCCTATCATAAAGGTCTGGAAAGTATAAAGATTTTTGCTCTCACTTTCTTCTGTGTTTTACACTCTCCATGTGGAAGTTGGTTCTAATATAGCATTAACATCTCTTCTGTTTCTTTAGGATAAAAATGCAAATTCGTTGCATAAGCGTGAAAAACAGCTTAAAAGCATCGGTATGGCCTCTCAATGAAATTGGCGTCCTTTGTAATTATATAGTTGGTATATGAGTTCTCACCTCAGATTTTGTATGTTGACATCAGGTTCACTTAAAAGAAAGAAGCCACCTTATGTGGAGCATGTGGTAAAAGCTGCACGTACTAAAGCATCTAAGTTGCAGTTGAGACAATGTTCTATTTTTATTTCATTTGTCTACATAATATATCAGGAAATTATTCAGTAACAGAGTACACTGTTGACATTTTACTGTAGTGTTAACTTGGCTTTGTTTTGTGTTTGTTTGTGCAGATTGGATGTAGATGTGGTTGATCTTGGACCTCCAGCGGATTGGGTGAAGATCAATGTGCAGAGAACTGTAAGTTTGTCCTTTACATTTTTGAAGTTTAAACACAAGGAAATTTGCATATGTGAATTTTTAAGCACCAATCCAGTATATTGAGATATGTCTAATTTGCAGGAAGATTGTTTTGAGGTCTATGCTTTAGTTCCAGGGCTTCTACGGGAGGAGGTAAGTATACATATTCCTGACTCTGTGGTTCTCCTTCCTTTTGCTTTGCTACTGTACAATTATTTACATTCTTGTAGAGTTAATTTGTACATTCTTTTAGACATTCTTTTAGAAGACTGTGTATGCTAGTGCTTGTTTTGTTATGTTCTTATTAAGGATGGAATGGCAGATAATCATAAGCCAAGTTATAAGAACAGGAAGTAGCATGATCGGACAAATTCACTGGCAATTTGTGCTGCAATCAACTAACTGTTTTGAGCTGGGTGGAAAAGGAACAAAAAACTGTTTAAAAGTGAACCAACTTTATTGATTGCCCTTATTTGCTAAATGTGAGACTGGAGGAACCCAGAAAGTAGCCTCCTGATAACTTCTCAAGGCTGTTTCTTTGAGAGCTTCTGTTAAATTATGCCTTGGTAGAGTACATGTTTGCATGGAAGGGCCTGCTAGATATTTGTTTGATGTATTAAACATTAGGTTTCCGTTTTGGACTTCGGCAATTGTATTACTTATCTTGTTCTTTTGGAAATCAATCTTAGGTGCGTGTTCAATCCGATCCAGCTGGGCGGTTGGTTATAACTGGAGAACCTGAGCATCCTGATAATCCATGGGGTGTCACAGCTTTCAAAAAGGTGCGTTTCTTTTTCTTTCCTCTTTTGGGGTTATGAAATGTGTGAGAGAAACTAAGATTAGGAAGTGAACAGTTTCAAGAAAAACGAAGAAACTTTAGGGTTGCTTGAGAACTATATAAGAAACGAATCTTCCTTGGAAAATCGAATACAAGATCTAAAACCATGATGCCTTCGTAAGCTACTCGCTTCCAAAGGCACCGTGGCTGCTGTGTTCGTGTTAAACAGACCACGGTCATAAAGATCGGACTTCGTATTTTCTCTTTGGCTTTATTGACCTGTTATTGGCTTTGTGAACAGGCTGTCACCTTACCATCAAGAATTGATCCACACCAGACATCAGCCGTGGTCACCCTGCACGGTCAGTTGTTTGTTCGTGTTCCATTTGAGCAGTCGGATCAGTAGCATTTCGCGGTGGCCATCCTTGACCATCAGGCTCTTCTGTAGAAATTAGACAGACTCTACCAACCGCCATCCGGCCAAGTTAGTTAGTTTAGTTGGTTATAATCCACATGGTCCGCGGAACATCCGGACCTTAATGTTCGACTCATTTAGTACGGGATATAACCTAACCGTTGTACTTATTTACCAACATGTTCGGTTTAATCGTTGATGTTACATGGTAACATGCCTAGGAATCCTCAATTCATTCATTTTCTTGAAGATGTACATGTTCTGAAGATACTATTGTACATTTTGAAAGGGCAATTGGCAAGGCAAAAGAAAATGCATTCTGTGAATTTGAGTAACATCATGAACGGGTTGTAAAATTGGCGAAAATTGGCTAGATTACAACCAACTGAATAGGTGACCGAGGACCCTCACAGGCTAGTTGCCATTGTTGCCAAGTCCAGCTCTTCATCGGAATCAATCACTTCTTCAAAATCGTAAAACGGATTTGCCTGCCATGGAAGCTCCAAGTAAGAACGGAAGTATTTAAAACATGAACATTTGACTCCAACGCGAAACTAGAAACTTATGAATCATAGACCATAGACCAGTAATAAGAATTACCTTTGGTCTTGGAGTGATTGCTTCAAAACTATGAAACACAGGATCGTCAAAGTTAGGGGGTTCCAGAACAATGTAAGCCCCTTTATTTCGGTACCTCTCTTCTGTTCCCTGCATCACAGGAAATACGAAAACATTAGCCTATTATGGTGTGAGTTCGGTTCTAATGTCCCGCGAGAACGAGAGCACAATATAATAAACTCGAAGGCTCAATCAAGAGTTAAGAAAGGATCACAACACAACTCGAAGGAGATGGAATGGTTAAACGTATAATCAATAGCCATACATTAACACGCAGAAACACGTTTCACGTGCTGCATGACATACACAAAAGCACCATTCTGAATGAGATGCTTAACAGCACCCAATCTACTTTAAAAGGAGAAGGATCGTAGAAGGAAACATGTAAAACCTCATCAAAACTTAGAGCCATTTGGCAAAGGAAAACTGTATACTGCCAACATCCCACAAATGAACAGTTATGCAAGGAATTCACTAAAACTGTGTTAATGAACTCAGCGAATACCAATCTAAAAGGATCATGCACAAACCTGGAATTGTGGGTAGTCTGGAGCACTAAATAGAGTAATGAGCTTCCCGGACTCCACAACGTGATCTATGGTGTACCCGTTATCCATTCCACCAAGACCTGGCCTCTTTTCCCGTGCATCCGGGCCTTCATGCGATCTGATTATCAACTGTAGTTTTAACAATATAGAATAACCGAAATCTTAGTATTGCATCTCTATTATGATTGTTAGATACAACGCAAGTAAATGTTACAATAGGAGTGGAAAGAACTCATCACGGCCTCTGTGCAGTTTAGAAACATTAGAGCTGCAGTCATTTTTAAACAGGATTAAAAACTACGTATTTCTTTCCTTAATTGGTAAAATTTAAAGAAATACATAGTCAAACCCCACCAATCATCTACCTATTGAGCCAAGGCCAAGGTGGTTAAAAATTATCAAAGCGACAACAAATCCATAAGCACCTCCATGCTCATATGCAAGCCTTCATAGTTAAGCCTTAACTGTCATTGTGTACTAGAACATACAAAAATGTCCGGTGGTACTAAACTATTTGTCATCAACATTACGTAAGGGTTTCAAATTATTATTTTGACTAACCACCTTGGCATGGCTACTATGGCTACTAAATGCTAAGTTAGCGTGTTTTCGACCCTCAAAGTTCAATTGAATGACTAGCCAAACTTGTAAATCCACATTTGGCATGGCTACTAAATGCTACCCAACCATCACCGCACTTGGAACACAACAGTACCAAAATTAATCAAAAGTTCTGTACCAAAAAGTAAATGTGGTTTGTCTCTAGATTACAATTGAAGCATGCGATGCTTTGCAGTTGCATTACGTTATCAATTGAATGCATCACTTAACGACGAACGAACAAAAAGCAATTCACCATGAAGCAGACAAGAAAAAGCATACTCTTAAAGATCAAAGTATCAACATTATATCCTAAAACATGCGTTTTTCCATAAAACTAACATTCACTTGCCTAAAACTAGGAATGTAGATTCCAAATCTTGCTATTACCTTGAGTTGAAACTTCTTGAGAAAATCCTCAGTGCAGTCAGGGCCCCAAAGCAGACCAATGCCTCTCTCTTTATTCGGTGAAAGGCCGGGCTTCATGGAGGGATCTGACCACAGCACATCACCAGGAATCAAGTTCGAACCTTCCCACGGAGGATCAAGAACCGATCTTCGAGCCTTATTTAGTTCTTCAAAGGAGCCAAGAGACAATGTACTACTGGGTTCAGGATTGAAAGATATCCTCCTATTCTTCTTTCCTTTCGATCTCTTGGGGGTGGCCGGCGTGCTGCGAAACAGCCCGCCATGAGCTGTATATACATATTTACCAACCATGGAGGTCAAGGGAAGACCTTCAAAGCACCCAAGACATTTTCGGTAAACATGCTTCCCTTTATCTCCGTACTTTGTCAGTACTTCCTTCTCGAATCCGTAAACTGAAGTGCAGTATTTCGATTCGTGATTTCCTCTCAAAAGATAGACACTTCTAGGCAAAAACACTTTCCAAGCTAATAAAATCAAGAAGCTTTCGAGCCCCCAAGCCCCTCTGTCAACGTAATCGCCATTGAAGACGAAGAATCGGTTTTCTGATGGAAACCCAGCATCGTTTAGAAGGTAAAGGAGGTCGTGCAGCTGACCGTGAACGTCTCCCACGATGACCACCGTGGATTCCGAGCCTAACTGATCGACGGCGACGCAATTGGCCTCTTTGTGGAGGATCTTGGAGGCGCAGAGGACCAAGCTATCAAAAACTTCCACCGGAAACACGTCTGGCAATTGGGTCGGGTCTAGATTTCTGGATGCCCAATCAAAAACGGACATAAGGTTCTGAACCCATTCGAGGCTGAGTTTTCCGTCCGCCGGCCAGCCAACTGGGGTTTCCGGATTAGGCCGCGGCGGTGATGGGTTGTGTTCGGATTCGGAGTTGGTGACAGCGGAAGAAGCCGAATCAAAGACCGACAGCGGTGAGGCTTCTGCAACTTCTTGAGATGCAGATGCAGATGGAGCAGCCGCTGCTGCAATCTCTGCATCTGAATTGCACGACATCTTTGATCAAACCCAAAAAATACGAATTAAAAGTGAATTTTTATGAATTTATATACATGAATTCATCTGGGAATTTTGCAGAATACAACAAATACAGAGTGTACTTCTAATTGTTGCTTCCAGTTTAAACACGTAGTGCAATGCAACAGTGACGTATTAACCTATTCACATTTTTTTTTAACAGGATAAACTTAACAATAGGCTAGCAATAATGTGGTTTAAATTCGTTTTTGGTGAGCATTAAACTTATAACCTCTCATTTAAAAGTGAAAAAAAATAACATTAGACTATAGTATTAAGTGATATTCAACTATTCACAGTTAATTTGTCAAAAAAGAATTAAATGCCGCGTCAGCATAGAAAAGCACCCCCCACTAGTTGGGGAAATATTTCAGCGGACTGGAACACACAGTCCGGTACATTAGTGTTGTAATAGAAGTGTTTAAATATTTTTTAAGTACTCAATCATTTGTATATCTCACCTAGTTTATCGGATCATATTTTTAACATAGTGAAATATCTCTTCGCTAATCAAAGCAAAAATGAAACTTCCAAACTTTGTTGAGTTGGTTATTGGTATTGTACATCCAGTTGCACCATGCGTCTATGTGTTCTATTTTACGTTTCAAGTCAATAATACAAGGTTTTTTAGGCAAAATGATCTTGAAGATTGACATAACTTCTTATTTTGGTCTTTAAGATTTATAATTGATAAAAGTGGTCCCTGATATTATTCATCATCAATCATTTTGGTCATTCTGTAAAAAAATCTTCATTATGTTGAGGGTGTTTTTGTCAAATTAGCCCCTCCACTTGAACTTTCTTCTATTTAACTGAGATTTTTCACGAAATGACCAAAATGTTTGACAGTGGATATCTCAGGGACCACTTCTATCGATTTTTAATCTCATATATCATTTTGGCTAAAAAAACCATCATATAATGTTACGTATGTTTACATTTTTATATGATATTGTACTACTAGTTTAAAATGACATTGTGTTATCTCGAATTGACGTGCAAATTTCACACAAGATTTAAGGTATAACAGTGTTTTGTGTGAGTATTTTCTTATAGTCAAAATAATATAAGAAAAAATAATGAAAATGAATTGAAAACTTTGAGTTTTAACTAAAAGAACAAAAATGTGTTGTAAGTGAATTATGAGTGATTTTTTAGAATAAAAATATCTTTAAAGTTAAAAGTGAATAGTACTAAAAGTGTTTCGCACAACAGACAACATAATTACGCAAAACAATTTATCCAAAGCCCATGCTCGAAAATAAAAAAGCATCAGTTTTCTTGTCTATGAATTTTTAAATTGTTTGTACATGACTTAAAAGTTTTAAATTTTACATCATATTGGCTCTAGTTCATAAAGCTAGTTTGTATACATGAGTTGTTTTCACTTAAGGTTACATAAACACTAAATAGATGTTACGTATGTTAGCTGTCATTTCTCGCTCTATTTGCATCTCTATATCTAAAGGTTAAGATTTTATTTCCTAACGCACATATTATTTATTGTCATAAGACATTTGTTAACCACTTAAACTAGTGTACTTCTACGTGAGTACCATGTTAAACAAACAAAGACACAAATTAACTTGCCAATGATGGAAGAATTAAGAAACTCCATATATCAACTTCTGAATATGGGCCAAAAAGTGAGGCCCTAAGCTTGGTCCGATTCATTCAACTCAAACGATTTTCTAAACCCAAAAAAAATTTACTTGTAAGGCCCAAACTTGGACGAATGAACAATTTGGCTAAGGTTTTTTTGTTTTTTTTTTTTGCTTTAACATGATGATATATTTACATTTAGGTGTCTGAAATCTGAGCTAAGGTACACAATAGACCAACTATTTATAATTTGGTTTGAACTCGTCATCAGTAAGAATCAAACTTAAGACCTCTTACTTACAAATAAATAAAAATATCAATAATTATAATACTAAGTGGCGCATTCCTCTACGACTCAACACCGTGAAATTTCTTTCCCCCTTTTAAGTTTATATATTATATATAAAAGGACTTGAGCTAATATTAGTGAAATGATATTTAGACATGTAGCTTTCAATAACATTTGAGACGTCTTTAATCGAGTTAATTTTCTTTTAGTTTTCCCACCTAACCTAAGTAAAATCCTAAAACGTCCAGATCAAAATTACTCAAGAATCGTCAGTACCAAGTCTTACTCTTATTGTTTTAATTGTCACATGATTAAAAAAAATTGTTTCATTAGAATTCGTTTTTCTTCCTTTTTGAAATAGTGAAAGTCGGAGACGGAATAGTCATCCAAATGGAAGTGAAAATCTTAGAAAATATGTAGACCAAGTGTGAGACTCTCCTAACATTATGTGATTTAAGGATTGCCACTTGGACCTCGTTATCATCGACCACGTCACTCTGAGCAATATACTAGGGTTTTCCTTCTTCTAATCTACAGAAAGGATGGGTTACCAACAAACATAGTTTTGGATGCCAACATTGATCAAACATCCACCCTTTACAAGTTGGACGTTCTAACGTTGTTGGAGGGCCATGACGGACTTGGATCCTCTCCTGAGCACAAGGAGAGGATCCTCCTGACCAAAACACTTGGGTCTTTGGATGAAAATCTAACGGCTACAAACAGGGGAATTCCTTTAAAGTTATAATAATTATAGCCGTTGGATTTTCATCGAACGGTCCAACTGCTTTGGTCAGGAGGATGCTCTCCTTGGGCTCAAGAGAGGATCCAAATCCGGCCATGACATCCCTCACAGTGTCTCGAAGTCTCTAACAAATTCTAACCATTTAAATTGCTACGTTCTATAAATCGTTGTTATAAACAAATGGACTAATTAATGGTGGAATAGGTTTTTAAGCTAAAATGGCTTTTGCGAGTAGCATAACTCTTCATTTTGATCTTCGAAGTTTAAAATCAATAGAAGTGGTTTTTGATATTATACACCGTCACTTATTTTGATCATTCAATGGAAAAAATTCCGTTAAATTGAGAGTATTTTTGTCAAATCAACCTTCCACTTGAATTAGTGATTTTTTCAGTTCAACAAAGATTTTACGAAATAACTAAAATAATTGATGATAGATAACTTTAAATATCAATTTTATCGATTTTAAACTTTAAAGATCAAAATAAAGAGATATGAAAATTTTATAAATCACTTTCACCGTAAAGCCCAGTTGATTTACAATTTGGCATTTTGCATTCAAATTTCTAATGACCCCCCTTTTTATTAAAAATCGTGCCTTGACTTCCGAATTCCCATGCACATGCACGCAAATTCACATACCTACTACAACTAGCTAGTTCCCATTCGGATTTGGTGAGAGGTAGTCAACAGTGCAGAAAAAATTTCGAGTGTAATACAGGTACGGAGATCTATTTGTTGATAAGAAAAAGAAAAAAAAAACGGTGATTTGATTGACAATGTGCTAGAATCCTAGGTCACGAAAAGTCTATAACAGTGATTTGGTTGATGATAAAAGAAAAAAAAATTTAAGTCAGTTCTCCGCTTTAACGATAGAAAAAAAACTTAATTAAATTCTATTGAACTTATTTAAAAGTGATTATTTGTCAGAGAATGATTTTGATTATCAAATGATTGAATAATCGGAATAATTTACTTACAATATTTTGCTCATATTCATAAAATAAATCTAATGAATTATGAGTTCAATACATTCCACAAATTTATTAATACAATGAATATCTCATATAATATGTGACAAAGTAAAATATCTCCCGCGCGTACATGTTGGTTTCCAACCATTAACGTGGTAGACTCCTAGGTACTTGATAGTTGGTAGAAATTTTTTTAGATGTCATAGAAATTTTTTTAGATGCTAGCGTGAGTTCTGCATCGGTGGCCTTAATTATACTTAAATCAATATTCAAGCTCTAGCTACATGACATGCCTTTAGAACATTTGAAAAAGTTGATAACCAACGAGGAGAATGTGATTTATTTGTCATTTCTTTTCACCTTCTACTGATCTACTGATCTATTGTTTTGTAATCCTTGGTTTGTTTTTTAATACATTTTTTCGGATCAAAGAGAAAAGATACGAGACTCTCTTAAAATGAGATTTTTTTATAAACTTTCTGTAAACTCACAATTTAAAATTAATTTTTGTGTCAACATTATAAAACATTGCGTTAAAAATATAAAGTAAAAGAAAATTCATAAAGAATTTTACTTTTGAGAGTCTGCTTAGCATTTCTTTATGATGAAATAAATGTCTCTCCATAATTATAAATATTTGATAAACTAAATAACAATGTATCAGTCTTCAGTCTTAATACGTTAACTGAGATCAACAATTTTAATATTTCACCAAAGCAGCCTAGCTAGTGACTAATTATTAATGCTTTTGAAAGATACTATTAATATTATTTATCAAAACCCAATTAAAAAAGTTAACCACTCTACCAAAAAAGCCGATTCATGAGTCTATCAAAACCCTAATGTGTTCTAAAAAGATTGGATAATGATATTTATACATGTATTTATCTTCCACATATCTTGTTAATTTTAGTTATTAATTTATTTCAATTCATTCGATGCGATGGTAAAAAATTAATAAAAATGTGTAAAACGTAAAAGTAAATGTGTGAAAATGGATATTATTGCTCTTATTAGTCAAAACCCTAATTAAAAGGTTAACAACTCTACCAAATAAAGCTCATTCACAAGTCAAACATCTGTTAGAATTTAGACAACCATAATACGCAGGATTGTATTAGATTACCAATTTGCCAGGGCATTGTCCCCACGGATCACCAGGTGGTAATCAATTTTGTCTACTAATTTGGCTACTTTAGTCCCCTCGATGGCCCTCCATTCATATCAATTATTCAAAATTCAGCTCTCTTAAATAAATGTATACTCCAAGTCACATCAATGTTGTTATATTAAAATCCACAATCTCCTTTTCTCTCAAAAGATACTTAGCTCAACTCGTTACATGTAAGAGTCATTTTTAGTGAGCATTTTAGTCAAAATGGTTGATGAGATTAACATGACTTTTCACTTTGATCTTTGAGATTTGAGATTTGAGATTTGAAATCAATAGAACTACTCCTTGAGATTGTTTACCGTCAATTATTTTGGTTATTCCGTAAAAAAAAAATTATGTTAAATAAGGATCAAAATGATAAAATACACTCAATTTAATAAGCAATGGGCCAAAATGATTTGACATTGGGGATATTTTTGTCATTTTCTCTTATTTAACAGAGATTTTCCATGGAAAGACCAAAATTGACAGTGGACAAACTTAGGGACCAGTTCTATCAATTCTAAATCTCAAGGACCAAAATGAGAAGTTATAACAATCTCATAGATTATTTTGACTAAAAATCCTTTTTAGTGACATACATATCACATTTGACGTTGTATATAAAACTTTATTTAGAATTCATGCAAGATGTTGTTGTTCCTACTTACATGCATATATATCTCAAAATTGATACATATATTGAATTAGTTAATTCTTACTTACATATATACGTGGCAAATTGTGATTTGCAAGTAAAAAAAAATTAACACTTTATATATAACAAGTTATACATTACAATCCAATCTCAAATCATGGTGTATAAATCAATACCCTCAAAATTAAATAGTAATTACAGCTTGTTTAACATCTCCTTGTCTTGTATGAACCAAGCCGCGCCATTTTACGTATATAAATAGTCTGATTCCGCAGTCCACCCAATGGACAATGCCGTCCAAAAGTCCAAAACACTCCATAGACATTTCCAAGCCCCTTCCCTCCAAACCAAACTCCTCCCCAATCATCAGGCTCACCATCCAAAAAGTCGTCCCTCGACCTTCTTTATATATATCCCTACACCACAAACATACATCACATTACTTCTGCGAAAACCAAATGACAAACATGGGACACATCAGCTACAACAGATTCAGAAATAGCAGATCGCGCAGAGGTTTCCGGGTAAGCCCTAGAAGAATTTCGGTCTCGAGGCTCCTACGTGCCCGGTTCGTGTGTTTGTTCAGATTCTTGAGGTGTTCATATGGACAAGCTTTGCAGTGTCTAAGGAAAAGTATGGGAAGAAATAGTCCTGGGACTAGTAGTCCCGGTACTAATTATGGCCCTATTAATATCAAGAGGAACAGCAGAACCAGCAGCAGGAGGAGTTTGGTCAGTAAAGAGATGAAACAAAACAAGGGACGGTCAGGATCAGCTGATTGCTGCAGACTGAGATCATTTGGACGCTCCAATTCTTTCTATGCAGAAGCCATTGCTGATTGTTTGGAGTTCATCAAAAGGTCTTCTGTTTCTGTTGATCAAAACCCCTAGTTTTTATTTATTTTTATATATGTTATGCTTTGGGCTACGACTAATATGTATATTATTGCTTGTGCTGGAAACTTGGTTTGGTTTTTCGTCTATGTCTCTGTATATCTGATCTTGGTCAGGAGTTTTGGGTTTTTTGGAGGTGGCATGTATGTTGTATAAAAAGATTTATAAAAATTAATGATTTTTGTATCGTATTCTAATTAACTCTAATCGCGTTCGTGTCGACGAAATACCAACCCTAATGAGGATTAATTTGTAGTGAGATTCTGTGGTGAGTGGTATGGGGTGGCAATCTTTTGGGGAGGTTCGTGGTAGGTGTGGAATGCAGATTAAATTAACACCCGACATGTTTTTATATTAATTTGGTTTACTGAAGGAAAAATAAAAACACAAAAAGGAAAAAGAAAAAGGAAAAAGGAAATTTTCTGCGTTGAAATTAAGAAGAGAAAAAGAAGTGGGATTCATATTTCAAAAAGGGTTCCCACCATCTAGTTGCTTAATCGAGGATTAAAGCAAAAGACTATGATTAACAACGCTAATTGATGTTGAAGAATCCATTAATTGACCACTTTATTTGGTTAATGATCTAATCCACATGGAACATGGAAGAAAAAAGGTAATACGGTAAATGGGCCTGGGTTATCCGTGAATTAGATTCCACACCCTAGAGGCCCAAAATAATAATAATTTGGGTTTAATCATGATGGATATATTCGTTACTTTGTGCTACACTTGTACTTATTCTTTGAGACTTACGCATTGTAATTTGGATTCTAACCCGTACACTGCTCGCTCTATTTCAATTAATTTGAAGTTTTTATTTATTCACACGTTTTTACACCACCATCACTTTATATCATCGTCATCTTTTAAGTGTCGGCCATCACAACTTGATTTAGAAGTCTAGTGGACACTCCAAATCAGGGTACGTCAGTTTGGTATGATAGTGTTTATCACTAATAAAGCCCAATTTCTCGAGGGGAAAATGGTAATTGATGGCTTAGCAAAGCTTTTAGTGTCTCCATGACCCAAAAACATAAGCCTATGGTTCTCTCTGACAAGTGAAGTTAAGACATCTACAGTGATTTGAATGTGTTAGAAGAACAATAAGATGGAGTGCATGCCGCTCACTTATGACCAAATGGGCCCTAAAATATCCCTTGGCTTTTGGTTAAGCAACAAAGAAAAGCACAAGGTTACTTGCCATGTTCGCAAGACACTAAATTCTTGCTTGCCAAGAAATTGTGTCTCCTCATATTCCAATAAACCAATATTCTATATATTAACCACAAATAACATCAGAATCCAATTATCAACAGAAAAGTTTTTTTCGTCACAAATTGTCCTTTTTTTATCGAAGTTTTAGCGGCGAAACGAGCGCTTGTCACAAAAGAAAATTGGATTCCAAATTCGCCCGCTCGCGCGTTCGTTTCGTTTGACCCGTTCCCTTGATTGGGGCACAATACGACTTGTCGTTTATCAGAAATGGTTTTTCGCCCAAACCCAAGGAAGATGCTGAGCCTGATGAGAAGAAGTCGCAGCGCAGTTGGACTAGTCGCAGCCGCCTCGTTCTCCTCATCGCGCTCGTCTTCTTCCGCTTCCACGTCAGCAGCGCCCAAACTAGCCTCCGCCATGGACGACCTCAAGACCCTAAGGACCAAGGTCTGCATCATCGGCAGCGGGCCCGCGGGGCATACGGCCGCCATATACGCCGCCCGGGCGGAGCTCAAGCCGATTCTGTTTGAGGGTATGATGGCCAACGATATCGCCCCCGGCGGCCAGCTCACCACCACCACCGACGTCGAGAACTTCCCGGGTTTTCCCGACGGAATCCTCGGGTTCGAACTCATGGACCGGTGCCGAAAGCAGTCCATCCGTTTCGGGACCGAGGTGTTCACCGAAACCGTCAACAAGGTCGACTTCTCGACCACTCCGTTCAAGATCTTCGCCAATGAAAGGACCGTCCTGGCCGATTCCGTCGTCGTAGCCACCGGCGCTGTCGCCAAGCGCCTTCAGTTCCCTGGCTCCGAAGAGTACTGGAACCGCGGGATTTCGGCCTGCGCGGTGTGCGACGGGGCCGCCCCAATATTTCGGGACAAGCCGCTGGCGGTGATCGGAGGTGGCGACTCGGCGATGGAGGAGGCGAATTTTCTGACCAAGTACGGGTCAGAAGTGCACATAATTCACCGAAGGGACACGTTTCGGGCTTCGAAGATTATGCAGCATCGGGCGCTGAGCAACCCGAAAATCCGAGTGGTGTGGAACTCGGTGGTGGTGGAGGCTTACGGCGAAGGAAAAGGGCCTCTGGCAGGGCTGAAGGTGAAAAATGTGGTGACTGGGGAGGTTTCCGATTTGAAGGTTTCGGGCCTGTTTTTCGCAATTGGGCACGAACCGGCGACCAAGTTTTTGGATGGGCAATTGAAGCTCCATGACGATGGGTATGTTGCTACGGAGCCAGGAACTACGCAGACCAGCGTAAAAGGGGTTTTCGCCGCCGGAGATGTTCAGGACAAGAAGTATAGGCAGGCTGTCACTGCCGCCGGAAGCGGTAATTCTTCTTCCATTTCTATTGAAAATCTGCTTCCAAATGCCAATTTGAAATTTCGCTGTGGAATATTTACTTTATAATCTGATCGACTTTTATGTTACTTGTATTGCAATTGAGAATCTTTACTTATTGAGTTTCATGTTAGGATCAAATTGCTAACAGGGACACAATCACTAAACCCTAAACCCTAAACCTTCTGGTTGTATGCATGTATTGGTAACTTTGTGTGGATAGATTTGGATAAAACATTGATCCTCTATCTCCAGCTGAGTTGTATGCATAAATCTGTTTCGTTTTGCTGTTGGAAAGGATTACAGAAAGATTTCACTTTTATTTGGTAGTGCGATCAGTTATATTTGTGTTGCATTGAACTGGTATTTGTGTATTCATCTTTCTATTTTCATGCTTGACGTAAGAGAGAAACTTCGGTAGGGCTGCCCTACTCGGGCAACTCTCACACTAGGTAGAACTAGCGTGAGATCGAGGGGAATAAAATACGCGGGGTCTCACACTTTTGTGAGAGGTAACCTACATACAATGTGGTCAGGAGGTCCCTACCCAAGTGTTTCTCATGACTTAAACTCCCACTATGAGAGATCTTGAGCTGCGCTATCAAAAGCCTGCTTCCTGAGGTTGAATAGCAAAGAAGCAGTTAGGATATACAAATGGGATTGACCTCAAGCCTTAGGCTGAAGCCACCCTCGTACCCTGTCCTTGAACTTGAGCTGAATCATGCATTGTTAAGTTAGGTTTATGAACGTGGGGAAGTTGATTTCACTCTGCCCTTTATGGAGCCCTATCGTAAAGACTTCAATGCCTTGTCACGTTAAGCTTGAGGTTGAGCTTCACATAAATGCACTAGGTAAAGTTCGCCTGAAGGTTGTTTTGATGCTCCGTGAATTGAACCTTGGGCATACAATGATGCATTTACACTTTTGGCACAACTTTTGCTTTAATTGTAATTCAGCAAGCTTGCTTACACCACAAGATATTCATAAGGATGCATAAATTGAGTTGGAAGGCTACATCCTGCTAGATGTTCACCGATTTATTTGATTTATATTGTTGATAACTTTGATTGGCACCATTATCAATCTTGTTAAGGAAAATTTTGTCAACTTTAAATTTCTTCACGGGTGTAAATGAGCAAGCCGAAAACGCTAGATGTATGGCCTTCTTTATATATTCCGATTGTGTGTTTCTAATTGCATTAGAAGAAGTTTAGTCTTTGCAATCTCTAACACTTGATTTCTTTCATTCCGATAACGATGCAGGATGCATGGCAGCCTTGGAAGCAGAACACTACTTGCAAGAGATTGGATCCCAGGAGGGTAAGACTGATTGACTACCTTCGATTGGCGAGGAATCCAAGCGATGCTCAGTTAGAAGCAAAATTTAGTTAAACAGCAAGGATAGAGAAAATTAAGGAAGATTTGCAGTTATTATTCAAGTATTTTATTTGTTTTACATTGTTATTAGATCATGTTCATGGCACGGCATCTGCGACCTAATACTATCGTGTGCTTGCGCGTATGCTTTGTTTGAATGGCTTCAAGATTTAGCAATTTTTCATTACTTGGCACCCAAAATTTTGATTTAACGACGGTCGAATTGTTTTAATCGATTGAGAAGAAAGAGATCTCTATTTAATTCCCCTTGTTACCAAACTAATAAGCTTCCAGTTCTCTAACGACAGGCGAAAAGCAATTGAGAAAGAATTCGAGCGGAAAAGTAATGATATTGGAAAAAGTTGGGGAAGATAGCTGGCATTTCTTATAGGAAAAAGTTGGCGATGAAAGTGGGGATATTTGGGGTTGGATGTGTCTTAGGGGACCTTTTTTCCCTTGTCGACTTTTTTTCCATAACAAAATGTTGCTTGCGTGCATTTTTTTTTTTCACGAGAGAACGATTGAGGTTTAAATAAGTGAAATTTAATTAAATCTCATCCATTCGCTCGTGAAAAATATGCAATAGAATTTCCGATCAGACAAAAATGAAAGTGGGCTTCCATTTGGATTAAAGTTGGAAGCCCAATGTACAAGATGGAGTATAGGCCTAGGGTTTTGCTTACTAACCCCGTTCAGACATGTGCATTCTTGGTTGTCAAGCAAAAGCTTTTATTTGTCAAAATTTTGGTGTTTTTAACCTTTATAGCAGAAGAAGGCGCAAAAACTAGTGTCAGCCATGGAAGACCGGAAAACCCTAAGAACCAGAATCTGCATCATCGGTAGCGGACTCCATATACGCCATATACGCCGCTAGAGCGGAGCTCAAGCCGATTCTAGCTCTTCGAGGGTTGCATGTCCAACAAAATCGCCCCGGAGGCAGGCACCACCACCACCCACTTCGAGAACTTCCCGGTATTCCCTCAAACAATTCTCATGACCAATTACCAAATGCAGTCGGTCCGTTAAGGCACCACGATCTTCTCGGAAACGGTCAACAAAGTCGACTTCTCGGCCACCCCTTTCAAGATCTCCACCGACGAAGCCGTCGCCAGACGCCTTCACTTCACTGGCTCCGAGGAGTACTGGAACCGCGGGATTAATTCGGCCTGCGCGGCGTTCACAGCACCCTCTATCTGGACAAGCCGCTAGCGGTGATCGGAGGTGGTGACTCGACGATGGAGGAGGCGAATCATCTGGCCAGGTACGAATCAGAAGTTTACGTAATTCACCGGAGGAACACGTTTCGGGCTTCGAAGATCACGCAGAATATTGTAGGGGAGAATCCGAAAATCCGAGTGGTGTGGATGGGATTTGAAGGTTTCAGGCATGATCCGGCAACGGAATTTTTTGGGCGGGCAGTTGAAGCTGGATGTGGATGGGTATGTTGTGACGAAGCAGGGGACAACGGAGACCACCGTGAGAGGAGTTTTTGCGGCGGGATATGTTCAGGACAACAAGTACCGGCAGGTCATCACTGCTGCTGGAACAGGTAAACGCTTCTCTTAATCCTTAAACTTGCTTAATCCTTGGTAGTTTGATGAGCTAAATATATATTTGTGTCGCATTTCACTTTTCTTCGTTCAACCACCACGACTTAAAACAACTACTCTGAGAAGCACCAACATGCATCCTACTCTATTTATATCTGTGTCGTGTTCATATCATCCTACTCGCGAATCAATATGCAAAATGATATAAATCAATAATATCTCAATACTACCGGTTGAAATTGCTTATGGAAGGGCTCAAAGCCCTTTTTTCTACCAAAAGTGCATCTAACTATGTTTATAGAAAACCAAAACTTCAGAAAACACTAGCGGTTGTCTATGTTCATGGCATGACATCTACTATCTTTTTGTTTTACAGTCTTATTTAAAATTTTCTTTACTTCAGCGTCGATATTTTTTATTTTTTAATTCTTGGTGAAGGAAAATTTATGGAGATTGACTACTATCACCACCAGCGTCAGGACATATCCACAACCTCAAGTCGAAAGGACTTGTGTGTGGCACCAAACTACCAGCTGTCATCGATATGAATTTACGTTGAAATTACAAATTGTTATCAACGAAAACTGCTAGCAGTGGGGATCGAACTTAGATTGGAGGTTAATCATAAGCATGCCCTTAGCAACTGAACCAACTCTCGTTGGCCGAAATTTTTTATTTAACCTGATCTGCGAGTAAGAAGTCTGAAGTTATTAGATATCAGTATTGGAGTCGAATATGTATGTATAATGTATCGTGTTATTATTTATCATGCACATTCTTGCTTTCACAATGAGGGTGTGCATGTTTCATTTGGTGACCCTTTTCTCGGATTAGAGCCATGGAAAAGGGTTTGAGAAATTCCATGCCTGGAACCTCACTATTTTCACGACACGGCGCTGGCCATTTCAAACTTAAGTTTCGGCGTCTCACATGTGAATGGTAAATTATAATTGACAATTTAACTTACTTGGAACGTTAGAAGTTGTGCATAGTAATAAAAAACGTAACTGGTTGTTCACGTATGAGATAAACAACTCATGTTAATGTTGTACTATGTTGTTCATGTACGGCATATCTGTACTTTAACGTGTGACCTGGGTTACTTTTTTATTCCTTGTATTAGTAAAACATACGTTATTCATGGGATGTGAATGATAACATGTATTTAACTTCCCATGCATTTACATTTACTAACGCCTAAGGAATACTTTTTATCGTATGACTTCACCCTCTTTTTATATACAACATATAAAAAAAAACCCATGACAAGTAAGCCGTCTTAGCTCAGCTGGTAGAGCGCGTGGCTTTTAACCACGTGGTCGTGGGTTCGATTCCCACAGACGGCGTAGTTTTGGTGAACTATTTTCTTCGTCCCCTTCAGTTCACCAATAGCCTCTCGTTTTTACTTTGAGAAATGATTTTCGCACTCTCATTTGTTTTTTATCATCACTAGCACAAAGATACAGTTCAAAGGACATCATATCACAACATGGCATTTTAAACTGGATCAGACTCGACCTGACCTATTAAACTTAGTATTCGGGTGAGTATTTAACGGGTCGGGTTGTTAATGGGTCAACTCGTTAATCACCCGTTAAATAACAGGTCATTTTAGGTCAACCCGCGAAACCTGTTAACACCCGTTAATAAGGGCATTTGTGTAATTTCAATAGTTAAAATAGGAAGGAAGCCCACAAACTCAAAGCCTATCTCTACCACTTCAAGGAGGTCGCCGATATGCTCCAGGACTACATTCCTGGCTCAAAATGGCAACAAACGACTCTTTCTCCTCCTCCGATGGTTCTGACACTTCGTCTCAATCGCTTTCTCGAGAGCGAGTCAAGCTTCTCTCCTCCAACAGCGGCAACTCGTCCTCTGGCTTGCCGGATCAAGATCCTTCCTTCAAGTGCTTCTCTGTCTCGGACTTGAAGAAGGTCATGGCAGGTCTCTGTCAAACGGCGAAAAGGATGGATAATGGAGATAACTGTCAAAGTGGATTGATTCCATTGGTTTTGCAATTGGCATTGCGTGTTAGATTTTTGAAAAGGATGAACTTAAATGCAGCACCAACTATTGTAAATGAAATCTAAATGTGAGATCTTGTCTGTACATTAAAATGCATAATTTGAATTGGAATGCAAAATTAAACCAAAAAAAAAAAAAAAAATTGTTAATGGGTGTTAACGGGTGAAACGAGTGATCAATAAGCTTAACAAGTTGGATTCGGGTGACCCGTTAACTTAACGGATTGGGTTCGGATGACTCATTAACTTAATTGATCCAACCCAAACCCAATAAACCTGACCCGTTTACAGGTTTAATCACAATCACACGTGCAAATGCCTACTATATTTTTGTTTTTCTCATCAAATGATAAGGCAAACGATATGCAACATGGAATAGTGCAATATTACAGAGACATTGGCAAGCTCTAACCAAACCAAGGATGCAACATTCTTAGGGCTGGTTTGGTATTATTGTGCTTTGAAAAAAAAAAACTGCTTCATCTTTGCTATGAGAATAAGCTCATTTTTGCTGCTTCACATTTTCAGCTTTTTTTCACCCAAAACAGTAAAAATAATTTGTTTTTAAGTGTTTACCAAACACCTTTTTTAGCTCAGTTTTTTTTTTTATACTCACTTTTTATAAAAAAATCTCAGTACCAAACCAGTACTTAGCCCGATACAAATAACAACATCGTAAATTGTACAAGGCTGAAACAACAATCCCTCGTAAAAACGCGTTTAATTTAATCCTAAAACAATTAAATTAAACTAGAAAAAACAAATTAACAAGAATCATAAATCAAAGATTACGACCAAGCTTAATGTCCTGAAGATACCCATCACACCAGATACTCTATGGAAGCTCTCTTTGTCAGCAACAAGTGGCAGGCAGCAGTATGAAGACAAGAACAAACATCCCAGAGAGCCCAAACTTTCCTTTCTGTTTTTTTTTTTGTTTTTATTCCTCCTCACCCATGTGACATCACCAACCCTACCATGTTCTCCTTCCCTCCCCCTCCAACCCCAGCACAATGTCCTCTAGTGAGAGAGAGAGAGAGATTCTCCTTTCCCTCCATTTTCCTTTTTTTTTTTTTATTGGGGCTCTGTTTATGGATTCATGGGGTTTAGGGTTTACTGTATTCTACCCGTGTTTACCGAGGCGAGGTTTGCAACGTCCCTGCTAGATCGGTTGTATTTCATGTGGCTCTGCACTAGCTGCCCAGATGCAATGGCTGACATGAGAGAAAGCTCCCCTGCCAGGACAGCTCCGGCTACAATTCTCGCCAGTTGCCTTGAGTTTAAACCAGGAGAGTCTTTGCTTGCCCCCTTGACACCAAGCAAGTTCAAGCAGGCTGATTGGGATGCGAGTTGTGTTCCTCCTCCAACTGTACCCACCTGAAAAGTTAAAAAAACTCAAATTGTAGTCAGATCTCTATTCAATTCTTTCCCCGATAGATAAAAAAACCGCAACTTTGCAATGTATGTTTTTCTTTTTTTTTTATATGGGAAAGCACACCGATGGTTTCTGCCCCACATTAACCCTTCCAATCTGGAATTTTTAAATCCTATGATGGGGGTCATCAAACGAAGTCTCTGGAACAGAAGAATTTGGATATGGTTTAACTTCACCTTCCAATATAATTTAATATTTAAAATGAACTGTAAAATTATTTTAGTGTTGTGCTAGTACCTCAATGGAAGGCATGGTGACTGAGATGTGAAGGTCACTGCCGTCGGCTTCCATCAAGGTAATGCAGTGAGAGCTCTCAATATTCTGAGCAGGGTCCTGGCCGGTGGCTATGAAGACTGCAGAGACAATATTGCTGGCGTGGGCATTAAACCCGCCTAGAGCACCAGCCATGGCAGACCCAACAAGGTTTTTATTCACGTTAAGCTTCACAAGGGAATCCACATCGGTTTTCAGTACCTTCCTCACCACTTCCTCCTTGATGACTGCCTCGCAAGTTACTGATTTCCCTCGCCCTTCAATCCAATTTACGGCTGCTGCTTTCTTGTCTGAGCAGAAGTTTCCTGTGCAACCCGAACAAGCACATAATGACAACCTCACCAAATAATTATAGAAAAGTACATCGCAAATGGATAATCAACATTAAATTATGTAGTAATGAGATAATTATATAATAATCAAAGCATAGTACATAGGATTTGGAAAATTAATCAAGGAAAATACCACTGTCAATAAAATATATAGCAATAATTTATTCTATTGGAATCTAAGTTCAAAAGGGACGATAGACACTACATCATGACTGTAAAGGAATGTTTGCATGCTGGTGTATGTATGCAAAAAGTATTCTCTCACAAACCGTGCATCCAGCAACTGAAATCCATTTCGAAGTAGTACAACTCGCAAATTCATTGTAAAGATGTAAACTGAGTTAAAATTACCAGAGATGCCGACAACTTCCATGTCCGGGAATTCATTTTGAAGGAATTCGAGAACATATTGAACGCCTTTGGATATCATGTTCATCCCCATGGCATCTCCAGTGCTGCATGAAAACCTTAGGTACAGATTCCTGCCTGCTATCGCGCTTCGAATCTTTTCGAGCTTTGCAAATCTGCTAGACCTGAACAGGAATGAAGAACCATTTTTATCAGTTATACAATTTATCACTCAACCAAAGAAAAAATGAAAATTGGGTTTAAAAAAACCACAGGACAATTCAAAGCAAACAAACAAAATCCCCCATCAACATCATAAACAAAATTAACATGTATTATGAACTAAATTAATGATTAATTGGTCTTCTTTTGTTCCCCAATTACCCAAAAAATACAATGCAACAATAAAAAGCTGTTGAATTGAAAATCTAGGGGTTAACCTGTTGAAAACGACGGCGAGAGCATCAAAATTGAGAGGGTTCTCGACGAAGAACTTGAGCTGAGCAGCCCTAACGACGGAGTGGAACCTCACAATTGGAGCTCTGGTCATGGAGTCGTTGAAGAGGACACTCTCGGCGCCGCCTGAGGCGTAGATTGCCTTGAATCCCCTATTGGTGCTGGCCACCAGGCACCCCTCCGTTGTCGCCATTGGCACCATGTACTCTTCTCCGTCGAGCAACAGCGGTCCGGCGACTCCCACCGGGATCTGCACATACCCCACCGGATTCTCACAGCACTGTCCCAGTATCGACTGATAATCGAAGCCCTCCAGCGGCAGCCCCTGCAGCGAACGACCCGTCGTTTTCTGCAAAGCCTCGCGCCGGATCGCCGCGGCTCGTTTACAGTCCCCGAGCTTCGATTCGAGCTCGTAGGACGCCGTCGTTCCGGACAACACCGACTCGACGATCTCCTCGTCTTCTTTAGAGATTAGTTGCTCATCTTTCTTCTGCTGAGGAGGACGCGGCGGCGGCGATTCGAGAACGACGTCGTGCTCGTGCCAGTCGTCGTGCGGGGTTCGGGGAGCGACGAAGGACTGGACGAAGTCTATACCGAAGAAGCCGAGAAGGTAGATGACGGAGGCGAAGAGGGAGAAGATGGCGGCGATCTCCGAGAGCGTGACTACGTGAAGCGGCGTGGACGTGCGGATCTTCTCGCGCCACCGGTTCAGGAGGAAGTAGGCGACGGTGAAGAAGAGAGTGACGAAGAGGCCATTGGTGAGGTAAAGAGGCAGAGGAAGCGCGTCGGAAGCCTTGGGGTAGGAATTTGGGTCCGTGGCGGAGGCGGTTTGGTTAGGGCGGCGGTGGTGGTGGGATTTGGGGAGAGGTGGTCGCCGGCGGAGGTCGTCCATGAAATTTGGGTGCGGTTAGAGAGAAAAGGGGGTACGGTACAGGAAGAGAAATGAAAATTGAAAATAAATAAATAAAATTTTGGGGGGATTATAATTTTTTTTAATTAAATTTTAATTTGGTGCTTGTTTTAGGGGAAACGCGGCGGGCATTGTTCAAACTTAAAGAAATAAGGTAGGCGAAATGAACCATTTACTACTATAGGTTAGAAATATTTTTTTATACTTATAAGTATTATAAGTAAGAAGTTTTATGTTTGATTCTCATCAAAAGCGAATTTGATCTACATTATTACCAACTTATTATAAAATCAAGCTCACCTCCTTCGTTTTGTATAGAAAATATCGTTTATTTAAAAAAAAAAGTAAATAAAGAAAGAATCGAGGGAGACTTTATTTGTTTAATTTTCAAAAAATTTAAGATAAATTTCAACCGCTCACTACATCTGGCGATTTAAAAGAAAATACTTGGCTCATTTTCTCGAAAATAAGTAGTTATATTTCTTATTTACTTGTTAACTATAATTTGACACGTGTATTGAATTTATTGTTTTATATTTGAATGGAATGTTAAAAGCTTATGGTTTGAAGAGTAGAGTGGTACATCTCATGGGGTACATGAAGATGAATGTGGTTACGGATCATCTGGTTGGCATGAAACACAATGTTGGGATATAATGCCATTACACCCCAGTAGTGCTTAACATCTTTTTGTTCGTTATCGAGTTTTAAAGTGTCAACTTGTAACTAAGAAGAACACTAAAGTGGTTGGTTATATAAAAGACAAGTTGAATGAGTGAAAAATTCATTATCATCTCTTTTGAAATCAAATTATGCACATTCTTGACCCTATTAATTTTCTTGATTAAAATAAAAAAAACTTGAGTAGGTTTGCCTGACCAGCTGAATTACCGAAAAATCTCGCAAAGGAACATCAAAGAACAACTTTTAACGAACATGGTCCCTGCCCTTCTATATCAAGTTGCTCTACCGAAGATTTTCTCCAAAAAGTATCCGGATTGTTTCAACCCTACTGAATATTTTTTCGTGAAAAAGCGTGAGCAGGCTGAATTCAAAAGTAAAGGTCCAAATTAAGTTGCTGAGTTGGCCCTTGTGTTTCCAGCTCTGAAGTTGGTCCCATCCCACTGTCTTTATATTGGTGGGTCAGTGACCAAGTGGTCCATGCCAGCCTCTGACTGTTCAGGTGGCCCAAAGTCAACTGACCTAGCTCTCCCACTGGGGACCCCAGGCCCGGTACTATCCTAATTAAAGTCGTATTAATTATGCAAAGCTGTCTCACATTATAATAAGGACAAATAACAGTAAACAACAAGTAAGCCGTCTTAGCTCAGCTGGTAGAGCGCGTGGCTTTTAACCACGTGGTCGTGGGTTCGATTCCCACAGACGGCGTTTTTTTCCTTCCATGCTTTTTGTGAGGGCAATTCGGTCAAATACTGGAGTTTATTAAATCAATTTATGCAGAATTTAACTTAATTAGCAAAAACTGATCGATAATTTCAAATGGACAAAAATTTGTACTTGTGGCGGAGTTTTTAACAGAATCTAAGACTCTTAATATTTTGATTTATACGACTCTGCATTGGTTCTATCAAGTCTAAGTTGCTCTAATCTTGCAACGAAACTTTTTCAAGTCTTTAAACTCCTAGTTTGTTCATGAGTTCACAACTTAAATTCTCAAGGCTCATGACCGATCATGTAGTCACAAGGAAATATACCAAGTTCGAGAGTGAATAGAGATTCTTGGATATATGTATATTGTTCGTCTTTCATATCGAAAAAAGTATACACAACTGATTATAAAATAAATTTGACAAATATAAGCAACACTCGAGGGTTGATAGCTAACCATCATAATAACACTAGCATTTATCTACACACTTTGTGTGTAAGAACACTTTAAAAAAAAAGGGAAGGAGAGCGAGTGAGAGTGAGAAAGTAGGTGGGAGTGAGAGGTTTATTTATTTATTTTAATATTAGATATATCTTAACATCACATGTAAGTGAGGGTTTAATAAAAAACAGTAAAATTTAGATATGTGAAATTACAATTTTACCCATAATTTTTTTTTTATGTGATAGAAGACAAATAGTATTTTCATCCTATTTTGGTTGACAAAAAAAATTTTATTAATAAATAATTTAGATACAAACAAAAAGAATAAACCTCCTTTGAAGATATTTTAAAAATTAACTAATCCTAATTAAACATACAAACTAATCGACAACTTGATAACAAATAAACAAACAAACAAACAAACAATCAAAGATTACAAAGGCAGCTATACTACACACGCTAAAAAAAATACCCGTCAAGCTAATTATCGACGATGAGTTGTCAAAAGGGCATTCTTGACTTTTTATTATTCTTTTGCACATTTAACTGGGGCAGGCAAGTTTTGAGACATCCTTGCTAGATCTGTTGTATTTCATGTGGCTCTTGACCAGCTGTCCCGCTGCAATTGCAGACATCAGCGAAAGTTCTCCGGCGAGCACTGAACCGGCGACAATGGTGGCCAATTTTCTAGAGTTTGAACCGGGTGAGTCTCTGCTTGCACCCCTCACACCCAGCAGGTTCAGGCAGGCTGCTTGTGATGCAAGCTGGGTTCCTCCTCCAACTGTTCCTACCTGAAAAAGTTAATTAAAACGAGATTAGTGGGTTTAGTTAGGTGTCAATTAA